>NC_136933.1:34376750-34936750 GCF_949752795.1 Hyperoodon ampullatus
TAGTTTTTGCTCTTGAAGTAGTAGTAGGTCCGGCACTGAGGCAGAGAGCAGACATTCCTCAAAAGGGTGTTTTCCGCCTGCTGACCAAGGAGGCTCCAAATCCCAATTGTAAATGATCTGAGACAGAGGTTCCTAAGAGCTAGTTCAGGGGCCTGTGTAAGTACCTGTCAAGAATAAGAATGCATCTAGGAAGATGTTTATGAGATTAAATAATTTCATGAAAGCTCCTTTATTTTGAGCTTATACACTGCCTGCCATTCCGTGTTGCGACATTGGCCCCTTGGTGACGTGGTGCTGTTAATAGGGGTAGACGTGTAAGTTGGGTTTTTAAACTTTGTTAAATGTCCCCTCCCCATCACCCTACAAATGGACACTGTCCACTGATTGAGCCTCAAATGGTCTTTTAATTTATATTGATCCATCAAATTCTAAAACATGGAGATGGCTAATTTAGACTTCACTTCTTAACCTCATAAAGTATATGTATTGTTTCATTTTACATGTAACACTTACAGCCTTCATCTCAATACCTGTTCACTCCACCTCACACCTTTTTAATAAAGAAACCCAGGCAGGCTATTTTCACCTCTCCAACCTAAAAGCTACTTCTCATGCACAGCTCACATGTACACACATTTCCTTTCTCAGGAGTGATGGTGCATTCTTTAATTTCATTAGATTTTTATGATGCGGTTTCAGTTGACACGGCTGGAGAGAAGGTGGCATTTTGACGTTGTTCTATGAGTCATTCCAGGTGTAACAAGAAAGCAGTACATTGTTCAATGAGTTTGTTAGGGCCTCATGTTTTGTCTCCAGATTAATCTCTTGGTAACCGCGGAGTCGTCAATGACATTTGAGGGTCACTGTCTCCATCTCTAAACCTAAAAGAAGATGAGGGCAAACACCCTCTTGTCCTCCGACCTCAGCGTTCCCTTGGCTACTTAGTCATCAACACACACTGGTCACCTGATGCTGATTGTTTTCTGTGTGAGGCTGAGACATTACACACTAAACCCTTATCCCTACCAATCCCAGATCATTGACGTATTCTTCTGTTTGAGGTTGCAGGTGTTTTGCTTTGTGATTTTGGCCTTGGGTTGTGTGGCATGTGACGTTCTTGAGGGCAGGGAACGTATCTTCTCATTTTGATGTTCCTGGTACTTAGCACAGACCCTGGTATGAAAGCAATAAATGCACAGAGAAATGCTTATCAATTCTTTACTATGTCCTAACTTTCCATTCAGCTCTCCAGATCCAAGTCTTTCTGTGGCTCTAGGGAGCTGAGTGTTTTAGGGTCAGATGTACACATTTATGAAAACAGTTTGCTTACAGTGATGTTAAGAAAATGAATTTCTTTCACATCTAAACACAGGATCCTTTTACAAAAAATGCTGAGTTTCTATTAATAGAGTACCTCACAGTGAGTACATCAGTCAGAGAAAGTGGACATCATCATCAAGATTGTAGTGAAGTATTTCTGACTAATTAAGAACCCCAATTAAGGAATAATTGAGGGTTGTTCTTTGATGATTTGGTAGGTCTGATTTGAAGAGAATCTGTGCATTGCGCTACTCAAGATCAAAATGAAATCATTTTGAGTTTTGGTGTTTTCCATGATCTGTTGAAGTGTTTCCTTTCAAAGAATATCTATTTTTGTATTCTGTCCCCAAATGCTGTATTTTCAGAAGGCATGTTATCATCAAATGCATCTTCACAAAGCATAACACATTATGGGATTTGAATGGAGAAGGAAAATACGTTTATAAAAGCAGTACATAGTAGTTGGGAATACAAATTTTGTTTTCAGATGTTAAGCATGATGAATCTACAAGGCAGATATTTGTCATTAGTAATGATGACTCATGGTTAAATGTGGCAGAAATAAGTGGAAAAAGGCATTATTACAGAACTAAAATGAAGAATATAGGCTTACAGAATCCAAAACTTTTCCCCCTCAGACAGTGAAACAGTTAGTACATGAGTTATGAAACAGGAAAAGAAAAAGGAGAAGTGCTATGTATTGATTAACTACTATACCTTATGCTTAGTATTTTCACATAATTTTTATCTTCTAAGCTTGAGGATTCTTCCACATAGGTAATTTTCATCAAAGGAAGCTGAGGCTCAGAGATTTTAAATAACTTACTCAAGATCACAGGTAGTAAGTAGCAGAGCCAGGGTTTGTCTGACACCGTTATTCATCATCTTTTCAGTACGTTCGTGGTGCTCTGAGCATCTGCTACCCAGGAGTATTGCCCAAATCCTAGAAAGGGTGAAATTCTTCTGATTTGAGAGTAGGCTTCATTAAAGCTTTTAGAAAGGAACAAGATGCTTTGTCAGAAATAGCAAGCCTAAATTATAATCAACAGTGATAACAACTGTGAAACAGGAAATTGTGTGGAAAGTGTGGCAAAAGAATAAAAGGCTTCAGGCAGACTGCAGTCTGGGAAACGGGCAATGAACTTGACCAGTCCCAGATCCCTGGTGAGTTTCAAGGGAGCAGTTTCGTTAGAGGGTTTAACATGTACTAAATAATAAGACAGGAATAAGAAGAGCTACCATGTTTAAATTCTAACCACATACCGACACCGACACCACTACCGCTGAGAGCAGGAAGCTCATGATCTCATGGATCCTTTTGGCTCTGAATATCAGGACCATTGTAAAGATGAGGATACAAGCTCGGAGGTAAAGTACCCAAAGGCATCCAGCTAGTAAGTGTTAGGCCTGAGATAAACTTACAAGTGGCCTAAAGCCTAATGAAATGTTTTTAATAATATCACCTTTGCCTCCCTAAGGGATCGCTGAATAATAAGATCTCCTGTGAGAGATCTAAGGAGATGTAAGACAGAGGCGATCTGAATAATGGAAAGAGAGAGCTGGTGGGAGGTGGTGAGGGAAGAGAAGGGAGGGGCACAGGTGAGGGAGATGGTGTCAGAGAACAGAGGGGCTGCTTTACTTGCTTAGGGTTCAGGAATGCAGCAGAGAGGAGTTGATGTCCAGCACTGGACACAGGTGGCCCTTGGAGACAGAGGAGGGGGAACCTGCCTAACCCACATGGTTTTATCCTTCTCTCCTTCCTGACAGGGCAGGCCCTTTATTTCTGCTGTGCTTTGCTTGTCTGACCCTGTCACCGCTGTTCCCCTGCTGGAAACAGTCATCCACTCTTCCTGGTTAACCAGGTTTCCGCTGTGCTTGGTATTTCTATACACCCTGCCCTGACTGTAGAAAGATGTCAGCTGATCTATAAAATGTGAATAAAATGCACAGAGGGGAAAAGCATTCAATGAGAACCTTTTCTTTCCCTGTGGCATCATGAGTAAAGGACAAGTTTCTCATCTAAGAGATGTGAGTCTTATCTCTAAATCCGTTCAGCTGGCAAATTCACTAACCCAAGGATGCACATGTTGACCCGGGAAGTGGAGTAAGGGCACATCTCCTCTTGCCGCAGTCCTGTGCTGTGTTGCCAGGTGATGTCCAGAAGCAGAATATGGGGAAATTGATGGGACCGGGCAGTCTATTGCAGAAAGTCTGGGTATGTCACAATGGGGATGAGTCTGTAGACCAGAGCTTCTCAAAATCTAATGGGAATCACCCAACCATCTTGTAGAATACAGGTTCTGATTAAGTCTGGGATAAATGCCTGACATTTTGCATTCATAACACATGTGTGGATGGTGTACATCTTATCCATTCCAGCTGTATGAAAACATACCGTAGCCTTGGTGGCTTAAACAACAGACATTTATCTCTCACAGTTTTGGAGGCTGGGAAGTCCAAGATCAAGGCTCCAGCAGATTTAGTGTCTGGTGAGGGCCACCTTCCTGGTTCAAAGATGACTGTCTCTTTGCTGTATCCTAGAGGATAGGAAAGAGCCAGAGAGCTCTCTAGGATCTCTTTCATAAGGGCACTAATCCCATCCATGAGGGCTCCATCCTTATGATCTAATCATCTCCTAAAAGCTCCATCTCTTAATACCATCACATGGGGAGGTAAAATCTCAACATACAACTGGGCTGGGGGGCACAAACATTCAGTGTATAACAAGGCCAAAGGTGCTGCTCCTCAGGGAACACTTCAATTTTTAAGGCTGTGGAGCATCTTGTTCTGTTGCATTTACCGTAATTGTCCATTTCCAATGCAGAGCCCCTGGGCAGTAGCCTGCACTTATTCTTTCTAAATCATCTGTGCAGATTCTGCCTCTTGGATGCAAATGAAACATCCAGAGCTGATTCTGCACATCTCTTCCCAGCTCCACACTCTGTGATAACAAGTTGGTAGCTTGATGGCAGCTGTGGTCAGAGTAGTTTTCATCATGGAAATCAGTGAATACCACCCATCAAAACTTTTTTTTTTTAAGTAGTTCACTCACTCCCTGTTGCTATTTTGTGCATCTGTCACGACCCAAATCATGCTAATTCAAAGCATTTTCTTCCAATGTGTTTAATTTCTGCAACGTGATATTAATTTATGGGTATTTGTAGGATGGAAGCTCCAGGCTGCCCAGGAGGTTATATTTTCTAAGATATCTAAGCTTAGGCATAAGCTGAGTGGCGTACCCTGCTCACATCCTATAACCTGGGTTGTTGACAATGTGGCATTACAAACTGAAGGACTGCAGCGAATTACTAGTAGCAGAGCGGAATTTTGAACCTTATTTTAAAGAGAACTTAGTGCACTTGGGCCTCTGTTTCTTATTGTATGCAGTAAGGACATTTGCCACATTTATTATCCTCAACAAGGCCCCTGCCTAGCCACAATTTTTATGTTATTTCAGTGGGAAAATATGTACTGAGCTACAATGGCCCACTTAGAAACACACATATGAACCTGAATTGACTTTACAAGTTTTGGAAAATTATGTGAGCCTGGCTCAAGGGTTTTCCTTAGATTGGGGTTAAGGTTTGTGCTAGTATACCTAAGATTTATAGTCAAAAGCTATACATATATGTGTTTGTATAGAGAAAGAGAACAAGAGAAAGAAAGAGGGGGGTAGGAGCCCAATGAGGTGATCACTTGCCAGGTAAGAGAAGCTATGTAGCAGAAACTTGCTGAAACTAACTAACTTAACTAGCAGAAACTTGCTGCAACTAACTTAAAGTCAAGGGACTGAGGCTCAGCAATCACAGATGGAGTGCAAAGCAGCATAAATCCCGTGAGATCTTGTAGGACCTGCTTTGGAATAGAAAAATGAACTTCACTGAATTTTTATTTCCCTCTCCCCCTGTATCGACTCTAATAAATGTGCTTAGGTGTAGTGAAATTATTCCAAGGCAGGCAACAGAGGGTGGAGGGATGCAAACTGAAGAGGCCTCCTGTTAATTAGTACATGGATAATAACTTTGAAGGTTGGCTATGCATTTAAGATGCATGTGGAGGAAAATGGCAAGACCCTTGTAGAAATCCCAAAGTGTGAAGTCTTTTTGGAAAAATGACAATTTTCATGATGATTTCATTACTATTCGCCTTTATCCGAAAAGCAAAATAAAATTCAATCTGAACACTATTAATAAGAGATTGAACAGGAGTTAGAAGTATTTTACCATCTGGCTAAACCATCTGAATGTATATTGGGCTTATAAGCAACATTCTTTCTATAAATAGCCATTCACAAGGCTAAGTTTTGTGTATACGTTCCAATAGAGACAGATATAAACATCATGGGAAAATGTCTTAACTGCCTAGCATAAGTAACAAATACTGCAGATTTGGGGTTTGCTGTCAGAGTTTTCTTATTTTTCTTCCTTTTTAGCGATCACTATAGTCATATATATGGTTTCACAGCATCAGGGAAGGTGGCAAACTGCAATAAAATGAAAAGTGGACTGAGCCAGAAAGCTTGGCAGTGGTTCATCTGGGTTCTAACACTAAGGTGTCATGAGAGTCATTGACAAGCCTTTAAATTACCTGGGCCTCTGGCTCTTAACGTATACAGTAAGGATATCTCTATTTGAAAGGGCTCTAGAACTATAATCATCCAATGTCATTATTATTCTCAGATTCAGAAAAGGAAAAACTTTCATAACTAATGTGATAGCACTCAGGTTCCCTACCAAGAGCAGTGACGTGTAATCTAATCTTGCCTTATTTTTTTAACCGTATCTGGGTCATTCAAAGTGTCTGGCTACATAACATGGCATTGGTAAGACAGGTAAAACTGGCAAGATGGGAATTGTAATAAGTGGCTCATTGCAAACCAAAGAATGGGAGAAATAATGGTTAGTGATCTATTCACAGAGCAGTGTATGAATGAAGCTACCTCTGTGATCAGGAAACTCATGCCAGTCTGAAACTCATGGCATAATGGCAGTCATTGTCTGAAATATTAGGAATATAATTTGATTATGAAACTGAAAACATGTATTCCTATGGCATTCTTTGAGTAATAAAATCGACTCGTAACATATCAAAACTTGAATTAGCATAGTGGTTTTCACTTGGAGGTGGGGTACAATTTGGCCTCCCTGGAGACATTCGGTGTCTAGAAACAGTTTAGGTTATCATGACTTCAAAGGATGGGACTAGGTTTGGGTGGGTGGAGGACATGGATGCTGCTAAAGATGCCACAGTCCAAAGATGACCCCTCACGACAAGGAATTATTCTCCCCAAAGTATCCATGGGGCCCAGGGCGAGAAACCCTGAATTAGGAGAACCTTCTCCAAGGTCAGCTGACCCAGAGCACTGCTTCAAATGAGCGAACACTTTAATTCCACATGACAAACAGGGCAACTGAGGAGGCATTGACACAGCACACAGGACACGGAGGTGAAATGAAACCTTGACCACAGCCTCGTGGCCCGCAGTTCAGTGTCTTCCTTTGCAGTTCTTCTGAATGTGGTCAGAGGGTAGGAAATTGGGACCAACGGTAATGATCTAAAGGCAAAATCAGCACAGAAACACCTTCTCTGTTTACTCTCCCCCAACCAGCACTACTGAGTTGGGGAAGCAGAATCTTGCCAAGGAAGAGGACCCAAGTATCTGCAAATTTTAAAGCCCCCATGTGATTGCAACTCACATGAACATTTGGGCAACACCACACTTTACCAGCCTGAACGCTTGATGTGCACCAGGAATTCCTCGTGGTGCAGAAGGGAGGTAGCGATTTCATGTGCAGGGGAGAATCAGAGGCACAAAGGGCTTCTGTAACTGTGGTCAGTGGTCCTACAGAAAGGTTCAAAATAGGAAATTATACAGCATTGTAAGCCATGTAGCATAACTACTTAAAATAGAAAAATGGTTTATAAATAAAGGCTGGGTATTCATGCTGCATCTCCCAGATGTGTGCTCCAAGTTGAACAGCCATCGAAGGAGGAACACTCAGGGCTGGCCCAGCTACTTAGCCAGGGAGCGGAGGATTCTAATCCTGTTAGAGCCATGGATTTGCTCACTCTTTGGCTCATTTAACTTCAGCTAGATGAAAATAGCAGTCTGCTGCTTCGTGCGTTTCCTTATAACAACGAGTCTCGTAAATGCCATCTGCCTTTTGCCACAGAGAAGGCTAAGAAAGAAAGTATGATGGTCTTTCCATCATCCCTCCATCCCCTGGCAAATCTAAATAATCCCAGGCCAAGGCCATCTAGAATAGGTCCTTAGCATTCAGTTTATATTTAAGACATGGGGTTCACTCCGCAGTTGCAGAAATCCTCTGAAACTATTAGCTCTGCTTTGATTGAATTGAATACATAGGACTCCTGATCCCCTGTTTTGGCGTCCTAGAGCTTATAATATTAATAAATTTTGAATGTATAGCTAAGAGGCTAAAAGAAAACTGGGTGAATCTATTTATGGCAGCCAATTGTAAACATATTTAATTTATAACAGTAATCTTCAATTTTATTCCCTGATCCTTTAAGTACAATATCAGACCCTCCTGTAATATTGGTTGTAAATTTAAAAAATAAGTTAAATATTGTGACTAAACCAAATGAAAGTCATGGGGAAAAATACTGCTTTGTTTACACATTGCTACATGTGCCTCCGAGCCCCTTCCTGAGACTCTGACGAACTGCCCACCTTGAGAGTCACTGAATTAGAGCGGCATGGAGGGTAAGAACATTACATGCCGTGCTGAGTGAAATGTAGTGGGCAGTCAATGTATTATTCTCATAATCTCCTTACGTGTTTGCAGATGCCCTGCTAAGTGAAAGGATTCTGAAAACAAATTTTGCAGTGGTTTTTGCTGATGGCATGAACCCTACAGCACAAGAGCAAATTTTCTTTCCTGGGAAGTCCTGTTGTTCAGTGTTTGCAGACTCCTGGTTATTCAGATTTTCCAAGAATGCTGATAACAATGCATATATAATAAGATCAACGTAAAACTTGAGTGGGAAAGAAATTTAGAGGGTCCAAGCTCCTAATAATTACCCCAGGTTTGTATCCAAGGCAACAGCAAGATTTCTTCCACTTAATCTCACATCATGGAAGAAAAAGAATCCTTCCATTCTCGAGCGGAAATTAAAAAAGAACGTATTTTTAGTTACACAAATTCATAGTTACATAGGTTACCCAAATTCCATTACAAAACTCATAAATGTATGGCAATACAAACTCCAGTAATAAAGCATAGATGTATCAAACAATATTTAAAGCAAGACAAAATTACGTTCATGTTAATTTTAAAGAATTCTTTGAAGTTTGCTTGAAACAGTAGATATGAGGTCCAATGGAAGTCATGTGCTTGCAATTTATGCCCACGGTTATTTCTCATCTATAAGGACATGCCCTTCGAACATGGTTCTCAATCCTGGCTGTACAAGCGAGTCAGCTGAGAAGCTTTTATAGAACACACATACCTCTAGCAAATACCCCAAGATCTTTTTTTTTTCTTCTTCTTCTTTCTTTTGCTGCGTTGGGTCTTCATTGCTGCGTGTGGGCTTTTCTCTAGTTGCAGCGAGCGGGGGCTACTCTTTGTTGCGGTGCGGTGGCTTCTCTTGTTGCGGAGCACGGGCTCTAGGTGCACGTGGGCTTCAGTAGTTGTCGCTCACGGGCTCAGTAGTTGTAGCTCACGGGCTCCAGAGCGCAGGCTCAATAGTTGTGGTGCACGGGCTTAGTTGCTCTGCGGGGCATGTGGGATCTTCCTGGACCAGGGCTCGAACCCGTGTTCCCTGCATTGGCAGGCGGATTCTTAACCACTGTGCCACCAGAGAAGTCTTACCCAAGGGTCTTGACTTTATTGGTCTGTGGTAGAGCCTGGGCATGGGTATTTTTTAAAAACTCTTTAGGGGATTATAACGTGCAGCTGAGGTTGAGAGCCACCAGCAGGCAGAAACTTTGGAGTATTTTTCAGTATCATGAAACTGTTAATGGAATGCAAGGATTTTGCTCTATTAATGATCTTCTGCCAGCCATTCAGGAAAAAAAAATTAGTTTCTGCTTCAATACGTGTCATCTGTACAGACCAACCTTGGAAAACATTATCTTTTAATTAGATTCTAACCTTCTGTACTCCTCTATCCACATGCGAAAGGCAAGGAATAAAGGGTAAGGGAGAAAGAAAAGTCATTCAGGTGACTCCAGATTCAGGGGTTAAAACCATGTAAATCTTTACCAGTGGGTCAATATTTTGATAAGGAGTAAACAGCATTAATGAAGGATTTACAAATACAGATTGTTTGAAGCAGGTGTTTATTCTGTGTCTCCTCTAGAAGGTGGCCTGAGTGTATTTTAAGCCATTTTAAGCCTGCTGTGCAAGGCTTCACATGTATGTTTCATGATCCTAGGGTGAAATACATTTTAAATTCAAATACATACAGAATGGAAAACTAGTTTCTCTTAGCATCAGTACATTGTAAGAAATTTGGAAAACCCAGTGGACAAAGCAATCACAACAAGGCTCAAAGAATTTCATGACGGAGCCATAGTTTAAATAACTTAAAAAGCTTGTGTGAGTGTGTGTGTGCCCCTGTGCACGTGTGTGAGCACACAGTTGATTTATAGAAGTCCCATCATTGTTGGTTTACTGTTTATTAGTAGGTTGCTTATTTTTACCACTCTAATGAGAATAATCATTTTTGGTCTAAAGAGAATAGTATGGATGCAAAGTGCTCAACTGTAGAAGTGTCAGTGGTGTTTGCATGACAGGTAATGAGGCAATTTGACAGAACATCAGAAACTAATTGAGCTCAGCTCACATCAATGAGGCTTGTTCAGCTGAGGCTGTGCCTCCTAAAGAACAGTGGAATTAAATGAGACAATGTGACATGTACAATTTTAATTGGAAGCTCTAATTTAAAATATTTAAAAGCATGTATAAAATAATTTGTGAATCCATACAGATGCCTCCTTCTTCAACTAATTAAGAATATTCAGTGAGTCGTATAATGTCTGGATGTCAAAAATATGAATTATTGAAGCCCCTGCACATATAAGTATACTTGCACCTTTAGGCAAGATCAAATTTAGTTTAACAGAGGGAAATGGGAAAGAAACAATCCTCCAGACTGCAGAAGGGTAGGTGATTCTTTAAAAAGTGATTATTTTTAAAACCATTAAAAGTATTATTATCGCACATCTGTTTTGAAATACCTAAATTATTTGAGTATATTTTGAAATAAGTCAGCTAGGTAGAATTTGAAATGTAATTTAGAGAGGTTATGGTACAATGCTATTTTGAGTTCTTTTGGATACCATTACTCTACTTTTTATTTCTTTTAAGTTGTTAGTTCTGGGTCCACATAGCAAACAGTAATTCTAAAGACAGCATTTTAATAGCCATAAAATTCTTAGTTTTTAATACTGCTTAAAATCTACAGCCATTGATGATTTAAAATTCTTCACTATCCTGGTTTTAGAAGAAAGAAGAGTTTGGGGGGAAAAGAAAAAGTAAATATTCAGTTTTACTGCTAACATAATCATAATTCAGTAATAAATCACTTGTAAACCAGAAACTTGTAAAGTCTGATACCTGCTGACTGGAAGTGTAATCACAGTATACTAATGACTTAGACTGACACGAAAACAACTCTTCTAAAAGTATAGCAATGTATCTGCAGCTTATTTCAGTAGGCTTAATGTGATTTCCTAAGGAGAATATTATAAATTGAAATGTTTAGTCACATTTTTCATACATTAGCAAATGATGTTGACAGTGAATAATTAGAGGACATGACGTTTTACCATGGTTTTCTTATTTACCTTTTCATTACTGTCACAGGTTTCCAAATGTTAACAAATGTAATGGATGTGTCTTAGGTAGCACCTAAAATTAGAAATGTTCTTAGGAAAGGAGAAATATTTCATGAGGTAAGTGGAAAATTTTTAGGAAGATAAGAAGGAAGGAAAGACAAAAGCAATACAAGAAAAACTGGGGTGGATGGGGAAAAATTGATGTCAGACAAGGCAAAGACAAGTCATTTTATTTTAACTGGGCTCTGGAAAAGTGAATTAAGGAGAGTGAAACATGCTGGAAGCAACATAGAACCTAATAACATGAAAACAGGCCATTTTAAGTGAAACATTTGTCTCAAAGTTGGTACCTCTTTGCTCTAAGAACTGCAGCAACAACTTAGGTTATTTTGTACATTGTATATCATGTAGGGTCTTTATCTTGCAGAATTGCAGAGCGAAGGCAAACCCAAGGCAACTCCTGTCCTCAAAGAAAAATGAGACCGAAATCTTATTAGCCATAACATTCATGCTGCATGCACAGTACATGTACACCAGACATGCATGCATTTATCACACATACATGCACATACACATCGCATGTGTGCAACTTACATCAGACATGCATACATACTTCATGCATCCACACACATCATGAATACATGATGCCTGAATACATCAGAGATGGCCAAATATCCTGAAGACAGGTACCCTGGCTCCAACTTCCCTAATTCCTTTTCTGGGTCTAAATGGTAACAAAAGATTTTGCTCCACTGATTTATTCTCCTTGAGATAAGTATTGGGGCTATTCTTAAGTAAAACCTTTCTTATTCTGCTTAAGAACAGAATTGAAAAACTGGCCCATTTTATTTCTCCATGAAATACAGCTTAACTTTCTTCCAGCCTCAAAAGGAGATGATTAATCCCTAGCTAGGTTTTAGACTGTTTTTCCAGGTAGGCAACATTCTGACCAGACAGCATTGCTACGTGTGTGGTTTTTTTTATTAGCACCATGTGTTAAAATTTGCCCAGGCCCGCATAACTTTGGAAACAAATAGACTAGAACTCAAGAAAACCTACTCTAGATTTAAATACTTCATATTTATTTTTTAGTTGAAATTGTTTTCATAAAACTCAGAATTCCATTGAGTTACATCTGTTAATCACCTACATTGTTGCCTGTTCTAAGAACTATTTAAAGGATAACTATTTCATTTTGTGAAGTAGCTTCTAGTGTTCTTCAGTAATACTTCATAAATAATTATCACTGCCTATGCCAGTGCTCATTTAAAAGTAATTTATACCTAATTAGTATGCATTACTCCAAGGATTAAGAAGATGTAAATAAATGCTGAAAGTGAAGCCCCAAACATATGGACCATTGGCCTGTTAAGTTATAGCTCCTCATGAGAAATCTCATATGGCCTCCTAAGGCAAAGAAATTACATCACTATTCTATTACTATAAAAATTCTTAGAAACAATATGACTATCAAACTAATATCTTTGTATACATGTATTTTCATTGTTATTTTTGTATAAATGTATGTTTCTTTTCATAGATATTATGCTACCTCAAAAACACCAACAGTTTGTTTTTGTGGATCAAAGTTATTCAAGGAAGAGAAATAAAATATGGTATAGTACATTATTGGTAATACTGTTTCACCACACACATTCCAATATATTTCAATATTTTATCTGCAAAATGTGCTTTTTTGGCCATGACTCACGGGCCCAGCCGCTCCACGGCATGTGGGATCTTCCCTGGACCGGGGCACGAACCCATGTCCCCTGCATCGGCAGGCAGACTCTCAACCACTGCACCACCAGGGAAGCCCCATACCTGACTTTTAAAATTGGTTTTCCAAAAGACGTGTAGATAGGCAATCAATGATTCAGACTTGTTTGTTAAAATATTTGTAAATAGGCATTTCTAAAAGCAGATCAGTGAAAATCAAACGCCAAAATTTTATGTAAAATACATTTTCTATCCCGTTAGTACAGACATTTTTATGATGTGAGTAGATTTTGTTACAACCTATTGTAACCCAGCCAGATATGCAAGGTGTTTATTTTTGCATTTAAACTACCAGTTTGATTTTTTCCCAACCGAAGACAAATGTACTATTTTAAATGTATAAATGAACCTAAGTTAACCTGCAGCCAGAAATTCTCAGGTACCTCTAGGAAACAAGATTGGATGGCATTTAATCATATGGTATACTGGTTAAAGCTGATGTGATTTAGAAATATAATGAAGATATCTTAACTACATCAGCCCTATTTTATTACAAACTCACAAAAACTCGTGGTACCTAGCTGCAAATTGATTACAGTATGTAAATGTAACCCCAGCTTGGCAAACACTAGCTTTTCCAGCAAAGTCATCTTGTGTTACAGACTACAGTGTGTCCAGTGAAACATGATTTGTGTCAGCTAAAACTGCAGCCTGGTGCTACATTTGGTGTGTTATTACTTTAATCTAGTTATTGCAGCCTTGAAGTGTGGTTTAGCAAGTCCAGGGAAGAAATGTCAAAAGCACAGCCTAGCCTGATAATTAAGAATTTCTAGCAATAGAACAGAAAATTCCAGTATGTTTCTCATTTGTTTATTTTGGAATATGTTGACTTTTTATTTGAATACTAGTATTATCTAATGTAAGAGAATAATTAAAGCTTACCATTGTGTAATATTGTAATTTTAAATCAAATATAGCCTTTAACACTAATATGAGAAGAAATATAGGGCCACTCTTTTGGACTGTGTTGGGAGTGGCTAATTATAAAACTGCTTTAGTTTATAAAAATGTGAGTATGTAAATAATTGTAGATAAGTCTAAGAAAAATATTGTTATAAAATGCCTTAATAACAAAATAGAGATAGTATAGGTAAGCATTTAGTCATCACACTTGAAAAAAACCAAAATCTAAATCAGTAATAAGTGATATTTAAAGATCAATATAATTTCACCCATAAGATATATCTGTCATTTTTTACTGATGGAAGGAAGCACATTCAGAATTTTCAGCTTTTTATATCACCATAACTTATTAAAATGCATTCATTGAAAAAATAATTAAGAATAGAAAAAAAATAACTGAGTTATGAATGGTAAATTTTCTGTGTGTGCTCTGTTTTTGCTCAAAGTGTTATTACATTATTTTGTTTCCCTTAATAAAAATTAATTATAATACCTAAGTTGTTTGAAAATACTTTAGTTGACTTCTTAAACCTGGAAAGTAATTGGCTATTTTGAAAAACAAAATCAAAATTACCAAAAGGATAGACCTAACTTGCATACACAGTGCAGTATGTTAATATCAGTAAGTTCACTGTATTTATATACATAGGTATAATATTGTATATTTTAAGTGAAACATTTTTCATAAGCAACAAGGAATTACACTACAGGTTAAGTTAATCATTTGATCTTTGAACTTTATTTTATCACAGCCAGTGACTTTATCACCTATAGATAGCAAATTTATCAGGTCTTGGGTTATTACAGTTATATGTTCATATACATCAATGCTTATGGAATTGTGATTGTCAAATATATTAACTCAGAATGATTCATATGAAATATTAAACAATAATTTATACACAAAAACTTAATAAGATGAAAACCAAAATAATGCACAATGATATCTGAAAATAATTCTTTCTCACCCTTTTTAGAAACTAAAGAAAATTTATATTTTAGACTTATAAGGTGAATCAACAGTTCCAACGAAAGTTATTTCAAATGCACTAGTCTCAAATGAGTTTCTCTCTCCTGTCCAGTCATACACATTTGCAGGATAAGCAATCAGGCAATATAAATATTACACATTATTCACATATATGTAATTTGCTTAAAGTTATATGTAAATTATATCTAAATATAAATTATTTATACATAACTTGTTTAAACTACACATAGATGGCACGTTGGAGACACGTTGGAGTTAAAATAAAAAATGCTTTAAAATGATTTTCTGAGATTTAATAAACTGGAAATTCTGTATTTGACTTAAATCTTCTCCAAGCACTGAAGAACAAAAATACCCAATATATGCAAATGTTCAGTGGTAAGAATATCTTCTTTCTAAATGCTGGACTATTGAATAGTTTGAGAAGAATTTTTTATAAAAAAAACTTTAGTTTCAGAATATTGCATCAAAATATCACCTTATGTTGTTTTAAAAGCAACAGATTATGTTGAAGAAAGTAATTTATTTCATCATATTGCTTATATTAATTATTATGTGCCTATCCTTGAGAAAGTAAATGTAAAATAGTATGTTCTATTTGAATAATCCCACACCGTACTTTTTAGCTTTATTGTTATACTTAGTATGATGAGTGAATAACATTTTCAGTTAGATTAAGAAAAGTAACTTTGCAATAATATGTTTATGAGCAATAGAATGACAGAATAATCTTGTACATCACGGCCTACACATTTTTTTAGTTAATTTATTCTCATTCCTTCTATTATAATCATCCAAAAAAATGTTTTAAACCCTACCTATCAAACTCCCCATGAAAGGTTCATTACATGCTTGGCATTCTATTTTTTTATACTTTATTCATAGCAAGGTTCTAGGAGCTACTCTAACCGGAGGGGAGACACCTGGTGGGTTTAGTTAGATTGCATCTGGCCATAATTAGCAGCAAAGGATAAAAGCTGAACCAGCTGTAATAGTCTAGGTGACTTCAATTATTGTATTGAGCTGTCCAGGAGAAAAGAGTCCTGACCTTGGGAAGACAGTGAAAAACTCATGGAAAAGTTTTGAGTATAGAAAGGTCCAAATATGAAATAAGGACCTTAACCAGTATTTTCCAACCAAAGGAGTTCTGCAATATTCAAATTCCATGGAAAGCAAGACCTACTCGCCTAGTAAATGTTGGGAAAATACTTTTGTGAGGTTGGATACTGATGGGGAGTTAGAATGGTCTGGTGAACATTTGGCGAAAGACCATTTTGAACTGTGTTTCCTTCAATTCTGGCAGCTTAAATTAAGTACTGTGTCCAAGTCAGATTTTAAAGGGGTTTTATTCACTTGGTAGGCCTATCACTTTAATCATATCGGATGTATTATTACGGAACTTTGTAGTGGCATATGTTGACATGACGGCAGTGATGTTAGTTGTATGTTTGCAACCTTTGGGTGTCAGAGGCTGCATCACATACACATTCTGTAAAGATCTACCCAGAGTTTTGACTCCAGTCTCTGGGTATAACTACCATTCTAGTCTGTTTCTCAGAAGAAGAGGGTTTGACTCAGATAACTGTCAACATATAGAGCAAAGTGGGGGTTTTCATTTAACTCTATATGGGGACAGAGAAATAATCTGAATCCGAGAAGAAAATGAAAAGCAACTTTTTCCAAACTATCACTTCTTCAAGAAATATTTTGGGTATGGGAACCCAGCCTAGATCATTTGACTTGATCCTGTCAGGCTTCTTTTTAAATAGCTTCATTTCATATAACAGATTTGACATGTCCACAGAATCTGCTGTGTTTGTGCACACGTTCAAAAAGGCAAGTTTGTCATTAAACTCTAGCTAACTGTCATTATTTCTCAAATTTTGGGTGGAAAAAAGAAGTTTGATCATCTTCATTGCTAAATTTGGAAAGCATATTAAGATGAAGATTGACTTGTTTCAAGAAAAGTATTTTAAATAAAAATTTGGAAGTAAAGCATAAATTAGGTATATCCTGCTTCTGTTCAGTCATGCCGTATCCAGGATGGATGTCCATCACCTCAGAAATTGACGAGCATTGGAAAAGCAGAGAATGCAATATTCCTGAGGCACTTCGAGGGTTAATGCACCAGCAAGTTCAGGTTCCTACTTGCAACTGCTGGAGAAAAGCTCTTTATCAAATTAAACAAATTGACCCAAAAGTTGGAACTTTTTTTTTTTTTCCATTTTTGTCATCCACTGCAAGCCTCTTGCTTAAAGGTTTTTGGGAAACAGTTTATCAGGTGATGTGATTATGCAGCTTAGAAACGGAAGATTCCTTTGAGATCATTCTGTTCAGTTTTCTTATCTTAAACAGTTGGCAAAGTTGAGGCTCAGAGAGGTGAAGTGACTTGTTCCAGGTCACAGAGCTCAGACGCAAGTGCCAGAGTCAGGTCCCCAGCCTGGCTCCGTGCCAGACAGTGGCTCTTCCACTGGAGTGCTTGCTCTCTTCCTGAGGGTCCCCCTTCTCCTCAAAGTTTTCTGCTGGATACTCTCTCCTTGAATGTGTTTAGGATTTTAAAAAATTATTCCCAGGAATTCTAATTACAGTGTTTTCAAACCATGAAATATTAAAATTAATCAAATTCTAATATCTAAAATTGAAATGTGTGTTTTTTTGGAAAACTATTTTAAATATTTCATTATAATGGTACTAACATTTTATGATACTTCCACAAAATCTCACATGTAAGTTTCACATGTAAGTAAGTACAGAAGTATCCTGTATTTTGAAAGTATTTTAAAAATTTAGCCATTTTGATGACTAAAAATGTAATACTTCATTGAAACGTCTAAACGCTTAGCACTTTTCGATGTGTTGCTTCACATAGAATTTTTGAAGTTTTTCATGTATGTGTGTTTAGTTTCCCTAACCGAAATGTGATTTATTGGTGTAAAAGGATATTTTTTCCCATATCATTCTTAAAGTAATTAAGATAGTACCCATCTCACAGCAGACACTTAAGACAAGGAAATATTCTAAACCATAAAAACCTGCTTGATGTTAGAGATTTGTTGCAAATGAACAAGGTTTGGTGCCCTTCATTTTCTGGTTGAACAGTCTTGTGAACTTTTGCAAGATGGAGTCTCATTTCCTAACTTGTGTGGTCATGATGAGGGGCACATAGGAATTATACATGGGAAAAGTAAGTGCTAGGACTGGCACAACATAGACAGTCATTTACTGGGACTTCTTACTGCATCAAGATGAAAAATTCAACTGTGTTTAAAGAGTTTTTTTTTATCCACATTTCCTTGAGGTCTTCTTCCTGTTAAGTCAGAGAGCTCAGTGGTTGCCAAAATTAGGATACATGACCTGCAAAGAAAAAGCAAAAGTCTATGTCCGCTTTTGTCCTCAGTGATAAGTTTTTCTGCTCTTTTCAGAAACATTTCTTGAAAGTCCGACTTCCCATTCCCAAAGCATCTCTTTATACGTTAAGGCCCAAGGTTAGAGGGATGGACCTAGAGTTTTATTCTAAGTTATAGAATGGAAAGTCTGCACCATATGATGTAGGCAATGCCTACTTTGTGGAAAACAACAATAAAAAATCCTTCGTGAAAGAAGGGAAAATCTGGAGAGAAGAAAGTGAGATATTTGAAATGGTCTGTGACTTAGGATTCATCTGACCTCCACAAAGGGAGTAACATAAAGGCCTATGCCATGGGGAGATGCAGGGGCCACAGGTGGGCAAGCATCTGAGCTTCCTGTCCCTCTTAGCGTTGACCCTTGGGCAGAAAGCAGAAGATTTAGGATTTTCAAAACCTAAAAAACCTGCTGCTATGCTACCAGAGTAGGCTTCCACTTATTTCTAGATTGGGACAAAATAGCCCTCAGGCAATTGGATAGGATTGAAAAGCATAACATGTACACTTTTTAAATGGCATTCAGAAAAAAACATATTAAAACAAAAGGTTGTTCTGATGACCATTCACTAATTCTTGTCATGCATTGTCATGGCTCCACTGCTGATTCAGTTCAGGTGTAATATTAACTGGGAACAGAATTGTAATTAAGCACCACAGTACCTCCTATAGCAGAGTATATATTGTCCCAGACAAGAAGTGTAAAGAGATCACATGTTGTAATGATTTAGTCAATACAGATTTTCCAGCAGTCAGTATGTCAGGTACAGTAAGATGTGTTTCCTGCCCGCAAGAAACTCACTGTCTGGTGAGGGAGAAAAATAGATAAATGCATAATTGCAATATAACAAGTAGTAGGAGTTATAACAAATTTAAGAGCAAAATGCCAGAAGAGTAGAGAGAGGCAGTTATTTCCTCTGCCCAAGGAAAGGGAGAGCCACGCCAAGGGAAGTGACTTTTTTTTTTCTTCTTTTTTGTGGTACGCGGGCCCCTCACTGTTGTGGCCTCTCCCGTTGCGGAGCACAGGCTCTGGACGCGCAGGCTCAGCGTCCATGGCTCACGGGCCCAGCCGCTCCGCGGCATGTGGGATCTTCCCGGACCGGGGCACGAACCCGTGTCCCCTGCATTGGCAGCCGGACTCTCAACCACTGCGCCACCAGGGAAGCCCGGGAAGTGACTTTTGAAATAAAGTTGGAAAGTGTGATATGAGTATAACACAGATACGGCACATGTTGGATGGGGTTTTGCTGTTTCTTTAAGATCTGCATTCAGGAAGACATGAAGGAGGTCAGACAGAATGCAGGGAGCGGTTAGACCTCTGTTCTTAACACATCCATCCATCAAAAACTCCCCTAGCCCCCAAATTCCAGGAATTGTTTTGGGATCCACAAGGGAAGGAGGCTTTGGACTCGTTGAGTCAATGCATTTCAAAATCGAGTGACGTACATTTGAAAAGCGATTCAAGAATACATGGTGAATACAGGGGGATACCTAAAATGATGAGATTTATATCTGTAAGAAGATTGAAATATGTATTTTAAAATCAAGGGAGATTATAGAAAACAAAAGATTTACATCAAAAGGAGACTGAGATAGACTGATACACCTAAAACATTACAGGGTTTTTTTGTTGGTCGATTGGTTTGAGTTTTAACTTTTACAATGTGTGGCGACATTGTTTTGATCACGGAGGGATGAATTCCTTCAGCAAAGGTCAATTAATTGCCCCTAAATTAAAATTAGAGGAAGGGTATTCCAAAACAGTGACAGCATGCCTATAGACTTGACATTAGGGAAAAACATGAAATTATGTGTCTAAATGTATGATACATGTTTCATTCATATATAATATGCAATAAAGGAAGCATTGGATTGCTGATGACAGCATTTTCATTTAGGCTTGCACTAAGTATTTATTAGCATCCATATTTATGTAACGTTAGGCTAGTAATATACTCAGACACACTGAAACTATGAAACTCTTTTATTGCAATAAAAGACAAAAATATCTTATGTAAAGTAATGGCATAAAATCACTTTCTAAGTATCACATAGCAGAATGTATATATGACGTTTCCATCTTGAAGAAATGATTGTTTCACTCTGGTATCAATTATAGCCAGATTACAAAGTGCTACATTTTCCAGGGTGGGACGGAAAGGGGCAGGCCAGACAGGTTTGAGGGTCAGCAGCTGTAATGTCCTCTGTGAATGGTGCCACTTGTATGCAGCAGATGCTCAAAGGATGTGGGAATGTTTGGATTCAGCCAAAGTACACAGCTGCCCTGTGAGTACAGCTGCAAACCAGTTCCTGTGTCCCAGTGGTTCAGTAGATCTGAGGGGAAACTGGTACATGAGGCTGTGAGGCTATTTCTAAAACACCTGTGGAAACTATCTTTTTTAATTGAAATACAGTTGGTTTACAATGTGTTAGCTTCAGGTGTACAGCACAGTGATTCAGATATATTTATTTATTTATTTATTTATTTAACCTTATAGTTATTATAATATATGGAGTGTAGTTTCCTGTGCCATACAGTAGGTCCTTGTTGGTTATCTATTTTATACAGAGCAGTGTATGTATGTTAATCCCATCCTCCTAATTTATTCCTCCCCCCATTCCCCTCTGGTAACCATAAGTTAGTTTCCTACGCCTGTGGGTCTATTTCTATTTTATAAATAAGTTCATTTATATCTTTTTATTTTTCAGATTCCACATATAAGCAATAGCATATGATATTTGTCTTTCTCTGTCTAGCTTACTTCTCTTAGGAAGGTAATCTCTAGGTCCATCCATGTTGCTCTAAATGGCCTGATTTCATTCTTTTTTATGGCTGAGTAATATTCCAGTATGTATATATGTGTATATATAAGCATATACATATACACACACACCACATCTTCTTCATCCATTCATCTGCTGATGGACATTTAGGTTGCTTCCACGTTTTGGCTACTGTAAATTGTGCTGCAGTGAACATTGGGATGCATGTATCTTTTTGAATTATAGTTTTCTCCAAATATATGACCAAGAGTGGAATTGCAGGTTCATATGGTCCTGGAAACTATTTATCTTATGAACTCCTAAAGCTGCAGGATTTCTGAGAACGTTGCCGTCAGCCCTAGTTAGGTCACCACTATTGCTCCACAAACATATCTCCTTTCCATTGCCTGTGGCCCAATGAAGTCCTTCCAGACAGACTTTTCCTGGCTGAAGTGGCACATACAAAATAGGGAAAAATTATGCTTCATTTAGTCATTTCTGTTCCTGGTCTTTTTTTTTTTTTTAACCCTAGCATACCATTTTGGCTCAAAATTGATCTTGAATAAGTCAACTTTGCCACTGTATCTAGGACAGTGTAGGTTTAGATTTTTCAAGCCCCAGTGACTCAACCATTCTAGGTTCATCCAAAAACGTATAAAGACATAGTCTCACATTTACTCTCTAATGCAGTAGGGGAAATATTGAAGTGCTATGAAGACCTTGTCACGAACGCTCTTTAGATCTGCATACTGGATCAGCTGTCAAAAAAGTTGACATTGTTTAGCACATTGATGATAAATCTGGCATAGGATCACAACAGAAACCGTCTATTTTCTTCTTCACAGGAAGTTTCTGCAGATCACAGTTTAGTTCAGCAGTTGCTATGCAGGGTATTGCTGGGTTTTTAAGAAGGTCAGAAGGCCAAAGGCTACTACTAATTGATTCTTTTGCTTACTGTCACTAATTCTGGATGTGCACTGTCAACAGAAAGCTGATAAAATCTTCCTGGGTTCTAAAGAAGGATGCTCTTCACATACCCAGAAGAATTTTACAGGTAATATCCAGTAATTGGCCCATTGAGCTGTAGCATTTACTCAGACAGAATTTTTGTTTCCTTTACTGCTAAAAATAACTGCAGGGGATGGCTGTCTAAAGCTTGATTTTAAGCCTTCTCTGAAGAAATCTTTGTTGACTACACAGGCGTGACTTATATTTTGACTAAAGACAATGTGAGGTGTAATACAGAAAATAGAGAACCGAAAGAGAGGCACATCTTATAACAATCTGTGATTTTTTTTAAATGAAAACTGATGAGAGCCATGGACTTTGAAGGAAAAAGAAATCTTATGAAATAATTATCCTTAAAGAAATTTTCAATTTTTATTAAAAATGTGCCTTGAAATTTGTTTATTTTTAATGTAGTATAATTTTTTAAAAGACTATATTTTAGAACATTTCTACATTTACCACAAAATTGAGAGGAAGGTACAGAGATTTCCCCTATAGCCCCTGCCCCGACACAGGCATGGCCCTCCCCCATTATCAACGTTGCTCACCAGAATGGTACAGTTTTCATCAGAGTATTTTTACTGCCCTAAAACCCCTCTGTGCTCTGCCTGTTCATCTTTCCCTCACCCCCTACCCCTGGCAACCACTGATCTGTTTATTGTCTCCATAGTTTGGCTCTTTCCAGAAGGTCATACAGTTGGAATCATAGAGTATACAGCCTTTTCTGATTGACTTCTTTCGTTTAGTACTATACTTTTAAGTTTCCTCCATGTCTTTTCAAGGCTTATTAGCTCAATTTGTTTTAGTGATGAGTAATATTCCATCATCTGGACCACTACAGTGCATATTTACTCATCCACCCACTGAAGAATATCTCAGTCACTGCTGAGTTTTTTCAGTTATGAATAAAACTGTTATAAACATCTGTATGAAGGTTTTTGTATTGACATAAGTTTTCAGTTTGTTTGGGTAAATACCAAGGAATGAAGAGGCTAGACTGTATGGTAAGAGTATGTCTACTTTTGTTAGAAGGCACCATATCTTGCATTCCTACCAGCAATGAATGAGAGTTCCTTTTGCTCCACATTCTGACCAGCATTTGGTGTTGTCAGTGTTTCAAATTTGGGCCCTTCTAATAACAGTGTAGTGATATCTCATTATTACTTTAATTTTCATTTCTCCAGTGACATATGATGTGGAACATCTTTTCATATGCATATTTGCCATCTGCGCATCTTCTTTCACCAGGTGTCTGTAAAGGATTTTAGCCCATTTTTAAAAAAATGGGTGGATTGTCTTCTTCTTGTTGAGTTTTTAGGAGTTATTTGTATTTTTTGGATAATAGTACTTTATCAGATGTGTTTTTCGAAAATATTTTCTCCATCTGTGGCTTGTCTTCTCATTCACTTGACACTGTCTTTCACAGAACAGATGCATGTATATATTTTTTATTTTAATGAAGTTCAGCTCACCAATTATTGTATGAATTGTGACTTTGGTGTGTATCTAAAAGATGACCATACCTAAGGTCATCTAGGTTTTTTCCTGTATTATCTTCTAGGAGTTTTATGGTTTTGCATTTTACATTTAGACCTCTGATCCATTTTCACTTATTTTTTGAATGGTGTAAGGACTGTGCTTAGGTTCATTTTTCTGCATGTGATGTCCAGTTGTTCCAGCACCATTTGCTGAAAAGACTGTCTTTGCTCCATTGCATTCTTTGCTCCTTTTCAAAGAGCAATCATCTATATTTGTGGGTGTGTCTATTTCTAGACCCTCTCTTCTGATCAGTTTGTCTCTTCTTTCACCAACACCACACTGTCCTGATTACTGTAGTTTTATAATGAGTCTTGAAGTCGGGAGCATCGGATCTCCAATTTGCTCTTCTTCTTCATTATCCTGTTGGCTTTTCTAGGTCTTTTGCCCCTGTGTATAAAATTTAGAATTTGTTTGTCAATATCTATGAAGTAACTTTCTGGGATGTTGCTTGGGATTGCATTGAGTCTATAGATCGAATTGGGGAGAACAGACATCTTGACAATATTGAGTCTTTCTACCCAAGCACATAGAATATCTCTCCATTTATTTAATTCTTTCATTTTATTCATTGGAGTTTTGTAGTTTTTCTCATATAGATCCTGTACATATTTTGTTAGATTTATACATAAGTATTTCATTTTGGGGAGTGCTAATGTAGATAACTTTGTTTTAAATTACAAATTCCACTTATTCAAGATTGTATCCTACAATCATGCTATAATTATTTATTGATTCCAGGAGGTATTTTGTCAATTTTCTTTCAAATCTTCTACATAGATGATCATGTCATATGTCAACAGTGACAGTTGTATGTCTTCCTTCCTAATCTGTATACATTTTATTTCCTTCCTCTGCCTTATTGCATTAACAAGGTCTTCCAGTACCATGTTGCAAAAGAGTGTTGACAGGAGACGTCCCCGCCTTGTTCCTGATCTTAGTGGGAAAGGTTCCAGTTTCTCACCATTAAGTATGATGTTAGCTGTAGGTGTTTTGTAGATAGCTTTTATCAATTTGAGAAAGTTCCCCTCTATTCCTAGTTTATTGAGAATTTTTATCATAAATGGGTATTGGATGTTGTCAAAAATACTTTCTTTGCATCTATTTATGTGATCATGAGATGTGATGGATTATATTGATTTTCAAATATTGAACCATCCTTGCATACCTGGGATAAATCCCATGTTCATGAGATATTTGCCTATAGTTTTCTTTTCTTGTTATAGCTTTGTCTGGTTTCGGTATTAGGGAAATGCTGGCCGTATAGAGTGAGTTAGGAAGTATTCCCTCTGCTCCTGTCCTCAGAAAGATATTTTCGAGAATTTGTGTAATTTCCTCAAGTGTTTGGTAGAATTCACTAATGAACCCATCTCAACCTGGTGTTTTCTCTTTTGGAAGGATTAATTATTGATTCAATATCTTTAAATATAGGCCTATTCAGATTGTTTATTTCTTCTGTGTGAGTTCTGGCAGATGGTGTCTTTCAAGGAATTAGTTCTTTTCATCTAGGTTATCAAATTTGTGGACATAGTATTCCTTTATTATCTTTGTAATGTCCATGACATCTGTGGTGATGTCCCCTCTTTCATTTCTGACGTTAGAAATTTTTGTTCTTTCTTTTTTCTTAATTAGCATGGGTAGAAGCTTAACAATTTTATTTTTATTTTCTAAGAACCAGATTTTGGTTTAGTTGACTTTATTGATTCCCTGTTTTCAATTTCATTGATTTTATACTATAATTCTTATTTCTTTTCTTCTGCTTACTTTGATTGAATTTGCTCTTCTTGTTCTAGTTTCTTAAGGTTGAAATGTAGGTGATTGATCGTTGATCTTTCTTCTTTTCTAATATATGTATTAAATGCTATATATTTCCCTCTAAGCACTACTTTCACTGCATCTCACAAATTTTGATAAGTTGTGTTTTCATTTTCATTTAGTTCAAAATACTTAAAAATTTCTCTTGATTTCTTCTTTGACTCGTGTTATTTAGAAACATGTTATTTAATCTCTACTTATTTTTAGATTTTTTTCTGTTATCTTTCTGTTAATTCTGTTGTGGTCTGAGAGCAGACTTTGCATGATTTCTCTTCTACAGTAGGATTTTCAAAAAGGTTATTAAGTAAATATTAGGCAATGTTTTCTAAGAATATAATCTTGTGTTTGCCTTCACATGAAATTAGATTCTGACAGTGTGTAGGAAAATTTCCTAAGACCCAGAAATCAGATGCATTAAAACTTTAAAATTTTCTGCAGCATGAACTTATTTGATGTACATATATTGTATTACCTTACATATTATATGTATAGGGTGATTAAAAGCTGGAGAAGTGGTTGACTACATTGTATTGATATCATGTTAGTCGGTATCTGGGCTTATAGAAGTTTTTGGATGTAAAACAAAAGGGTTTTTGATATCAAGGCAAACCTCCATCATTATGAGAGTGATAAAAACAGGGCTCCTGCAGTGATTTGCCAATGCCACATAAATAGTGTTCTAAGGATATAGAACAGTATTTAGATGTCCAGGCTCTCTGTCCTTTTCTGTGTTAAAGTGTAATAGATTTTGCCTATCCTTAAAATATTGGGATGCTTTCACAAGATTATATATCCTTAGAAATAAAAGTTCTTAAATTATGAACATAATTTCCCTATTAAATATCTTCTATTAGTTTCTGCCCGTCACTCCATCTGCCAATATCTTTTTGAATCCTAATATTTACATCCAGTGCATTCATTGTTATGGTGCTTAGAGGCACTTAACTGTTATTATTTATCTTCTTTCTTTTTTCTTATAAATTGAGGTATAAACAGAACTCTCCTAGATATGGTTGTTGCAACAACAGGAACAGCAACAAGCTAATGAATTCTTGTTTTCTCACTTTCTACTCTCTGAACATTTTTCATGCTTACCAAGCCGCTTGCTTGCCGGTTCACTTAATTTCTTCCCCCTATTAACACAGATGTATCATGTTAGCATACTTTCTGTGAACTAGCTCCGTGTTTGAAAGAAAGAAAACATGTTAGTACTGACCTTCAAATGCTCTTAAAAGAAGATGTTGACCCAGAATTATAGTTTATCAGAAATGTGACATAAAGTGTAAGTGGAAACGAAAATAGGTTACCTTTGAATTTGTTTGTTTTTGCTAAACAAGCAATGCAGAAATACTATTATGATAATTTTGAATTTACAGCTTACTAACTGTGCAGGTTATCTCAAGCTCTTAATGATTCCAAGTCAAGAAGAAAACATTTTACTTTCAGAGGAAATGTAACCCTGGAGTGACCATACTGCACTATCAAAATGATCTGAATAATGCACCCTAAATAAAGCTATACCTGAAATGCATATGTAAAGCAAAAGCATTTTAAGTGTTTGTCAGAGTGGAAGGGACATCTGTGTTACTCACTTGGTAAATGCTTCAGCTGACCAGCAACTCATCGTGATGGCGTATGGCTCCCTCTTTTAGCGCCAGCCTTTATCGAGACAGACTTTGTGTCTGTACCTGCATTCAAGGAAAGCGTGCCATGGTTGTTACTAACGACTTCAACAAATCCAGGAGGGTGGTGACATACGATGTCTAGTAGGTGTCTGGGACCCCACGTAGCTGAATCAGGACTCCTGCTTTTATCTGATGCCCCCTCACACCTAGACTTCCTACCGCTTTTCCCATCAGCTGGTAGGGAGCCCAGCTGGCTGTAACTTAAAAGCCAAAACCGGAATCCAAACACTTCTCATCCCCTTGTGCTACCCTAGGCTGAGCCATCGTCCTCTCTCCCCAGGAATGACACAAGAGCCTCCTGACTAGTCTCCATGATACCCTATTTCTTTGTTCCCCCAACGTCCATTTTCAATACAGCAGCCAGATTGATCACTATAAAATGATTAGACCTTGGCGTTATTAAACCATGTCATTCCTGAACACAAGCACTCCTGGTGGCTCCCATTTCCCTTAGAGTAAAAGGCAGAGTCCTTGTAAGGGCAGATGAGACCCCTTATAATTTGCCAGACTCTGCCCCCATCTCAGTTCCCCTTATTTATTCTGCTCTAAGCATGCTGGGCTTAAACCCATTGCTATGGATCTTCTTTCTGCCCACCAAACTCTTCTCTATTGTATTCATGTAATTCACCCCACACTTCCTTCCAGTCTTGATCAAACAGCTTTCTCAACAAATTCTTGCTTAGCAATTCTAGTTAAAATTCAGTTTGTTCTCCTTCTCTTTTCCCTGCATCACTGATCCTTCGTACTTTGTTCTACTTTTGTCAAAACACTTACTACTGACTTGCTATATAACTTATTTTTTATTGTGTTTATTAAATTTTGTTCATCTCTCCCAGATACTCTGTGAGCCACATTAGGGTGTTTTCTAATGCATCCCAAAGGTCCTAGGTCAGTACCTGCGAATCCTAGGCATTCATTAACTATTTCGCTAAGAATTGGTTGTTACTTGTAGAAATGTCGAGAGAGCAGCACATCTTCCCAATGATTAAAGTATTAAACTTTCAAACAGTATATCAGGTACCAAGTCAAATAGAAAATAACTGTAACATCCATGTCTACCGTAGGAAAATTAGAGATGAAATCTATCCATGGTGCCAATTGTTCTATACCTTGCCACACTCAGCAGAATTAGTAAATAATGGGGCTTTTTACCTTTGAAACATATTACCCCATATTGAGCAGTCTCTTTTTCTAGAAGCACTGGGAGGAAGTGCAGTGGATGGAATACAGAGGTGAAGTTAGACAGACTTACATTCAGTTTCTGGCTCACTTACCAATTTCACGACCTTTAGCAAGTTGGGTGATCCACCATGAATCTCTGTTTCCTCATTTGTAAAATGGAATTGATCATCTAATTGTTTTTAATGATGAAGATGAAAAGAGAAAAAATTAAACCACACAAAGTATAACACCTGAATAAAATAGATAAGTAATTAACCAAAACTATCCATTATAAGAAGTTAAGACTTCTAGGTAAGATTCAGTTTGGAAGGCAGTTCATTCTATCTCATTTGATCACCTCAGTGTTACTATGTGTTACATTTTGCCTAAATCTGTTGACTTTAACAGTCTTTGTGCCTCCACAGTAAATTACTGGAGGCAACTGAAAATAGATTGAATTAAATTACGCAGAAAATATTAAAATGGAAACAGAGGGCCTCAACTCATGTCAAGGGAGGAGATTTCAAACATAATAACAGATAGAGGCTAAAGATGCGTATTTTATTTTTTATTTAGAGCTGACTTTCCTGGCATCTGAAACAAAATGGACTCCATGATTATGTATCAGTTACTTGAAGGGATATGTCAGTTTTTCGATTAGAGGACTCCCTGCACCAACATAGGTTTTAAAGATCTTTACTGCATGAGACTTTATATAAGAAACACTGGACAACATTAAAAAAATTAAAACACCACATTCCAGAAATTGGAGAAGGAATGTATAATTAGAAGGTAACTCAAGTAAAGGCATGCCTTCCTTACAGGAAACTAAGGTAAGGAGTTCTTATTAGCTGTCGAGATAGGATTTAGACAAAACCAAGAAATGGGTGAAGACCATGATCTTCAGACTATCAGGTTTGCATGTCATTTCTGTTAAGCTTGGAGATGAAGTGAGTTATGGTTTGGTTATCAGGTTAAAAGTGGCAAGTGAGACGTTCTGTTATAAAACATGATGAGTCAGAGCTGTAGTCTCACCCAAGTACTCAGGCCCCTCTTACACAGGGGGAATCCTGGAATAAACCTGTTCTGGCTCAGCGTTTTCTCATAGCCAGGTTTATGGCTATTCTTCTGGTCAAATAAGTCCATCAAAAAGGAAAAGTTGTTGGTATGGAATGGTGTTCTAATGAAACCTTACTTGTTTTTGATCACACGTCTCAAAATGCTTAATAGCATGTTTAATTTCTATGTAGTCTTTCAATCGGAAGTAAAAATACAATGTGGATCCATATTAATAAAAGCAAAATGAGGCATAGTGTTAATTATTGTAAGGTATAATTATTTAACATTAGAATAATTATTTGTTCCATTTGTCAAATTATAATATTAGGATTCTGGGTTTTTTTGCTAACCTCTAGAACAAATATTGTGACTTTTAAAAATAGCTCTCATTAAAAAAATTGAAATATGTGTTAAAAATTTCTATTTGGTTATTTTTGGGAGTCAGCTTTGAAATATAGGACCTTAAGAGTTTCTGCCTAATGTCAGAATATGTAAAATTAAAGAGGTACATAAATTTTAGAACTGCATCTTTACCAGAATTTTATTAACATTAGAAGGGTATGTTTATAAATAGAGAATTAGAGAGGAAAAGTCAACATTTTAACAAATGACATAGAGACAAATGATTTTGAATATAATGTGTATTTCATAAATTTTATTAAATTATTTGCTTTATCATTAACATTGTACAGAAAGTATGATGGCTCAGTTGTGACTATTGGTTTCTTCAGTATTAACAGGATAAACATGTCCTACTGACAGTTATTTCATGTAAATATCAGAAATAAAGCTCCTGAATTATATAGGAGCTTTATTTCTGTATAAAATTATACAGAATGTTTGTATTTCAGCATTTTTTAATCATATATATCAGTGAAAATGTTTTAAATTAATTTTTAAGGTAATATTTTCTATGTCATCCTCTTAGCCATTTGCTTTTAAATTTATCAATTCAACATACATTTAGTCAGTACCTGCCAGGTGCCAAGCATTGTCTTAGGCACTGGGAATATTTTTTTTTTAAAAGCCCTTTTTTTGTGAAACTTTCATTGTAGTGGGGAAAACAGACAATAAATAAGTAAACCTAAAAGTAAACCATAAAACTTACTGAGTGGATACTGACACAAGGGAAAGTAAAGTAGGTTAAAGGTATAGAAAACGTTGGGGATACATTTTGGACAAGGCAGTCAGAGACCTCTCTGAGAAATGATATGAATAATGTGAAAGACCTAGCTATGGAAAAATCTGGGGGAAAAAAATAAAAAACAACTCAGAAGGAAGGAGATTAGCATTTTTGAGAAACTGCAAGACCTGTTGACCAGGGGGTACAAGGTGGGGTCAGGAAACTACACAGAGATCAGATCATGTAGAACTTTCTAGGTCATGGTAAGGTTTTTAATTTTTTTTTTTCTTATTGGGATGGGAAGTCATTAGAAGGTACAAAGCATGGGAGTGATCTAATAGGGCTTTAAAAAAGTAGTTCTTGCTGCTGCCTGTTGAATAAGGATACTGGTTGCAGACATAGGTTCCGAAGCAGTGACATAAGGGATGATGTATTTCTTTAATGCAGGGAAGAGCTCATGATAGCCAGTGATAACCAGGGCAATGGTTGGGAGAGGTGAGGAAGTCAGAATGCTTTCTGACGGATTCAGTGTTGAGGGTGGAAAAAGAAAACACTAGAGGATGATGCCTATGTATTTGTTTTTAGCAACTGGGTAGATGGGGTTGCCTCTTACTGAGACAGAGAAAACAGTGAAAACAGAAGAATGGTGAGGTCAGGAATGATTTAGACAGGTTATATTCAAAACGCCTATTACATGTCTGAGTGGATACAGTAAAATATTATTCAAGCCAGGTACTTTTGGAAATACAGGAAATCAGTTGGGGACAAAAATACACAATAATGTGTTTATAAATAGAATAATGCAGTTCTTTGCACTATACCTTAATGAATAGGTATAAGAATAGGCTTGTTACTACTTTGAAAACTTTTTCTATTTGTGCTATTTTAGTTCACATTTTATAATAAAATGTAGTGCTGTTGATGTGTATGCTGTTTTTCCTATAAGGTAAAGATCTGTGGTTATTAGTAATTATAAATATATAGATGATCGATTAATTGATTTAGATGAACTGTCAGAACTGCCAGGAAATACAGATTATTAGGTGGCAATGGGTTATGTGTAGAAATCTTTTCATTTGATTCATTTGAATTCACTTCCACAAGCAAATTTGATTGTGTTCTCTTCTTTCTCAGCTCTTCAGACATTTTTCATTCTTTATAGACTTTCTAGAATTTCTTCAATGAGCATTTTAGGGGAGTTTGTTGTGGGAACATTGCCTTCAGTTCATTAAAGTAAACACAACAGATGAAGACACAGAGGATTCTAGTGAATGGAATAAATATTTCCAGTGTTGCCAATACATGCAAATGTATCTTAGTAGATATTACTTCATTATCAAAAATATCTATGTCAGAAATATTATCTGAAATTTAGACAAAGGGAAGAGATATCCCTTAGTATTCTTTCTGAGCAGTGCTGGGCTTGACACTTTTTTGGTAAGAGCTGCTTTACAGCTCTGTAGAAGTTAACTTACAGATTTTTGTCTAGTAGAGATGTGGATATTTCTATCAAATGAACCCCAGAGATTCCAGTTCATGGCCCTGCTGGACATCAACAAGTTTCATATCGAACCCAGAAATCTTATCCTAATATTGCCTATAAATCCCTAGTTTCTCAATTGCTCTTTGGGCCAATTTTACCATCTTATTGTTCCATCAATAATCAAGTTGAATAGAAATTTTACAATTTTTCCTTTGAAAGTCATATAAGAGTTATGATTTTGCCTTTTTTGAAAAAGTATATCTTAACTGCAGAGGGACATAGGAAGATATTCCTCCTGCCAAAATATTTTAAAATGCAATATGAAACATCATTATATATTTGCAGAGCATAGGAGAAAATAGCCGCCTCCATGTTTGAGTGGTTACATCAAAGTATTCTTAACTATATAAAATATTTAGTATATCGATAGAACATTTGGTGATAGAGCTTGACCATTTCAAGATGATAGCCTCAACGTTGTACAAAAAATACAAATGTGTATTATATCCATATGCTTTATTTAGAAAGTAAACCTTGCACACATTTTAAATTGTACAAATATTTCCAAAATTACTTTAAAAACGTGAATGAAACCATACATGATGGAGCACGTGTGTGGTAAACTTTTGTTTTATAGTTGAAATGTACAGAGACTTTCTTGTGAAGAACATAATATTAGTTCTGAAGCAGCACTGATATGTTCTAAGAAAGAAAATTATACTATGAGGAAGTATAACATCTATATATCCATCCTTAGAAAATGCATTTATTGAGGGTCAAGTACAGGCAAAGGGCTCTGTTAGATCCTATCAAAAATAATGGAATAGAAGAGCATAGTTCCTTTCTACCATAAGTTTCTACTTACAGTATTCCTTATTATTATAGCTAGCCTTTATTGAGTACCTGCAATATTCCATGTACCCTGCAAGGTACTTTACATTATTTATCACATTTAAGTTTATGGATGAGAAAATGAAGACTCAGAGGTTAAGTAACTCAAACAAGCTATTAGTTTGTAAATGGCAGATCTATCTTATTCTAAAACTTTGCTCTTTCCAGTAGACTATCTCCCCCATCTAATAAGGAGAAAAACTGTGTGTGCATGTATGTGCATGAAACTGCAGCATGTGACAGAATATTCTAAGTTTGAACATTATGCAAACAAAGCTCCCTGAGAATTTAGAGAAGAAAGTGATGTTTAGGTAGAAGGATTAGCAAATATTATCAGGCAGTTGGGATTTGACCTAAACCTTGATAACATATCGGGATTTAATTTTCTGAGCCAGTGATAAGAGTAATTCATGAGGAGGAAAGATGCTGTTAGCCAAAAGACTTGTTTTGGAAATGTATGTTGCCCAATTTAATTGTGAGGGTTGGAATGTGTTAAAAAGGAACAGAAAATATGTTGCTACCAAATAGTAGAGAGTCCTTAATGCATGTTAAGGAAACCAGAGGCAGAAGGAATTGAGATTATTAGAGTATTACAGGAGGAGATGCACTCCAGAGGGAAAGGAATATAAAGCAAGAGGCGTTTACAAAGCAGATACAGATGCAAAAGTAATGATCAGCCGGAGGAGTAAAGGATAAATCTGAGATTTTGAGTTTAGAGGGCTGGTAAATGTGATACAATTAGAAGAAATGAGCAAATTAGAAGAAAGAACTGCTGTGTGTCCTTACAGATCTTTGGTCTATTGCACTAATGGTCATATTCTATTATATGTATCTATTTACATGCTTCTCCATTGTGAGTAGCACAAGGACCATGGCTCTGTCCTACTAGTCCTTGTATCCTGAACGGTGAGCAAAGTGTCTGCATCATAGCAAGACCACTTATGGAATGGATGAACAAATGATAACAAAGGCTGCATGAGGCCAAGGAGTTAAACTGCTCATAGGACATTTACATAGATACCTCACTAGAAGTCAAAGTTCAAGACTGGTGCTTGGAAGGGGAATAGAACTGTAGGTGTATATTCTGCAGTTAAATGCACAGGGACTAGAGTTGAAATTCTGAAGGTGCTAGATGAGCAGTAGGGAGAAGAAAGCAGGAAGAGGGAAAAAAATGAGGATATGGAAGGCAAGGCAAAAGCTTTGGGCATTTCTATCATTTATGCATGAGGTAAAGGTAATGGGGAAAAAACACCGTCTTAGTCCAGGCTGCCATATATATATATATATATATATATATATATATATATATATACACACACATATATACATATATATATACACATACATACATACATATAAAATATATATACATACATATAAAAATATATATATATACATATAAAAAATATATATATATATACATATAAAATACCATAGACTTAAACAACATACATTTATTTCTCTCAGTTCTGGAGACTGGAAGCCTGAGATCAAGGCACCAGCAGAGTTGATGTCCACTGAGGGTTCTCTTCCTGGTTTGCAGATGGCTGTGTTCCTGTATCCTCACAGGGTGGAGAGCAGAGAAAGAGCAAGCTCTTGCGTCTCTTCTTATAAGGGCAGTAATCCCATTCATGAGGGCCCCACCCTCATGACATGGTTACCTCCTAAAGGCTCCAAATCCCCATCATTTTGGGGGTTAGAGTTTCAATATATGAACTTGGAGGTGGGGGGTCAAACATTCAATCTACAGTGAACACCATGGAAGATTTTAAAGAAGCTGTTAAGCAGCTGGAATGAGAATAATAAGAATGTAGTCTCATCAAAACCAAGGTAGAAGAGCTGTTATGAGTAGTATAGACTTGAAAAAGGTATTTGGTTCTGATAACTAGAAGGTCATGACTGACTACTGAGATTCTCCAAAAAATCAAAAGCAGAAGAGTTAATGAGTAAGTGGGAGCTGATAACATACTTTATCATACTTTCAGTGATAAAAATCAGACACTTTAGAATGGTGGTACCTTGTGGATTTTTAGAATGAAGATGAGAAATTACAGGGTTTAATGATAGGTTGATTTTCACCTTATTCATTTGGTGAGGGAAACTGTTTCACCTCATTGATTTTTCAGTGCTAAACAAGTCGTGTTTGCCTGTTCATTAGAGCTTGCTTCATTTCTTTTCAATTTGTTTTTTTCATCAATTTGGCACTTCTATGTGTTAGGGCTTTGCTTCGTAGTGAGTGTAATTCCCCACTATTGAAGGATGTGACATACCCACTCTGAAATATGAAAGAGTATAAAATGCAGCATCATCATGGGGAACACAGATGCAAATTTAGTGGAGTAGACTGAATGGTTGTTTAGTTTCACTATATTTATCAAAGCCCTTGTAGAATACTTCTTATGTCAAGATATGAAATAACAATAAATAATAAGGAAATAAAGAGGTATACCTCAAGTATTTGTACACAATAAAAGAATAAGTACAAATCCCTTAGCTGACTCTTAAAAAAATTTTATGGGACATATGTATTCTACTTTATCATATAACCATAAAATAGCTCAAGAAAAATTAAATGAGCTAATTCTGCACTATTTACTTAGGGAAATTTCTCAGTGAATTCATTGAGAGTTTTGCCTGAGAAAAACTAAATAATCGGGTCTTTTTTTTCCCCCAGAATAGTCACACAGTACTACAGAAAGTAGTATTTCAGTATTTAAGTGCTAGTGTATTTCTGCATGAAAAGTCTCCCCTTTTCACCAGAGTATAGATGGTGTCTTATTCAAAGCACGACTGCTGTGTAACTTATGATGTGAATTACGGGTTCAACCTACTGCTGTTAACTCCATTTGAGGGATCAGTGTGTTATGATCAACTAGATTTTTTTATTATTATTATCCAAAGAATTATAGTCAGTACATGATTTTGGCAGAATTATGCCATCAGAGACAATCTGGTATATCAAATGTACTCCTGGGGCAGACATAAAATTTTCTTACTCCAGCCTAAAAGAAACACTGTGTGTCCTAACTTAAGTATGTGATTGGGGACATGTTAAGAAAGTTTCTTGCCAGTGCTGGGCCCTACCTCAGTTAACTGGCAGGCAAGGATTTGGGACATTAAAAAAAAAAAAAGTTGGCTTTTTGTTAAATTTGAGCAGATTCTTTAATTTTTCAGCTCTTTTCTAGTTATGGTTCTGAGAGACTTTAGAAAAATCCCATTCTCTCATGCTATTCAAGGAATAAATTCTCTGTTTTGTTTAACCAGTTATAGATCAGTGCTCAAAATAAACCATTATGGGTTATGACCAGTAACCAACGTGAATGCCTTTTTTAGTTAGCATCTCTATCTATGCAAGGGGGCCACTGGGGACAAAAATGTAGAATAAAAACCCCAGGTCGTACACTACCCCTGGAATAAGGATTTAAATCATTTCTTTCCTGACCTAAAGGCAGGAAATTAAACCTCACAGGCAAAGTATAGGATGTTGTCACATTTTAATGTTTATTATACTGCAACATTAAACATGGGTTTTACTCAAGGTATTAGGACACCCACACGCACAAATCTGAAGTTGTGAGTGACAGAGTTGAGAAACTAGTTTTGCAGGCCAAAGAGTATGATGTTATTAATTGCCTTGTTCAAAAGGTATTAATAAAAGCTGTGGCCCTCCGAACTGTCCTATCTAATTTTGTGGAAAAAAATTTTTTTTTCTTTATACTCCTGCTTTGATCAGATTGTCTGGAAAGTCATTATTGAAGCATGCTAGTTACCAGGAAAGAAGACTAGTGGCACACTTCGAAGGCAATTAAAGCCACATTTTGTGTTGTATGACTTAAGTCTTCAGGGTGCGGAGATGACTTTTCTCAAAACAAATTTCGAGACATGAAATCTCCACTTTAATAAAGCTGAGGGAAGCTACGTGGGCAACCCTCCATGTGTTTTATGGATGTGAGTTGTAGATATGGATGAAATACTGTGCAGGTATATTGTGACAACTTATTGGTCCAGGCAAGCTCCTCGTCCTGTATAAGCATGGATGTCCATCCCTCTGGTTGGCAGTTATTTTTATGGGGGAGCCCTTTGATTTCCTCCCCTCCCTACCTATTTTACTCAATAATCATTTATTAAAAACCTACAGTGGGTCAGTTATTAGCCTTAGTGTTGGGGATTCTAACAAGAATGGATTCTGGTCCTGCTCTCTAGGGCTCATGTCATAGGGGTCACAAGCTTATAGAGAGATAGTTAGAGCTCTGTGTTACATGAAATAGGAGAGATGTGATTCTGGATCTCCAGAGCCTGGGAATACCAAAGAAAGTTTTTCAAGAGAGTTAGTATTTGCTCTTAAAGACTGAGTGGGAATTTAACAGGTAGATAAGGTGGAAATGAGTATAAGGACAGAGAAATAGATGATGGGAGCAACATTATAAAGCGCACAAAAAGTGGGAAAAATTAGCCCTAACAAGAAAACTGTTAGACAATTTTGGGAGTTGGGAGTACCTAGGAGATGTGGCATAACTGACAAGTAAGTGAAATCATAAGGTTTCTTCCATGTCATGGTTTTTTGCTTTTGTTTTTAATAAAGAACCCTGTTCTTGAGAATGGAAGCGCTCTGAAATATTTTAAACAGGAGAAGGTGGCATGCTCAGAGTTGTATTTAAAAAGATCAACAGGGCAGCATGACTCAGGCACTGAATGGTTCAGTGATGCCAACAACTGCCCAGAAATCAGCAAAGAGAATCTGATCAAGCTCTGATGTGAAGCCTTTTTCCCTTTGTTCTTTGGAAGTATTTGACTATGTCACCAAATAGGGGAAATTCTGGAGAGAATGTTACGGTGAAGATTGGAGTTTTCCGTACTATTTGTATTTTATTTATTCTGTATTTTTATGCATTCATCACATTTGTGATTCCTTACTTTGTGACCATTTACTGTTAGCCTATTTTACTTTGTCTTACCTGTTTTTAGTTTGCTGTACTCTGTTTATTTTTTGTAAGCTTTCATAACTCCTTTTGTTAAACAGCATGGAAAACAAATTTTCCTTTCATAAAAACACGTCTACCCGTTGTTTAACATTGGTCCTGGAGTTCAAAAATAATTCACAGAAGTCAAGGTCTTCATTTCTTTTCTAGAATTCAGTACAAGTTAAGGATGGAAAGCAAAATGAATACTAATCTTTCTTTCTTTTTTTTTTTTTTTTTTTTTTTTGTGGTACACGGGCCTCTCACTGCTGTGGCCTCTCCCGTTGCGGAGCACAGGCTCCGGACGCGCAGGCTCAGCATCCATGGCTCACGGGCCCAGCCGCTCCGCGGCATGTGGGATCCTCCCAGACCGGGGCACGAACCCACGTCCCCTGCATCGGCAGGTGGACTCTCAACCACTGCGCCACCAGGGAAACCCTAAACTCTGTTCTTCATGAATATTGATAGAGATTTATTCAAGCAAATAATTTTAGAAATAGAAATCACTAGTCAAAATTACTACTTTTATGATTACTGAAATTTCTATTACTCTGTATTTTTATATTTTCTTTATAAAACACCATTCATTAAAAATAAAGTCCCAGCTGCCCCTGACAGATAAAACCAATATGCGATTTTTTTTGGTAATTCGTTTCTCTTTTTACATTAATTATAGATATTTTGCATGTTGAAATTGACATGGCCCTGATTGACCTGACATTGCCCTCTGTTTGCATAGTTCTTGGATTTAGTAGAATATTTTGTGTATATGTGCCTTGGGGGAAAAAGAATGAATTGCAAAGATGCATATGGTTCAGTGCCAGTGGCTAAGAGGTATAGCAAGCTTGAGTGAAGTCTAAGAATTCTGCATCCTAAGCTCTGAAAAGAACCTTTGGCCAACTAGCAGCAGCGTGCCATAGAGGCAGGTGGAAGTGCTTTAGGAGTTGCCAAATAACAAAAAACTTTCTTTTAATATCTCACTATATTTGTTGAAAAGAAAAATTACATTCCAAGAAATATATTGTCCACGAGCAATGCAAATGAATTTTTTAGTGAACAGTATAAAATCTTAATGAGATGATTGATTCATACATTAACTATGGGTATCCAGAGCAATTGATTTCATGGCAAAAAAAGACATAGAAAAATAGGAGGTTCATGCCTCCAGGTTTTGTTTTGCAGCCATAATGCCCTGCATGTCAAAAGATGTTCAAATTTTGTACAAAATTTTAATCTCTAAAGTTTTCAAGATCCTGTATTATATATAGAAGGACAGAATGCAATTTGGACACAATGTTGTTGTATAAGATTCAGCAGGAAATATCCCAGGAAGCTTGTAAACAAGTTTTTTTTTTTTTTTTTTGGTGTGTGTGTGTGTGTGTGTGTGGTACGCGGGCTTCTCACTGTTGTGGCCTCTCCCGTTGCGGAGCACAGGCTCCGGACGCGCAGGCTCAGCGGCCGTGGCTCACGGGCCCAGCCACTCTGCGGCATGTGGGATCTTCCCGGACCGGGGCACGAACCCGTGTCCCCTGCATCGCCAGGGAGACTCTTAATCACTGCGCCACCAGGGAAGCCCTAAACAAGTTTTTTTTATTATAATTCATGAAAAGTTTATTTAGAATTAAAACACATGTTTTTGAATTCAGTGAAACTATATCTTGGGATATCCATTTCCTGATTTGAATATTCAGTAGAATGTTTTCCATGTCTGCCTTATATTTTTCATTTTTCAGTGAGTTTTTTTAAACTTTTTATTTTGGAGAAAATGTCACGAATTGGAAATTATGGATGGTAGTCTGTGATAGTAAAGGGTGAGGGCTTTAGAGTCATAAAGGCCTAGATTTAAATCCTGATTGAACCACTTCTTTACTGGGCTATCTTTGGTAATTTACTTAGTGCCTCTAAATTTCACTTTCTTCTGCTATATGGAAAGGGAGAATAACTTCTGGTCCATAGGGGTTTTTAGGAAGGTTGAATGAAGTATCGTCTGTATAGTTAGATACTTACCCAAACTCAGTAGATGGCTGCAGCTCCCATCAACAGTAGCATCATCAGTATCATCATCATCATCATAGGTGTGCTAAAAGTGCCATCCTCCAGAATTCTTTAATCTTTTTTGGAAAATGTTCTTAACTTAGTTACTTAATGTTGAATCGAAGTAAGAAGAAGGAGCAAAATTAAATAGTGTAAGAATAATATCAAGATATGTCCTATAAATCACTGTAGTTATAAATCTTGTTGATGTACTTAGCTAAGCAAGTGCCATGAAAGAATAGTTAGTTAAAAAAAGAAAATCAGATCTGTCTTCTTTTTAAAAATTCCAGCCCCTGTCATTATGGTCAATTCCATCATGCCTGTATATAAAATATTATTTTCAGGACATTGTATTTTAATTGCTATTGGAACTGTGTCTTGATACTGTAACTATGCCTGAACTGAACTGTTTTATTTGCCTTTAAATATTTTTTTCCCTACATGTATAGCAAGATATATGTGGTGAGGACATCCAAAATAAACGACAAGGCTAGTATTCAGACCATGAACAGTGAAATGAAATCCTTTCTTCCCCTTCCTCATTGAATGCTCACTCTGTTCAAAAATAGATACAAAAATAAATCAGTAAAAAATACATGCAAAATTATCTAGAAAAGAATCATTCAGCAGGTATTACCAAATAATTTGATGAAGACAACCAGTTTTCACCTTTAGAAACTAAAACTCTTTGCAATTACAGAACATACCACTTTATCTCTTCCTCCAATTATACATCCAGTTGTATGTAATTTTAAAGGGGAAACAGAGAAACATAATAGAGTAGATGTGTGTGTATATGTATATGCAGTTTTTTAGATGGAATTTGCCAATTTAGATGGAGAAGCAAAAATAAGAAAAAGCTGCCCTTTTTTCCCCCCCATAGCCAAATAAGAAAGTAATACCTCTTAAATTGGGGGCGGGGGGTGGGGAGTTATGATTGGCGACAGGACCGATCTTGGTTAAGTTGTTAAATAATGAGAGTCATGGCTCTCCACTCATCCCAGTCTTCCCTTGGCTGCTCTATAACCCACCCTCACAACTGACAACAGGGCAATTAAAATCAGTGCAGAATCACCTAGAAGACTTAGGTAAAAATCCCTGCCCTCCATCCTGCTGCAGGTGGAGGAGATGACCATATCTTAGAAAAGGGAGCTTTTGGTCCAGGGAGCAGAACAGAGCTGAATGAGGAAGATGAGGGCCCTGGAGCCACACTGCCTGAGTTTGCAGTTTTGCTCTGCCGTTGGCTACCTGAGTGACCATTGTCTTCTCGCTTAAATTTTCTGCCTCAGTTTCATCATCTGTAAAATGGGGTAAGAGTAGTACATTTATCATGGAGTTGCTATAGGATTAAATGAGGTAATCACATGTAGGTACTTAGAATACTTACTACCTGGCACATCGTAAGTGCTCAATATAAATGCTAGCTGTTACAATAGTTGAGTGTACAAGGATATCTGATCTTGTGGGATCCAACCAAAATCTCTCTAGATACTCAGTTGGACAATACCCAGGAAGGTCAAGCATTCCAGAGGACGATCTAGACCTGAATGTCATAGGTGATCACTGACTCATCCATAACTGGGCATAGAGAAAAGTGTGCTAACTACCTGGCTGTCTTAAAAGTACTGGGAATACATTAACCTCCTACCTGAAGTAGCTACAGGATGAGAGAAATGCAGCCTGTGTTTCCTAAAAAGTTAGTGTAGAGTTAGGGTTCACTTTTACCTCTTGAAGCTTGGCTAGTCACTGTATAGCCATAAGGAAAACACTTAATTGAAATGTTTTATACAACATTTGTTGGATCTGCTTGTTGAGCCATGCCTATTTATTTCTTCTCCTAGTGCATGAGGTTTTCAAATGTGATCTTCATTTTCACTAGTATATTACACAGGAAACATTTTTTTACTGTTGCTGTTATCCTTTTATTTCATTATTGAAAAGGCATTATGTTACCCTCTCTTCTGAGACAGTGAGGCTGAGAACTAATGTCATTAAATATCATTTTGAAAAGAAACGTTTCCTGTCTTCAGGCACATTATCCTAAAAGAAAGAAAGAAGGAAGTGATGAAGCAGGTTTTTTCCAGGGCACAATGAGATGGCATTAAAATGACACACAGTTCAAGATGGAAATATAAGATGACTGAGAAGGACTGGGATTTAAGGCATAAAAGATGTTTCTAATCCATTTATGTTCCCCAAATGTTGCTGATTGATAGTTCCCCATGTAAATGTAATCCCTTTTTTCCCCCAAAACTCATTCCTCCAGTGAAGAAAATGAGGGCCAAATGCTCCAATGATCTTAGCAGATGCAGACAATCTCACTTCTAAAAGGGTATTTCCAACCAGCCCTCTAGCCTGAAGGAAGATAACATTTTACTAGTTGCCTGCCCTTTATCAGGGAACCAGTTTATGCAAATCCTATACAGTGACCCCACGTGCTGGTTTGAAACGGAAAACGTTGAGAGAGAGAGATTATGCTTTGTACTTTGATACAGCATAGAATTTTACAAGGAAAGAACTTGGAAGAGAATTCAAAATGAACTCTTTACTTGTATCATGCAGCTTCTGTCTTTTTTTTTAAAGCTTACACTAACTCCTTCATCTAGTTCATTAACATCAGTAAACATCCCCTCAGGAATTCAAACAAATAATTCTGCCTCTCTGATATTTTATCGTACTCTGAAAGTTCATTTAAATAAATTGAAACCTCACAGTTAGTGATGTCAGCAAGACAGAATTGTAGGAGACCCTGCCTCTGTCCCACAGCAAAAGCTATAAGGCAGCTATCATGAACAAAAAGAGCTCAGGAGTCCACCTTAGAAACTTCTGCAACACAGAGGAGCAAAAAAACTGAAAATAACTGCACAAAATTGGTAGGAAGAACAGTTTCGTTTTGCCTGCCTCATCTCATCCGTCAGGCTGGTGCTGAACACCAGAAGGAAACTCGCCAGGCTGAGTGTCCCTCCCTTGGAAAAGGAGAGCGGGGTAAATGACCAGATTCCCCAGCCTTTCAGGGAACTGCATAAAGGACCTTCACTTTCACTGTACCCAGAGACTGGCATAGCTGAGACTTCTTGAGACGCTAGGAACAAGGAAAGGGGCAAGGCTACCAGTATTTTCCATGCAGAAGGAGTGACCGTGTTTCCCAGTGGCCTGCTCTGCAGAGGACCCCAGCAGCCTTTGCCAGTGAGAACCTCAATAGCCCTTGTTAACACTGGGGACCCCTCATAGACCCGAGCAGAATAGCAAACTTATCAATACTGGACCCCAGTAGCATTTACCACTAATGAAAGCAATGGCCAGCGTATCTGCAGCAGACCTCCCCACCCACTGCAGGTTCCCTGCACATCACAAAGGAAGACAGAAAGAGGGCAAGAAAGAATCTACAAAACACCCAGCTAATGACTAGCAATGACTAGTAGAGCCTTGCCTATTCATAATCACTTTAAATATAAATGGACTAAAATTTCCAATCAAAAGATATAGAATGGCTGAATGGATTAAAACAACAACAACAATAGTAACTCTATGCTGCCTACAAGAAACCAGCTTCAGCTTTAAAGACACACACTAGGTGAAAGTGAAGGAATAGAAAAGATATTCCATGCAAATGGCAACAAAAAGAGAGCAGAAGTAGCTATATTTAAATCAGGAAAAATAGATTATGTCAGAAACTGCAATAAAAGACAAAGAAAGTGTCCGTATAATGATAAAGAGGTCAATTTGTCAAGACAAAACAACAGTAGTAAATACATATGCACCCAGCATTGGAGCACCTAAATATACAAAGCAAATTTTAACAGATAAAATAAATAAGGGTAAAATATAGTATGATGATAGTAAGGGACTTCAGTACCCCACTTTCAACAATGGATAGATCACCCAGACAGAAAATCAATAATGAAACATTGTACCTAAGCTACACTTTAGACCAAATGAACCTAACGGAATTACACAGAACATTCATTCCATCCAACAGCAGCAAAATACACATTTTTCTCAAGAACACAGAGAACAGTCTCCAGGATAGATCATACATTAGGCCACAAGACTTAACAAAAAATCAATTCAAAAAGGATTAAAGATTTGAACATAAGACTTGAAACCATACAACTCCGAGAAGAAAACATGGGAGATAAGCTCCTTACCATCAGTCTTGGCAATGATTTTTTTTAGATTTGACACCAAAAAATAAGTCAACAAAAGCAGAAATGAACAAGTGGGACTTTGTGAAGAAACAAGTACTAAGCAAGTTTGTACACAGCAAAGAAAACAATCAACAAAATGAAAAGTCAACCTGCGGAATAGGAGAAAATGTTTGCAAACCGTTTATCTAGTAAGGAGTTAATATCCAAAATATGTAAGGAGCTCGTACAATTCAATAGCAAGAAAAAAAAAAAGAAAGAAAAAACAGATAACTTAATTTACAAGTGGACAAAACACCTGAATAGACATTTTTCCAAAGATATACAAAAGGCTAGCAGGTACATGCAAAAGTGCTCAACATCACCAATCATAGACGAATGCGATTCTAACCCACAGTGAGATACCACATCACACATCAGACAAGAAATAACAAGTCTTGGTGAAGATTTGGAGAAAAGGGAACCCTTGTGCACTGTTGGTAGGAACATAAATTGGTATAGCCACTATATATATATATTTCCATGGATATTTTTCCACATACTTTCCATGTATATGTATATTTATACATACATCCTTAAGTGTGTATCAATTTCCATTCTTTAAAAAGTAATACAGAAAATAATCATTTTAATGTGTTTACTTTCAAAATACAGTAGTTTAAGTGCTTATGAAAGCTTGTTAAGAATATGCTGAATTGGTTACCACAAGTCTCAGGATTGCTTTTGATCTTGTCCCTTAGTTTATCACTAAGCAGGATTTTACTTGATGTTATGGTTTAGAAAGTCACTCAATTGTAAATAATTTTGTTCTTAGGCTTGTTTATTTATATACAGCATGGGCTCTTGGATAACAATAAGGAAATGAACAAGTGAATAGGGAATATAAAAATACTAGTTCTGCAAAATCCTGTAGTTGTACCTTAAAATCATTCTCTCTAATTTTATGTTACTTTTATCTTATAAAAGTCAATAAGTGGGTTTCCCTGGTGGTGCTGTGGTTGAGAGTCCGCCTGCCGATGCAGGGGACATGAGTTCGTGCCCCGGTCCGGGAGGATCCCACATGCCGCGGAGCGGCTGGGCCCGTGAGCCATGGCCGCTGAGCCTGCGCATCCGGAGCCTGTGCTCCGCAACGGGAGAGGCCACAACAGTGAGAGGCCCGCGTACCGCAAAAAAAAACTTAATAAGCAACATGTAAAGTCATCTTTGGTTGAGTAAAGTAATAGGTAGTTAAATTCAATCTGTTTCTAAAATCGACATGTCACTTTTTGGAGTTGTGTTTTAAAAAATCACGCTTCTTGATTGATTAGGATGTTCCACTCAGTTGGGCTAGAAAACAAAATTAGGTTTTGCAAACATAAAAGAAGGGGGAAATGGTTGCTAATAAACAACTATTAAGGTCAACTATTAAAAAAAAAGAAACAGGTTTTTTTCCTCCCCTTATGAGGTTGGTAGAATATTAAGCAATATGCTTTATTTATTATATGGGAAAATTGGATTGGTTTTATATGCAATGATTATAAATGATATTAAATATTTATTTAAAAATAAATGTATAATATAATTTATAATAGATTGAATCTGATATACTTTCATATTGTCAGTTATTTATCTTCTACCTTACAAAATTGATAATTATTTTTTAATTCTAATGGAGCCACAGAAGAGTACATATTACTGTAAAAGGTGGTCACAAGTCTTAAAAAATTGGAAATTAATGAGATGTGGTAATTGGAAATCCATGGGATCTACATTCAAATTGAGGCTCGGCCACTTTAATAGACATGGCCATAATATTCCTTAACATTTGAATCAACTCTCTGAACTGTAAAATGAGTCTATACTACTATATAGCATCTCATTAAGTGACATGTTATGTGTAGAAATACATAAAATGCAGGCCCTCAGTGAAAGTTACTCTCTTTTTTAAAAATTTATTTTGTTATTGAAGTATAGTTGATTTACAATGTTGTGTTAATTTCTGCTGTACAGCAAACTGACCCAGTTATACACATATATACATTCTTTTTTATATTCTTTTCCATTATGGTTATACCAGGATATTGAATATATCAGTAGTTCCCTGTGCTCTGCAGTAGGACCTTGCTGTTTATCCATTCTATATGTAATATGTAATATGTAATAGTTTGCATCTACCAACCCCAAACTCACAGTCCACCCCTCCCCTACAGCTCCCCTGAAGGATTTCTATTTTGTTCCCCTATCAGGGATTTCTGTGAAAAGATTTCCTAATGATGCCTCTGTACCTGAATTCTTATCTATGCATTTTCACCTTAGTACTTACTGTTAAGCCATCTCTAAATCAACTCTCTGTTCTCTGGGATAACCAACAGTCTTCTACCGTCTTAATATCTCTTGAACAGCCCGCCTACTCTTCTCCATAAATGTCAAATTATTTTGGGGCTAATAATACTCCTATTAAACCTGTCCTTTGTTTCTTTGGGACTTTGTTTTGCTTTAGTTGTATCATCAGTTTCATATCTCTGCATTCCCGAGAATAAACAAATATGGATTTATTTTCCCATAAAAAAATTTATTTTCCCATAAAAAAACATAAAAAAAATATATTTATATTTGAGTCTTAATCCCTCTAAGGTAAGGCATTCTCTGACCTAGTTTATACCCATGGAGAAATAATAATATGATAAATGATCCATTCATTAATTCAGCAGATATTTTCTGGAGATCACACATCACTGTGTAAAGGACTTCAGGAGATGATGAAGGAAAAACACATTTGAAAGTTAAGATAAAATACACAGCTACAGTATAAGAGCTGCCACTATTTGGTCAAAAATTAACTGATACATTGATAATAAGAAGTATAACTGGTAACTGTAGAAGTCAGTAAAGACATTTTGATACTAGAGGGCATAAAACTGGAGATTGAAAAATGTTTATCTCTCAAGGATCCATGGAGATATGATAAGGGCATCCTGACAAGGGAACTAGTATTTTCAGAGATTTGGAGTCAAATGATCATACCTTCCCTCCAAATAATTCAAGTTATATATGCGGGAGGAGGTCATTTTCGAAACATGGATAGAGGATTGTGATCAGCGCACTAAAGAGAATAGGCTTTATAGTTAGTCTGATGTCATTGCAAGGTTTTCGAATGAATGAAGCTGTAAGTCTTTATCACTGTAATCTGTAGCCTAAGCTGTCTACACTCAGCTGTCAACTCCTTCCAGACTAGGACACATTCGTCTTTGTATTCCCTGAAGTGCTGAATAATGCCTTAATGAATGGAAGAAAGAACAGCAGTAGTGCTTATTTAGATATATTTACAGAGGGTTAGACTAGGAGATGAGACATAAGTCAAGAAGGTATCATAGCTCACTACACGGGGCTACATCAGAGGGGGAGCCAGTAGTCCCGAAGAAGTGTACAGTTTTTAGGGATTTCGGTAGACAATTCTCAAAACTGAACTTCGAAGGAGTCTAGGATATCCCCCTGGTAATGGAGACCAATCAAAGGGATTGAAGTATGAATCAGAAGTCAGATATCTTTAAGCGATTCACAGGATTATCTAGCATTTGTTAAGCGATATTTCTAACATAAAAACTATGTAAATGATTAGTTAATTGTTCAGAATGTATTCATTCTTTTTTCAATAAATATTAAGTAATGCTAATGGCAAAATTGAATTTACTGAAGAAACCGAGGTAAAGATCTCATAACTATGTGTCTTCCTTTACAATTACAATGAACACAAAGATGCAAGTTGCATATAACTATTTTGTCTACATACCTATGGAAAATTTTGAGAACAGACTTTACCTTGGCAGTGATAATGCTGTGTGTGTGCATAAAATAGTTCAAATTTTATCTAAAATACTTCTGTATGCCCTGGCTTATTTCTTCCCAAAGATAGTTTTGCTGTTGTAGACTCTAGAACAATAAACTCTATGCCAGTTATTTGCAAAAGCCCTTTTCCAATTCCCATGTTGAAAAAAATGCATCAACTTATATGAGACCAATTATGTTGTTTTAATCAAATTCAAAACATAGGATTTTACTATTGTCCCTTGAGATTTAATATCTTTGGATTGAATTCACTCTTGCCCTCTATATTACAAAAACATTTCCAAGAGACTGTGGGAACAACTGTTGTTTTCCCATTGTCACACTGTCTAATAGTGATAGTTTAATGCTTCTCTAGCTTGACTAGAGACATTAGTCAAACCAAGTGAAAATGACATTTCCCTAAGATGCTGCATCTGCCTCCAGCTCAGTTTACCTATATTTACATGCTTTATTCTTGAAAATAAAATTAGAGTTACATGCATTTAATTTGGTGAAGAAAATGAACTTGATATTTCAGCATTTTACAATACTCTTCTGTAATGGGACCTTTAGACTCTTACCCTTAATTGACTTTCTTTGGAAATCTGTTTTTGATTATTTTCCTGTTGACAGTACTAACTTTTAAGATGAAAAATATCTACTTAACTTGAAGCGGTCATAGTCATCCAGACTCCTTCCTTCTCAGGTCATTCTTCCAGGGGTTTAAGGCAAACATCTCCCCAGTGGCAAAACATCCTTGGAAGGTACTCTCTTGCATCTCATGAAGCTGTGCGCAGAGCTGTAAGCTCTAGTATTCTAAATAAGAAATTTATTTTCCAGCTTAAAAGTTGGTAATGTTCTCAAAAACCCGTGGTTCAAAGGATATCCCATGGTTCAAAAGAACATAAATAGCTTTTCAATCTTTTGCAGTATGTCAGATAGTAAGATCCTAAGTCTCTAAATTCTCAATACCCTCAATACCTCTAGATTCATCATCTTGAAAAGAATAAATACATTTTTTCAACATCTCTGTGGATAACAAATATCCATTGTGCATAGGAAAATAAATTTTAAAGCATCAGGTTATAAAACCAAGGTTAGACACAGTGTGCTTATTAAGAGCTGTCTAACGCCCAGTTTAATTATTACTGTGCGTTTTCTAGATCATGCTACAGTCTATGAAGTCCCCTACTATTCTTGTTTTAGATACGCATGTGTTTGTATTTATAACATCAATACAAATTTATTTTTGCAGGCTTATGAACTGAATTCTTTGTTTTATGGTGCACATAAATCTGTCCTTAGATCTATAGTTTTTTTTCTCTCCCAGAGTAATAGATTGTTTCCTAAAGTCAATGGAGATAGAAATACTTTTTTTTTAAATCACATTTTTTTGTTTTTGAGAGGCCCTCTCTTTGTTTTTTCATATGTCGCTCTTTCATCGTGGAGCACTCAGGACCAACCATGATAATCTCCATCCCTTTCCTTCTAGGATTTTGCTAAGATCCTGGCCTCACCTAACTAACTACATTCTCAATGAAACTAAGTGTTCTGTCTGGGTTTGCTGGGTATCTGTATTAGACTGCTTGGACCACTATAACAAAATACCATAGATCGGATGGCTTAATCAACAGACGTTTTTTTCTCACAGTTCTGGAAGCTGGGAAAGTCCAATATCAAGGTGCCAGTCAATTTGGTTTCTGGTGAAGTCTTCCTTTTAGCTTGTAGACAGCTCTCAGAGCTAGGTCCTCACATGGCAGAGAGAGAGATCTCTTGTACTGTATCTCTTCTCATAAGGGGATTAATCCCATCATGAAGGCTCTACCCTGGAGACCTAATTACCTCCCAAAGATACCATTTCCAAATAGCATCACACTGCGGGTTACAGCTTCAATGTATGAATTAGGGGACACAATTCAATTTATAGCAATACCAATTTCTCTAGAATTAGTACAAGTTATGTAAGTCATTAGTTAATGATACAGTGCTGCCAGGAACATTCTTTCATGATTACTTGTTCATTCTTACACCAATTCATTTAGTTAATGAGATAAAATTCTAACAGTTAATGATGGTTTGGGCGTTGCCACCATCAGATCCCATTTAACTTGTGCCTTCAGTGTCTTAACACAGAGTGATTAATGTAGGCAATTGAGAGATTATATCAAAGGTAGGAGACATGCATGTCATAGAATCAAACTTCATTATCATCTGAAGATTAAGTCTACACATGTCCCTGGAATTTCATGTACCTGGAATCTTCATTTTTTTAAATCATTAAATATGTGTCATTTTTATTCATTTGTATATTTATACAGCAAATACATTTTAATATACTTTATATGAAATAGATTAATATATACTTATATTTTAAATACATTCTAAAAATTACACTACAAACTGTTGAGTATTGGGAATAAAAACAAATGAGGAAGACAAACCCTTGCCCTCAATGGAATCATTACCTCTTAGGTGGCAAATTCATAGACAAATAGTTACCAAGCAGTTAATCTTTTATATTCATATTTATAAATGAATTCTACTAGCAATTTTTATTAATCAATATCATTTATATTGTTTACTTTTAACTTATTTTGTGCTTTCATTTTGAAATTTTAAGTTTTTTCTTTGTGTAACAATGGGTGGACAAGAGAAAATAACGTTAGTATATTATTATTATTAGGTGATAGAGTCCCATGTATTCTGTATTTCTGACCCTGGGAGGATAAAATTGGCTTTATGATAATGCTTCCAACAATGCGTAAAGAAAATCTTTCTTACTTTATTAAATAACAGTGGGAGAATGTTGTACTTAAATAAGGATTTTTGTTATTTAACTATTATAGAAAGCCATAAAGACCCCAAAACAAAGGACCTGTCATAAGATGTCTGAGTCATTAACTCTGTGAATATAAGAAATAAAACAAGCAGAACAATTCAGCTCCTTCAGGAACTAGTTTATCTGAGACATTTAGAAGATTACAAATACTTTTGACTTCAAAATTGTCTTCTATGCTGTTTCAGGGTCACTGTTTTGTTTCATTTTTTTACTCATCATTTGCTGTGGGATGGGCAGACTGGACCAAGAAATGTGTCTTTGCTGTGTTCCAACCTTTTGCTGGCTTCCTGAAAGATCTATTCTGGCCTGTGAAGAAAATATCTTGTGTTAGTTGGCATCTCAGAGCTATTTTTTCATTAATTCGATCTACTGATTTGGTAAAAGAATGTGCCATCCCAGTTTGCCAGAAATAAGTGAATGAATAAGTAAATACAAAAACAAGCCAAGTGTATGACAGTGAGAGTAGTATGGGTTTTAATGACAATATCAACATGAAAAAACATCAAAGACAGTAAGATAAGATGACTTAAAGTTGGAAGATTAAGTACATTGTCCAAGATCTTGCAAATAGCAAAGAATTGAGTAGGACTCAGATTCTGGTCTGTCTGACCCAAAATAGGAAGAATTAAGCCAGAGAGGGGATGGCATAGGGAAGGGAGGAGACCTGGGGGGTCACAGGACCTGCATGGATCAGATTTGCCTTGGAACCTCCCCCTATTTTCTTTATTTTCCCCCATGATTATTCCCCATTGTGGTCTGTTTGTAACCTCATCTCACAACCAGTACTAAGAAAATTCATCGTGTTTTTAACACTAGGGATCTGAGAATCACTTCTGATGATCCTTGAAAAATTCAAGTATAGAAAACCTTGGTAAAAGCGAAAGGAGCAAGGAAAATGTCTTGGTTCAAATGACAGGGTGTTCTTCATATGTGTTCATGTGTCCTGCAAGCATTGTGAGTACAACCGGGTGTGAGTACAACACACAGAATTATGAATATGAATAGACATGGCTACACATTTGTATGTACATACTTTAGCTTTGGATTGATTGAATTGCTAAATATTTCAGTATATTTGTGGGATGGCTTATATTGACATAAAATATATGCTAAGTTATTAGACTGAGTCAGAAAGATGTTTCGAAAAAACTAACAAGTGTATAAATTATCTTCACACTTCCATTGCCTAGTGTAGCACCTGACAAATTTCAGAGTTTTAATAAGTATTTGCTGAGCTAAATTATTGTAAGGGTGCTAAACTGACATTTCTTACTTTAGTTTTCAACATCTGAAGCAAGGGCTCTTATCTGTTTAAAATATATAAACTAATACTCCATTTCCATTGAATAATTTATGTTTTTAACTGCCAAACTATTTGAAGCTGTGAAGTTACATAAGGATTTAACATTCTTTTACTATAGGATTATCTGTATAAGTCATTTTCATTCTATTTTTCTTTTGGAAACAAGTGCTGGGGAGTTTCAACAAACGGGTCTTTTCCTGTAGGGACCTGACAACGCGTGTGATCTAGTGTGAATGTGTCATTTATTTCAAATTAGAGGACTATCGGTGCATCATGTTTCTGAGTGGGAGCCAGTGATTCACATTGGCTATACTGGTAGTGTGTAGAGGTGGAAGTGATCATTCCACACTCACATGTGAAATCAAGTATCGTTTTCTTCCTGCCCCCCATTTGGAAGCGCTGTTTCTGGAAGCGCTGTTCTGCTGATCTAATGTGCCTTACAGTTCTGTCCCCTCCTCCCTTCATGCTTATCAGGGCTGTGGCCGAAGTTTCAAGCCGCATAAGCATTTGTGACTCTGTTTGGGAGGTTTCCACCCTCACTGTGAGAGCAGTAGGCTGACTGCCACGGTTGATTGCTAGCACGCCATAGCTGTGCCGTGTCACATTTGAGTGTGTGTTTTATAGCATTCCTTGCGTGTACTCAGTTTGCGGTCATCCCTCAGCTCCCCCAGATGCTTGCTTAAGTATGATACTGTCCTCTCTAGTTCAAATACATCGACTTCAAAGCTTCTGTGTCAGAGCACATAACGCTTATGGGCTGGAAGAGGGGATTTGTTATGAGCAGAAGTTGGTTATTAGTTATTAGTTGTCATTGAATGTTGAATTTGCTTTAGATATGACCCTGATTTTTTTTTAGTCTAACGAGCTACACAGAAAATCGTTGACAAGTCCTGCATTTACAGCTGTTGCCATAACAGGCCTATGATATTTCCTAAAGTATTAAATATAAATAAAGAATATATTGTGAAGATTATTCAACCTTGGGAGGAGGATGTTAATAGAAGCGACTCTCTTGGGGGGAATCGGGTTTTGTATGTCTGAGCGGCTGGAAAGTTCTTTTAGAGAATAAGAATAAGTTCAGCTTTCTTTTGGGCTGTCACTTAGAAAATACCTTTCATTTCAGCTGCCCAGTTAGGACTTCTGGGACCTTCATAGACATACCACCTCTGTCCCCACTTTACCTTTCTCTCATCACAGAATCATCGAGATGGAAGAACATTTAACTTTGTAATGTCAAATTTAGATAAAACTCATCATCCAAGGTTTCCGTTTGATCTACAAAGTAAGGTCTCACTAACATTAAACTCTGGCTAACTCACCAGGGCAGGCAATAACTCTTATTCTGGTTTTCTGATGTTTTATCAAATGATACCTATTTTTGTTTCTATGATTGAGGTTAAATCAGTTGAAGTATCAAAATATTAAATTGTTTGTAAGAGAAATTTGTTGGTACACATGAATTAATCAATTTTGCCTCATCCTTAGTGAAATATCTGCCTCTACTAAAGAACTATAATTTGTTCCTAGTCTAGATTGAATTTTCTCGATATTATAGTGTTCAGCATAGTTTTGATATATTGTCATAAAGTTTGCTATCTTAATTTCTTCAGGCAAAATTAGTAATAAATCAGACACATTGGTATTTGAAACAATAAATGTGGCACTTATGTCATTAAAATGCATTGCACACCTGAGTAAGAATACATTATAAGTGGCTAACTTTGCAAACATGCAGTCACTGTTTTTGGTTGTACTGCAGTATGTTTTATCTGCAATATATCAATATATGTATATTTTTTCATTTTCAAAGAACAGTGGACAACATTTAAATTGTTTTAGGTAAAGAGAGGAAGAAAATTCTATCAAACTGTGCCTTCATAAAATGTCTCCATTGTGTATTTCAAGATGATACATGCAACAATAAATAAATAAATAATAAAATTATATTTTATTATTGAAAATAATATGATAAATAATATATATGTGGCTGAAATACGTCACTAAAGGAATTTACACTGTCAAGTTATTTTTTAAAAGATCTTTGAAATCAACTGACTTATGCTTCAGAACCTCTGGACATTGTATCAGATAGCTAGCAAAATCTAATCAGGATCAAATACTTCTTTAAAGTCACCTTACAAATCCTAAAGTAACGTGCCTGCCGATGGAAATGCTAGTTCAGTGGTCCTTCAGGAGTTCTAATCCAGTAACAGGAATAATATAAAGATAAATGTAGAATATTGTTTAAAATGTTTTTTTAAAAATAAAAATATTTTGCAATCTGTTAATAATCAAGAATGGCTTGGGCTTCCCTGGTGGCGCAGTGGTTGAGAGTCTGCCTGCCGATGCAGGGGACACGGGTTCGTGTCCCGGTCCGGGAAGATCCCACATGCCGCGGAGCGGCTCGGCCCGTGAGCCATGGCCGCTGAGCCTGCGCGTCCGGAGCCTGTGCTCCGCAACGGGAGAGGCCACAGCAGTGAGAGGCCCGCGTACTGCAAAAAAAAAAAAAAAAAAAAAAAGAATGGCTACTCTAGCAAAGACCTCAAAATAATAGTGGCTTAAGCAGGATAGAAATGTATTTTCTCTCTGACGTGACAGTGCGGGTGTAAGCAGTGTGGTCCTGCTTCACTGGCTCTGTAATGTGGAGGACACAGTCCTTTGCCTGAGTCATCCTCGGGGTGCAGTTTTAATCTAGTGATTCTGAGAAAGCTGCTCTAGGTATGCCCAACCGTCTGCATTCAGGATACCACGAAGGAGAGAGAAGGACTAGAAGTCATGCCTCTTCCCCTTAAAGTCATGGCCTGAAATTACACAATTTACCTCTGCTCACATACCTCTAGTCCCTGCCTAGTTGCAAGGGAGACTGGGAAATGTAGTCTTTAGATGTTCAGCCAAGTGCCCAGCTATAATTCTGGGATTCCACTTTTAAAGAAAGAAGGGGAAGAATGGGTATTGAGGGGCCACTAAAACTTTCTGCCAAATGATTATCATAATTTATTGCAGCCTAGAGTAACCTTGAAAAACAGCACTGAATTTTCCTTCTATGTCTATGCTTAGACATCTGTCCAGAATGCTTTGAATTAGTTCCACTATACCTGGCTCACTCCTGCTCAGACTTTAGTATTTCTCTAAGGTAATATTTCCCTAAGGAACTTTGACACCTAGGTAATGATCCACTGTACTTCCTTAATAGCCTCTACATGTCCATTTGAATGCAGTTAAAATAATGCATTTTAATTATTTCTCTCCATATCTCTGTTCTGCTATGCTCTAAGAACTTTTAGACAATGACTGTTCTATTTTTATATTTCTAGACCAACGCCTGATACATGATATGCACTCAGACACTTTAAATGAGTAAATCAATGATTAAATAAAAGAAGTTAGGTATTCCAGCATATTCAGTTAAGTGTAGTGGTATCCCAGGCATTCCAAAGGCTGGCTGCCATTATGGCATTATCTCATTAGTGAGCATGTTTTGTCCTTTGTTTTTTTTTTTTTGGCTGCGTTGGGTCTTCCTTGCTGTGCGCGTGGGCTTTCTCTAGTTGCGGCGAGCGGGGGCCACTCTTCGTTGCTGTGCACGGGCTTCTCATTGCGGTGGCTTCTCTTGTTGTGGAGCACGGGCTCTAGGCACGCGGGCTCAGTAGTTGTGACTTGTGGGCTCAGTAGTTGTGGCTTGTGGGCTCTAGAGCACAGGCTCAGTAGTTGTGGCGCGTGGGCTTAGTTGCTCTGTGGCATGTGGGATATTCCCGGACCAGGGCTCGAACCCATGTCCCCTGCATTGGCAGGCGGATTCTTAACCACTGCGCCACCAGGGAAGCCTTGTTCTTGATACTTTGTAAAGGGTGTGCCGTATTCTTCCTAAGTATTCAAATAAAATCAAAGGAAAAGGTGACATTCTTTCAGTGTCTGGGCACAGAGGTGTATAGCTGTGCCAGTTTTGCACTGCACACGTCAAGGAGGTGCCGTTCAAAGGGACTATAAACTTTACAGTGACAACTTGCAAATATAGTGGCACCAATCAAGTAAACAATTTTAACTTTCTTATATAACAAAACCAATTCTTTAAAGAAGCATTTCAAAAATATACAGTGTTTCATGAAAATATTTTTTATATGTTGAACATATTTTTATTTATTTATTTATTTTGTTACGCGGGCCTCTCACTGTTGTGGCCTCTCCCGTTGCAGAGCACAGGCTCTGGACGCGCAGGCTCAGCAGCCATGGCTCACGGGCCCAGCCGCTCCGCGGCATGTGGGATCTTCCCGGACCGGGGCACGAACCCACGTCCCCTGCACTGGCAGGCAGACTCTCAACCACTGCGCCACCAGGGAAGCCCTGTTGAACATATTTTAATTAGACTTCCAAAATACTGTAAGGTAATAAATATAACACTGAGGAATAACATGTCTATGATAATTAGTGCCATTTATAATTTTGCCTTGAAAAGCTATTTAATATTTTTATTGTTTGCATGCTATATAGAGAAAGATTTAGAGACATATGAGAGAAAAGAAACATTTAGGGACTTCTTTGGCAATCCAGTGGTTAAGACTCCGTGCTCCCAATGCAGGGGGCACCGGTTTGACCCCTGGTCGGGGAACTGAGATCCCGCATGCCTCATAGTGCAGCCAAAATGATAAATTAAAATTAAAAAAAAAAAAGAAAAGTATTTAATGCTACAATTCTCAAGTACAAAAACTAGATTTATGTGTAAGGTTTGTAATAAGTTGAAGTACAGGATAAACTGATCTAATCATAACCATATATATAATACATATATACACACACAAATACATAATTATATTACATGTGTATAATTAACCCCTGGAAGGTATTTCAGTCACTTCATCTTATTTTGCTATTAATCTAATCTAGTTGTGGTTTGTGAAATTTTTACTAGCATTTGGATTAAATATACATTCAGATAAGAGAATATCATAATCTGTTTATAGTTGGATAGATTTCAGTTCTTGATATTGAAAATTCTGTCTTTAAATAAATTCTTTTTAAAGGTTACCAAAGAAAAAGTGTATTTTTCAAAATAGAATCATTTGTTAACATCGGTTTTTAAACAGATGTCAAATTGGTCATAACTTTTGCTTTATGTTATTACAATCATCAAGTATACTGCTTGGCATACAGATCCTCGATACATGGTGACTTTTATTTGTAGGTGTTATATTTCTGAGATTAGTGAATATTAACATTCAAAAGTTAGGAAAACAAAATAACGTTCTAGAGCAATGCTGTCAGTTAGAACACTGTGAGGATAGAGGCGCTCTGTAACTGACTGTGCAGTTCAGTAGCCACCAGCACACGTCGCTGTTGAGCCCTGAAATGTGACTAAGACAACTGCAGGGTTTAATATTTGATTTACTTCAATTAATTTAAATTTAAAATCAAGTAGCCCTAGATGGCTAGTGGCTACCATTGGCTAATGTAGTCCTAAAGGATTCTGGAAAAGCTTCCTTGGAAAGTTATCCATTTTAATGCAGCACAAGAGTTAAACATTTTTCATCTGTGCTTATAAGCATTACTGAGATGAGTTTAAATTTGTGCTTGGAAGTAGATTATGTGATTTAATTTTCTAACCCATGGTATTTTATCAAAGAATAAAAACATTCTAAGTGATTTTCTGTTTAGTCTTGAAAGCTACTCTGAGGGATTCTATTTAAAAATTCTACCCATCATTGCCATGATAAAGTAATAATAGGAGCTACAGATGCGTAATTTGAATGATTCATATATTATACTGATAAACTCTGATTCATACTAAAATTGATAATATATCCAACTCATTATTTTGAAATCTCATATTTGGAAGTGGAAAAAGAAAACACTTTAGGATAAGACTTCAAGAAAACAATAGTGCCATTGGTTTATAAAATACTAGAATGGAACAACTTGGTTTTTAATGGGGAAAAATGTTAGCCTAGTCACACTGCTTTTCAACTAGAGTCAAGGTGATTTTTCGCTATAGAAATGCCTTACTTTAAATCGAGTTAGAAATATCAGAAAGATAAGATTAAAATCTAAAGTATTAAGTGATGAGCAGATAGCAGCAAACCCAGGTAGTATGTCTCATTGCTTTCTGTGATAGAGGTACAATCAGATGAAAAGCAAATGGGAAAATGTGCATTAGGTGCCTGGTTTAAGGGGGAAAAAAAAAAAAAGCTGTCTGCAATCAGTTACAGTTGACTGCAACAAAAATTAGTTTCCCGGGATCAAAGGAAATGAACAGCTGACCAGGGCAACCAGAATATCCCACAGTGTGTTAAATATTTATTACTGAGCCACTCTGCCCAAAACAATCTGAATCCTGGCATATTTCCACTAAAATAGCTCATCAGTAATTAATTTGGCATGCCATTTTGCATAAGATTCATAATTAATATTAGTCTCTATTCTATCGAACTTTTTTCACTGAAGGATTCAATCTCCGTCCCTTCAAAGATGTGATAAAACAGCTATTTTCTGTTTTATTTTGAACTCAGGCCATATATTAAAAAGAAAGAGGAAAAAGCATTGCAGTATCCATGAAGGAGAGAGCAAAGTTTATAGACTCAATTTATTTGAGGTTTTTCAAGGTCATTGCATTTTTGTCCTTTCTACTGCTTGATATTATGAGTGCTGTAATATGAATAGATCTCTAGACCAGTCCCCGAGCATTAATGAACTATTAAGGCAGATCCATGATATTCTCTCATCTTTTAAATGGGTCTCTCTCAAAGTTTCACAGGTTATAAATGGAACCTCCGCAAAATATGTAATTTTGCATGGACTCTTTTCTTGCTCTTTTGAAATTAGTCCTTTTTCCAAATAAGGACAGTATCATAAGGAAAGAGGAAATGGCTGCGTTACGTGATACTCACGCTGTCCCACCTTTAAGTTTTAGCAAAATCACAATGTTAAAGCATCATATGGTCTACAGACTTTAGTTTCAAGGAAGGCATTATGATACTTAATTCAGTTATTTGAAGTTAAATTATACTTTGCCTAAGTAAAAAGCACGCTCAACTGATTGTTCATTCCTATCTCTTGGTGACATATTCTTTCCAATTTATCTTTGGAGGCTACTTTTAGCAAAGAGTGATTTAAACGAAGTTTATTACTGTAGTTTCTTCTGTCTGTACTTTTCTGCAAGCCTCATTTATGGGGAGTTCTGTTTAAAAACAAAAACAAACAAACAAAAACTTCACGTAGTCTTAGTTTAGTTTCTTTTTCTAAAGGCAGGAGGTTAAGGACCAACTGAAGATCAATACCCACATAATTGTCTTACTCCTTGACTCCTAAGTCACCCCAGATCCCATCTGCCTTCTTTGAATATCTGGCCATTATATGTACTATCCCTTTCCTTGCCTTCTCCTTCCATTTCTGTCTTCTGAGATGGCATACAGGCAGAGAGCAGCTGGCTGGAATAGAGAAATATTAACCGTACTCTTACAGCTATACCTGTACGTCTAATACAGCTGCTACAATGTAACAAATACACATCTTTTATTTTGTATCTGGACCAGGCACTGAACTAGGCACTCTGTTTTTATTTCATTGAAGTTCAACAGCAGCCTTGTAGAATATGTGTAACTCTCCCCATTTTTTAGTTGAGAAAACTAGGGCTCAATTAGGGGAAGTCACTTGCTCAAGGCCATACAGCAATTAAGGAAGATGGGATTCAAACTCAAGTCTGTTTAAGAATCACGGACACAGAGAACAGACTGGTGGTTGCCAAGGGGAAAGGGTTTGGGGAGGGTTGGAGTGGGAGGTTGAAGTCAGCACATGTGAGCTTTTATATACAGAATGGATAAACAACAGGGTCCTACTGCAGAGCACAGGGAACTATATGCAATACCCTATGATAATCCATAATGGAAAAGAATATGAAAACAGGTATATACAGGTATAACTTAATCACTGCTGTACAGCAGAAATTAACACAACATCGTAAATCAACTATACTTTAATTTAAAAATTTGATTAAAAAATCAAGTCCTTAATTCTACATATATTTATGTATTTCTAATGTTTGTATATGGTTTATAAATAAGAAATACAATTAATATAATATAAATTACAATGAAAGATGTAACTATTACATAAGCATAAATATTTACATATTTATATAATATAATTAGTTGAATCAAATATCTTATATTGATATATACTGACACCCCCAAAATATGTGAAAACAGTAGGAACTAAATAAGTCCACACATAAAGTGTAAGTAATAAGCAAGTAGAGGGTCAGAGGTAACTCGCTTCTCCCATTAAAAAAAAAAACAAAAACATACCTTAAAGTCTCTAGATATTTGATAATATTAACAATTTGCGATTCTTTTGAAGAGCCTTTCCTTTAGGAATACATGCAGATATAATTTAGTAGGAAGGAGATGGGGATATAACTGAAACAAGCTTGGTGACAAATGAAGTGACAGTTATTGGTGCTGGTGATGAAGGATGGAGCTTCCCTGCTGTTCTTTCTGCCTTTATATACACTTGAACTCCGGGCTGGTAATTCACAGATCTAAAAAGAAGTGCATAGAGTGTTGTTTCCTTTAACGCACGCCTTTATTCAATGGAATCTGTTGTGAATCAATGCCCAGATTTTTCTCCCAAACCTTTTCTTCCTTATACGAGGGGCAGGTCTGGGCACATCCCTTTATAAAGGTCCAACAACCACGTCAGTAAAAGCCTGAGGAATACTCTTGACTATCCTTGTAATACTTTAGCAACCTGGAAGTGTTTGCTACCCTCCGTGGCCCCTTATTCTATAATTCTTCATTTTTCTATCAAACTTCTGTAATTTTCATTTTTTACTCTTTTCCATTGCTCCTATAAAAGTGACAGTGGTGGTGATGATAATGCCAATACTTGTATAATTGATCATCGTTACAACATGCCAGGCGTTGTTCCATGAAATGTATAGATTTTGACTGCCTTTGTACAGCAGCTCTCTGAGGCAGGTACTGGAATCCCCATTTTACAGGTGAAGCAGCTGGAAGATGGACAGGTAACTTGCGTTGGTCCCACTGCTCAGACGTGATGGAGCTGGCGTTTGCGTCCAGGTGGTCAGCCTTCAGCCAAATACCCTCTAAATACCTCCTCGATAATCCTGGGTCTGTTTATGAACCTTCCAACCCGTTTTTGTACAACCAAATTCCTCTTTAAACAACGAAGCGGATTCTGCACCGCCCGCTTTGGCTTTACCACTTCCCAAGGGTGATCGTTTACGATCTTCCTTTGCTCGTGCATCTGGCTGCAGCACCGGGCGCCCTCCACGCTGCGGCGCCTGTGATCTCCGCCTTCTGCGGGAAGCAGGAGGGCCGAGCGACACTCCGCGGCGCACTCGCTGAGCCGCTGCTCCCTCGAATGGTCCCCTGCTCCTGCGAGGCCCGCGTGTTTCGCCATCAGTCCTCAGATCAGAGGCACTGCAGCAAGAGCCTGACAGCGCAGGACCGCGTGAGCTGGGTTTCTACTCTAAGAAGTCCTCATAGTTAGCGTAGCATCCCTGAAGGTCCTAGCACTTGTTAGGGCAGTTGTATAACACTCCTGGACTCTGCATGTCTACCTCTGCTGCATCTGAAATGCAGTTAGTACGGCAGGAGAAGTTAGCTGATTTGTTGGACAGCCGGTAGGCTCCTGTAACTTGTAACTAGTAAATGCACTAGGATAGTCTTTATTTCTCAACGTGTTGATTAATAAATTAACCACTCTTCCTGATACCAGCTCATGAGGTTAACAATTGAACTTAAACCAAAAGCACACATGGTAGGCAGGGTAATAAACTATGTGCCTGGAAATTAAAGTCAGATGGAAGATTGGCAGTTTAGAACAGGACCTACAGACTGTATTCCGGGAAGTACACACCAGATGACAATCTTCTAACAACTGAAGCTTTTAGAAATGAGTCACGATATAAAGAATTAAGGGACAGGTTTCAGTCTAACAATGACAATAACTAAGTGAACACTTGCTCTTCTTCACAGGGAAGTCGGTTTTTGTTCTTCTGATGGAATATCTTCAGGCCATTCATTCATTACTTTCAACAAGCAGACAGTGCCGAGTGTCTGAAAGCACCAGTGGTAGCCGTTACTATCTAGTTTCTAAAAGCCAGTCTCTTCAGGGACTTTATAGGATGAAAGAAAAGGAGGAAATGACTATTATATATCCAAGCAATATACATAATATAGGAGTATGATGAAATATTTAAGAGCCCCGTCTTCAAGGGTTAAGACAAAGGTGGCAGCTTGGAGAGGTGGACTCATTCTTACTTAGCCAACGTACTTCCTTTTTATTCCAGGAAAGGAAAACATGATACCAATGACAAGGAAGGAACTGTTAGCTTTTGGAAAGGTAGAATGAATTAATGCTCACTCGATTTTAAGGCTATAAAGTATTAATCAAATCTTAGTTATGATGAGTATTAAGTCCTTATCCTGAAAACTCTTGAGTTGCAGATTTTTTTTTTTTTTTTTTTTTGTGGTACGCGGGCCTCTCACTGTTGTGGCCTCTCCCGCTGTGGAGCACAGGCTCCGGATGCGCAGGCTCAGCGGCCATGGCTCACGGGCCCAGCCGCTCTGCGGCATGTGGGATCTTCCCAGACCGGGGCACGAACCCGTATCCCCTGCATCGGCAGGCGGACTCTCAACCACTGCGCCACCAGGGAGGCCCCCAGATTTTGTTTTTTATTGCAGTGGTTGCTTCCATTCTTGGAGCCTGCTACTGAGTTTAGAAAGACTATTGGAAAGCAGATTAAATCCCATTTTCTTTGGACAATAGGGCACGTGTCTGTTTGGCAAGCAACCATTGGAAAACCAAAAACAAAACCAAAAACAAAACAATCCGTCAGCTGGATAATTTGGGTTTTCAACATCTGGCACAGCTCCTTTGTTCACCTTCTTGCCCCCAGTCCCACACTGATTGACTGATAGCTTTGCCTTTACGTAAAAGCCCACGTGAGTCAGATTTTCCCCTGTGAATTTCATTTACTGGTAATGTCAAGTACAAATCCTTATTAGACCACAGTGATGCACTGTGTAAAGCCCTTTAATCACCTAATTGTTTTGCCAGGGAGAAGCAGCTCTAGGAGAAGAATAAAATTCCTTCAGTGATTACGACAGTATCCTCCAGCCTTCTAGATTAAGAAGCATCAGAAAAACAAAGACTCTAAACTCATTCAGGGTACCAATTTATCATTGGATCTTAAACCCCTTTATTTTACTTCCCTTGTTTTGCAAAAGAATCTTTATCATTCTGAACTGTGATTAATTATAACATAATGCATTAAGGTAGCATTTTTTCCCTGAGTAAGCTATATTTTAGAGGCTTTGTGATATATAGATACGCTTATCTTGACATATGGAATGATTTAGAGACAGAGACAGCAGAACTTCTCAGGAAAAATGCTCTCCATGGCTTCACAGTGAGCTTACCAGAATTTGTCAAGAGACAAAACTAAGACTACCTTCAAACTCTATATTCCTTTGCCATTTTCAAGTTGTAGTAGAAAAGATGTTATTTTTGCAGCCTTCGGTGTACTTCTCCTGGATTTTAATACCTTCGGTACTTTGCTAATTCCTGGGTCACAACATACTCTGTCCCTGAGGAAGAAATAGACGCTATTTTAATGGCAGTAAAGTGCCCCATGATGGATGCAAAAAAATGGCAGTAATTCCAGCTTCATTTAACTTATTTATTAATAGTATAAGGAAAGAATTCAGACATGAAATTTCTTTAAATCAAGTACAATAAAAATATATATATTCCAAGATCTAAGATGGTTAACATAATGAACTAGGAAGCAATTTTTATCTTGAAAAAGGCAATAGGACAGAACTAAAGGAAGTATTGAGGAATATTTTGGGAATGAGATCATGAATATGCAAAAGCTCCAAAAGAGTTAGATGATGGCAAGCTGCTAGTATGGTAGTTAAAAGGGATATTGTGGGTATATGTCTGATCCAGCAGTTCTTGGTCTTAGGCTTGCTGACTCTGAACCACTTGCACAGAGATACTTTTTCTAGGAGCCTGTACTGGGCTGAAGGTGTGTGTTCTCCCAAAATTCGTATGCTGAAATCCTCACCCCAGGTGTGATGGTATTTAGAAGTGGGGCTTCTGGGAGGTCATGAGGTCATGAGGGTGGAGCCCTCCTGAATGGGATTAGCGCCTTTTAAAGGGACCACAGAGAGCTCTCTCACCTTCTCTCTGCCATGTGAGGGCAGGAGAGAATGGTCCTCTGTAGCCCTAAAGAGGGCTCCGACCAGAACACGACTGTACTGGCACTCTGTCTCAGCATTGCTGCCTCGAGAGCCTATCAGTTTCTCTTTATAAGCCCCCCGGTTTAAGGTAGTCTGCGGTAGCAGCCTGAACACGCGGAGATGGAGCCCTCGTGCAGGCGGTGCTGTCCTTTCTCTCGCTGGATCCTTCCCCATACCCTCGCCCAGCATTTAACCCAGCTCTTCACTCAAGGGCACTTGCATCTGTGTGGGATCTCATGCTCTCCTGCCACCCTTTATGGACTCATCGTTCAAGGGCTTTGGGAGCTTGTAAGCCAAGGCTGCCAGGGGCTCTTAAAGACATAAGACACACCCACTGAAGATGTGGGAAGAACTACTGGACCAAATAAGCCTTGTTGCCGATATTAAGGTCCATGTGGAGTGATTACCGTTAGCAGCATCTCCCCATAACACCAAGGCCAAAGGGAAAGGAGGAGAGATTGCTTTAGTAAGTAGTGCTTGCACCTGAAATGAGTCAAAGCATAAAACGGCTGTGAAGACAGGTAGACAGCCTTGGAAGAGAAACACCATCAACGTGAAATTGTCTGGAAACTCTCCAGAGATTTCAGCATCAGTCCTTCTGGTGGGCACTGTGTTTTATTGTTCCCTCCCCAATGCACTGATGTAATAGGGGAAAAATAATTTAAATAATTTAAATTCCCTGGTAGGTTCTTCAAATTACTGGATACCAGGGCATATCATTTGACCTAGAAATACAGTTAGTTAAAAATATGAACAATATTTGTCTATGCTGATTATTTGAATATATGGTAGATAATTAAGAGTGATGACAGAGTAGACATTTTAAGATAAAAAACAAAGTGTGATTAGACTCTTATTTTTGGTAGACACTGGCCAATATTGGATACTCTTTTTCTTTTTAACATCTTTACAGGAGTATAATTGCTTTACAATGGTGTGTTAGTTTCTGCTTTATAACAAAGTGAATCAGCTATATGTATACATACATCCCCATATCTCCTCCCTCTTGCGTCTCCCTCCCACCCTCCCTATCCCACCCCTCTAGGTGGTCACAAAGCACCGAGCTGATCTCCCTGTGCTATGTGGCTGCTTCCCACTAGCTATCTATTTTACATTTGGTAGTGTATATATGTCCATGCTACTCTCTCACTTCATCCCAGCTTACCCTTCCCCCTCCCCGTGTCCTCAAGTCCATTCTCTACGTCTGAGTCTTTATTCCTGTCCTGCCCCTAGGTTCTTCATGACCTCTTTTTTTTTTTTTTTTTAAGATTCCATATATATGTGTTAGCATATGGTATTCGTTTTCCTCTTTCTGACTTACTTCACTCTGTATGATAGGCTCTAGGTCCATCCTCCTCACTACAAATAACTCAATTTCATTTCTTTTTATGGCTGAGTAATATCCCATTGTATATATGTGCCACATCTTCTTTATCCATTCATCTGTCAGTGGACACTTAGGTTGCTTCCATGTCCTGGCTATTGTAAATAGAGCTGCAGTGAACATTGTGGTACATGACTCTTTTTGAATTATGGTTTTCTCAGGGTATATGCCCAGTACTGGAATTGCTGGGTCATATGGTAGCTCTATTATTAGTTTTTTAAGGAACCTCCATACTGTTCTCCATACTGGCTGTATCAATTTACATTCCCACCAACAATGCAAGAGGGTTCCCTTTACTCCACACCCTCTCCAGAATTTATTGTTTGTAGATTTTTTGATGATGACCATTCTGACCGGTGTGAGATGATATCGCATTGTAGTTTTGATTTGCATTTCTCTAATGATTAGTGATGTTGAGCGTTATTTCATGTTTGTTGGCAATCTGTATATCTTCTTTGGAGAAATGTCTATTTAGGTCTTCTGCCCATTTTTGGATTGGGTTGTTTGTTTTTTTGATATTGAGTTGCATGAGCTGCTTGCATATTTTGGAGATTAATCCTTTGTCAGTTGCTTCATTTGCAAATATTTTCTCCCATTCTGAGGGTTGTCTTTTTGTCTTGTTTATGGTTTCCTTTGCTGTGCAAAAGCTTTTAAGTTTCATTAGGTCCCATTTGTTTATTTTTGCTTTTATTTCCATTTCTCTAGGAGGTGGGTCAAAAAGGATCTTGCTGTGATTTACATCATAGACTGTTCTGCCTATGTTTTCCTCTAAGAGTTTTATAGTGTCTGGTCTTACATTTAGATCTCGAAACCATTTTGAGTTTATTTTTGTGTATGGTGTTAGGGAGTGTTCTAATTTCATTCTTTTACATGTAGCTGTCTAATTTTCCTAGCACCACTTACTGAAGAGACTGTCTTTTCTCCATTGTATATTCTTGCTTCCTTTATCAAAGATTAGTTGACAGGGGGCTTCCCTGGTGGCGCAGTGGTTGAGAGTCCGCCTGCCGATGCAGAGGACACGGGTTCGTGCCCCGGTCCGGGAGGATCCCACGTGCCGCGGAGTGGCTAGGCCCGTGAGCCGTGGCTTCTGGGCCTGCGCGTCCGGAGCCTGTGCTCCGCAGGGGGAGAGGCCACAGCAGTGAGAGGCCCACGTACCGAAAAAAAAAAAAAAAGATTAGTTGACCATAGGTGCGTGGGTTTATCTCTGGACTTTCTATCCTGTTCCATTGATCTATATTTCTGTTTTTGTTCCAGTATCAGACACTCTTATATTCTCAAAAAACACTCCACATAATCATGTATGAAAAATGGAAGACAGTACTACTACCATTCTAAGTACATCTGTATTTTTTTAAATTTGTTCAAAATGTACAAATTTGTATTTGCCACTGTATCCTGTGAGATATGTATGTGTGTGTGTGTGTGTGTGTGTGTGTGTATACATATATATTAGAATATGCTCATATGTGTCCTAATGGAGGTTTTTTTCAAGGCTAAACTGTCACCTACGTTTAGTAGTGAGGGTTCTTGATATGCTGTAAGCATTGAAGGTATTGAAAAACCATTTTTGATGATTTCCTATCAGTAACTAATATAAGCTAATTTCTGTTGTACAAATGGACATAAACAAGTTACAGCCTTAGTAGAGCGAAAACTAGTGTTTCAAATGATAGCCAACAAGCCATATTAGGGAATTTTTTATTGTCTTAGCTAAATAACAATCACACTGACCAATCCATTACCCACCAGAAGTGGCCTTCCTCCTCCAGGTTTCCCACCTCCACCTAAATCCCCCAAGTTGCACGTTCAGTGCAAAGTGTCAGGTCTGTTTTCTATTATTTGAAAGAAAATAAACTGGAACTTTGGGTGGATCTGCTAACAGCACCCCCTTCCCTGCCCTCCACCAGGGCCCTGATAGCATCTCACCCGAGCCTGAGGTTCTAGCATCAGGGCACCACTGGCGGAGCTTTGGCTGAAATGCACTCAGCTCTGTGTCCCTGTGACGTGCCGGGTGACACAGGCACCTGTATGGGCGGCCATCGTGTCTCCAAAAGCAATCTTCGGATGCATGTTCGGTTTGCTTGTTGATCCTTGGTCACACTGGTCTGCATCCTTCCTTTTCTAGCATGTTCTAAACTCTGTGAGACTGCTACTAACCGCTGGCTTCCGTCAAGACCTCTCCAATGGATGCAATATGCCTTCAGTGTTTTGCATACAAAGAGAAGGGGTTTCTGGTTTATGAATCCATTCCTCCCTGAAGAGTGCATGACTTCTGTGCATTTAGCATCGGTCCCTTCTTTACTCAAATGCAGAGGTTCCACAGAGCCAAGGGTATACGACCACAGATCCAGCCTCATCTCCCTACACAGCTGGGCTCCTGGTTTGGACTAAGGCAACCAACCAAACCCTTCTTCCTCAAGTGGGGTGTCAAGTTATATCTACATAACTAAAGGGGCCACTTCAGTGGTTCTTCCGTACATAAGGTTTGCTCCAAAATGACTTTCAGCTTTGAAGAACCCCTTAAGAGATGCAAGAAGTAAGATGCTCAATGTCTGGGCAAGTGGTGAAAGGAATGGGGGTGACATTATGGAATTGTTTACCTGCCATTTATTGAGTGCCAACTGTGTATTATATACCCTCTGTAATTGCTTTGCACAGTATTACTTTATTGCATAAAGATTTGTCAAGTAGTTGCTTGCAGTACCATTTCACAAATGAGAATACTCAAGTTGAGAGTTTAGATAGCTTGCCCAAAGCCACATTGAGGGTTCTAAAGCCTATTATTACCCCTACCCCCACGCTTCATTATTTACATGTTGAAAATGGTAAAATCTGGAGATTTTACTGACTACATTGGGCAGTGGATCTCATGCCAGTTTATCCAAAATTATTAATAAGAAAGTCAGATGGAGGACGTGAGAAGAATACAGGCTGAGACAGGCAGGGTAAGAGCCAAAGATACCCTCATCCTTTAACATACATTTTGGTTCTCTTGGTTGTCAGTCGTCAGGAAAGAAAGGAACATTCTAGCATTTTTACTTCTGATCTGGATGACTGGGGCATGTTCTGCCCCTGTGCCTACGCTGACAAAAACCAACAGGGAACTTGGGTGGACAAGCTACAGATTTAAAAAACAAAAAAAATTTCACAAGACAAATAACTGTCATGCTTATATTTTATGTAAATGATGTTTCTGATATTAATTAAATATAAATCATTGCAGTTTCTTTACAGCCACCATGTTTGTACATAGTAGACCCTGGACATACATTTGTTTATCTGAAAGTACATTTTGCTTAATTTTTAAAATTTCATGGCCTCTGATTTAATAATTGGTGTAGCATAGGGGGAAAAACTTGTGATAATGCCTGGGTTTATTGAAGTCTTTGCTCTTAGGCAAATAATAAACTCTCTAAGTCTCAGTTTTCTCATCAGTTGAGTGGGTTAACCATCCTTGGGGTAAATCTCACCACATGAAATGATCATAGAAGGGGTCTGAATGTGAGAACATACTGTGCCAACATATGGAGAGAGTGACTCTGCGACACTGGTAAACTGTATAATTTCATCTCTAGTGGAGCCAAAAATGAGATAGCAAAAGTAAACTGGGAGAAATGTAAATAAGCTTGTGTGTAAGAAATAGCATATTACCAGGATGTTCCTGAAAACTTGTCAAACAGAGCAGGTGCCATAGTCGAGGTCACTGGTAAAAGCCGACTTTCAAAGGAAAGCCCACTTGGATATGTCTTTCTATTTTATTCTTCTGCAGAGGCTCGCATGTATCAGTCTTGACATTAGGTATCCTGTCTGTCTTTCCCTGAATCCATGCAGCAGGCGCTGTCTGTCTTATTTTACAGTTTTATCCCCAAATCCTAGCATGCCTCCTGACACAGTCTTAAGTGTTCAATATATATTTGATGAGTGAATGAATATTGAGTAAAATTAAGAGTTTTTTAATCATTGCAATAGAGAAAATACTGATTTTTCAAGTTCATTACTCTGCAGAAAAGACTGTCATCGTGTTCTTGCTGATTCTGAACAGATGCTGTTGTGTAAAATTCAAAATTTGTTATAAAATTCAAGTAAAGACAACTAGATAGTCATTGGTTAAAATAAAACATGAAATTTGGTACCAAAAACTTTAGAGAAGTTCAACTATCTCTATTCACTAGACCGGTACCTCTTTACACTTCCTTTGACTTTATAAATGCACAGGAATGTTATAACACACACTCAAGCAGCTGAAGTAGGTCTTGTTAGGAATGAAATTCAGTCTCAATCTAAAGAAAACATGGTACATGTGCCACCATTTGGTCGGATTCTGGAGTTGCAAATAATTATTGCTAATTTTCACATCAGAATAGAATAGGGAAATTCTTGTATAATGTAATAATTTATGCTATTTAAAATTAGAAATAATGCTTAAGGTTTTGTTTTTTTTTAAACTGTGGCCTAAAGTATGCATAAAACTGTAAACTCTAAATCCATAACTTAAAAAGGTCATGAATCAATTTCTAGTTTGAGGAAGCTAGCAGTTTGGGGATAAGTTGCAAGAAAGATTTTTGCTTACCTGACCACTGATGGTTGTCTTACATGTTAATTTCTGACCAGTGAAAACAGGGCCAAAGAGATTCTGAGCTCTGGGGTCCCATTTCTTGTCTAAGGTTTCAGGACCTAAGAGGCCATACTTGCTGTTTTGTGTGAGGCTTGACCTTAAATTAATGAGACTGACTTTCTTGTGTGGTTCTGAAGCTGGTTCCAGAAGAGGACCTCCAAAGGTCTACTGAACAAGGTCAGCGTTCTAGGAATATGGATTTTCCTTCTGAGGGGACACCCTCATCTATACGAGAAGCTGGAGGTTAACTCGAGATCAGCTTCGTGAAGATATATTTTCACCAGTAATTTTGTGGCCAAATACCCAATTCTGCCTGACTCCGCCACTGGGTTTTGCTTGTTGTGGTGCCCGCTCTTCTGGAGCCATGTCGGTTCCGCCTGAGGGCAAGGACACTGCCCCCTGCAGCCGGGCTCCCTGGGGGCTCACAAAGAAAAAGGTGCTTGAGGAGAACTTGAACTTTGCCTACTGCCATCTTCTTCCATCTAATTTCTCTGCCACTTATGACTTTTGGACACAACTCTTGTTAGTAGATTTCAAATTGTTCCCAAGCAAGAGTGGCTTTGGAAAATTACCCGTTCTGTTAGTTTCAGCTTTTCCTTTCAATTCATTTTTTATTTCCAAGTTTTCTGATTCACATTTTCAAAATAACTGCAAGTCCTATTCTTAGCAGGCACAGGGTCTAAAATGATTTAGAGGAATGCTTAAGTTAAGTATTGATATATGTTTTAAGGTAAAATTTATTTCTCTAAGATACTTAAAACTAACAATGGGTAGTTGCTGAAAAGTTCTAAAATATAAGATAGAATTCAGTTCTCCTGAATCATTCAGTTCGGTGTGTTATATTGATGGAGTAAATAAGTTCCATCTTAAAGAAGAAATATTAGAATTGTGCTGTCTAACAAATAAATTCCCTAAAATTGTACCCCAGCCATAGAAGACCTTTTGAATGTAGTTGAGACGTATCATTTAAAATCAGCAGAGTTCCCATTGAATTATTGTGACCTGTATGGAAACAAATAACTCTGTGTGACTGAATTAATTTCTACAATTTTTGGATAAGATACCTTCACCTTAGCTGTGGAATTCAGAATAATCTCACATATGACATTCAGTTAACAGTTAAATTAAAATGCCGTGTAGGTCAGGAAGAATAATCTGTTCTCTTATTACCTGCAAGTCACAACACCTCTTCAGGCCATAGAGATAAGTGTTTGGTGAAGACAGACTCTAAATAAAGTATTTGTTACCGTCAGATAAATATATCATGTATTAAAACCGATTTAAGTTGTCTTATGGTGTCCATGCAATTCATTTAATGAATTCCATTTGAAGTTTGTTGTTTCTAGAGAACACATGAAATATGTCATAGTAGTTAGAAAAGATACGTGATTTCTGGAAACTAAAACAATAGTCTTTGATTACTTAAAAAAATATAGGGATCAAACAAAACACTGCAACTATATCATTTTGTTATTTATAACATTGATTAATGTTGCTAAATCACTGGTAAGGATTCAAATGCTTCAGTAATAGGGCTGTTGGCGTCTTCATTACTACATGGTGTTTTGTACCCAGATTTAATGAGAACTTTGTAAACCATCTGCAATGTCTGATTCCATGGGATTGGCAGCATCAAGCCTCTGAATAATTCACCTTCAGGGAAAGATGGCATACAATTTTTTTGTTGTTGAGTATTGTATTTTAGTATGAAAATTCCCAGATATGTTCTGGATAAAGTGTTTCTGGTTACAGATAGTCAGTAATGGCATAGTACAGCAATGAAAAAAATGAAATTGGAAAAAAAAAACTCCATAGGTAGAAATAGTAGAATAAAAGAGTTAAATAACAATAAAATTAAGACTAGATTTTGGACTTCTAAGTCGTAGGAATTTTTATTAAAAACAGATTTCCCTTTGGATTTTAACCCAATAAAATGTAAATATATAATAGTAAATATAAATACTATTTTAGACCCACTCTACCAATACTCTAGGCTGTTAGAAAAGAACATTTCGAAACTATTTTAAAACTTGTAAATTGTCAGTTGAAGGATGGTTACCACAAAGACTTGATTATTTCAAGTAATCAGTGAAAGGACCCCTGAACATGTGTGAAACATATTATGAAATTACTTACGTCCAGGTGCTGTGCACACATCTCGGCAACACACACATACTATTTATTGTAAATTATTCTGCAGTTTTTTCTTACATCAGTATATATAAGAAGCACTAAAAAAGTTTATTTTTCTTTTTTTTTTTTTTTTTTGGCTGACTTTGCTCCTTTAGAAAGTAGACACCTGAATTAATAAATCACCCTCAAGTGTTCTTTGTGCATTCCCTCTTGTTTTCCTTACAAAGAAATTCTAAGAATTAGCAAAAATTGATGTCACCATTTGTTTTAGAGTGGATAGCTGTGAATGGTTATTTTTATTGTACAGTCTACCATAGATTAAATTAATGGCATTTGAACATTTATTAGCAAAGTGTAATAACGCCTTGTTTGTCATCAAAAGTCAGTTGAGATAGGGGGAGGGGTTGTTATACATTTGAGAACTGTTTGAGCCCTTAAGTGCTAAAAGCACTTTGCACATTTTAAGGTATTTTTAAAATAGCTTATCCTCAATTTATAGTAGTGTGAGATGGGGATGGAAGGGAAGATGGGACATGCACAGTTGACATAAGGCTGAAAATGGCAGTTCAAAGTTGATTACTGATACAGATTCGAATACTTTCCAGGTACTGCTGGGCCAAGAAAGACGCCTGGGTTTATTTCTTTCTCATCTTTTATGGATTATGTTTCAATATTGCTGCCACAAGGTGCTCAAAACTTCGAAAGGTGCCTACCTTATCCCCTGCCATTGGCCCCTTCAGGAACAAGCAACAACCAAACAATGAATCCTCAACCATTTGACTAGAACCCCGTGTTTTATTTCCCCTGTCATTACTAAGGAGAAAATCAGAGTTTGTGGTGCAGGTTGTCTTGTAAGGACGTATCAACACTCCAAATGGTATTTGGTTCATGCCATGGACTCTCCCCTTGTTCCTTCTTGTACCAAGATGTGAAAATATCCCACCGGGGACTTTTCATTCCCATTTGTAGCTGGGCAGAAAGAGAGTAACTCAGGCCACAACTAATGTAGAAAAAGGAAGTTGCATCTGGTTTACAAATAGATTCATGTCCTTCCTCCCTTTTTTCCTTTGCTGGCTACCTGCTTCCTCCAAACAGATATTTTTTGTTCTTTGATCTTATACTGTGCCTTAAACCACACTGGAATTGTTAACAGCTAATAGTATCACTGATTATAACATTGACCCTATGGCCAAACGACACAAGAAAGTATAGAGGAAGCACCTGTTGGGTGTATTTTATAATGTGGCCTCTGCTATTTTGTAGGGATTATTAGTAACAGTGTTCAGATTATATAACCATGGTCACATCTTTATGGGTATGGTGAAGATTTAAGAAAACTGTTACGGTCATTCCATCCAGAAGCATGATCCTGTGTTATCTATTCACGTATTCTAAAACGGTCAGATAACTGATACCAAATTATATTGGGTTGGCCAAAAAGTTCACTTGGGTTTTTAATAACATCTTACGGGAAATCCGAACAAACTGTTTGACCAACCCAGTAATACATATTTCAGCGTACAACATCCAGAGTTCAAGTTTTAAAACTCACATGAGGTTTTGCCTCAAGTTAAGCATGTCTAAGTCAGATGAAGTATAAAGGAGAAACTATAATTTTCAAAAGATTCAGACTCTTAGATATATTTGCTTGAAACATCTACTAAATGGAAGTAAAAATGTATTTTTTGCTTGAATTCTCTCAACAACATCCTATCCTTCTACAGTCAATTAAAGATATTCAGTGTACCTGTTTCTAGCATGCAGCCAGAAGATTATCTGCCTTACATCCTTTCCTAAATATCTTCCTTATTTCCCTGGTAATATTCATGATTTTTTTTATATCTGTATAAATTTGGGGGAAAATATTTAACTGTGATAGATGATCTTTCTATGACTTATTTAATATCCATTTGAACATAAAACTGTTTTGAAAGTGGACCAAGTGCTAACAATTAGGATTACCTGTAATGTAAGGGACACGGCCAGTCAGCTGCACATCTCCCAGTTCAATAAGACTGAGACTCTTTTCCGTGGAATTGAAATCAAAACTACTTCTAAGGCACTTGGGCACAATTTTCTACTTGACACTGGAGATTCTTTCAGAGTTTTGGTGCTTTGAAGCATTTTTTTCAGGGCTGTATCTTGGCTGGCACAGAATCAAAGTTGCTTAAGGAAGAATAAAGAATATACATCAAATATCAGAATAACTACTCAGAAAACATCCTCTGCCACAGTGTGTGGTAGAGCTTTTCATGTTTGTTTTCCGGTCAAGATATACTGCATATTGTTCTGACTTCATGCTGAGAAGTGCAGAACCATGATTACAGAAGATTTGCCTTTCATCAGCCATGGGTATTTTGGTACATCTTAGAGTGTTCAGTCATCTGATTAAGTTTTGTACATTTTATTACTTTAGGAAGCTTATAAAATGGAAGCAAAGAGGGGTAGAAAGTCAGTTCTCTGCTGTTTGGCAGTTTTACATCATCATTATCATGTATCATTCCTTGTTTTTGAATGTAAATCACAAGAAGCATCAACTCTGCGTTTAAAAACCCTTCATACAGTTCAAAGCTAGATTTTAATAAAGTCAGACAGGATATTCCCTGTTTACCTTTTGTTCAGTATCACCTATGTCACCCCAAATATTCATTAAAATAATGTTGCTCTTTATTTCTGTAAAGTGCCTTGAATAAGAAGTACTCATTAAGCCTGTATTAAGCTTTTTCTTAAATTTTTCAATCCTAGGCACACAGTAAATAAGATGTCATTTGATCCACAAATACTGAATGTTCTTTTAATTTTGATTTTTTTATGGAGTTTTTTTAAGTAGAATCTTTTGTGAAGTGCAGCCATCTCTTAGGTCTATGACATTTAGAAAAAGGATCTTGGATTAAGACTTTAAGATTATTAAAGGAAAGAATGCTATCTTAAAACCTGTGTTAAGTATCCAAATTGCTACTGTGATGGTGTTTGAGGTTTAAAACTCTTAGTGAGATAACAGAAAAGTACTCTTCTCAACTCTAATTGCATTAAGTTGAATATTGCCTCTACTGAATAAAGCCCACATAATAAAATTGTTTTCATTTGTCATGCAGAGTCTTTTTCAAACAAATATGGGGACTGATGGAGGAGTTAGCCATTCTTCACTGAATTAAATAAAGGGTGAGGCTGATTTGGGAACAGAAGAGAATTTCAATTTAGTTGAGATGAATACCAGTTAATGTGGGAAAGAGAAAAAAAGGCAGGCAGTGTTCTTAAGGAACTGCTTCATCCTACTGTTTACCTTAAGCCTTTGATTATTACAATTAAAATGACGAATCATTTCTGAAAAAAAAAATCAAGCAATAGAAAATTTCTTCCTGGGAATAAAAGGACATGATCGGTAAGTGTCCCTTTCTCCTTTCAAAATGGTAACTGTTCTTCCATTTTAATACCCTTTTTATGTATAGCATGTTAATGTTTCTTGAAAGTATTACTAAACTGAACAAATTGTTTTGAAGAGGAATCATTATAGAATGCAATTTCTATTTTAATTGGGAGCAAAAATTAGTTTTAATATTATAAGAATTAGTCAAGATGGGCTTAATTAGAACCATTTTAATCATTTCACTTGGACCTTAAATGTTGTTTAATATAAATTGATGATGGCTATTTAAATGTTAGAATGCAGTCATCCCACGTTTATCTGCAGGGGATTGGTTCCAGCACCACCATCCCTCCCCCAGCCCCACCCCCACCCCCGGATGCTAAAGTACTCTGATGCTCATGTCCCTTACGTACAGTGGAGTAGTATTTGCATATAAGCCACACTCATCCTCCTGTATACAGGCATACCTTGTTTTATTGTGCTTCGCTTTATTGTGCTTCGTAGATATTGCATTGTTTTACAAATTGAAGATTTGTGGCAACTCTGCACTATCAGACGATTGTTAGCATTTTTTTTGCAATACAGTATTTTTAAATAAGGTATGTACATTGTTTTTTAAATATATACTGCTATTGCACACTTAATAGATTACAGTATAGTGTAAACATAACTTTTGTATCCACTGGGAAACCAAAAAATTTTGTGTGACTCACTTTATTGAGATATTCGCTTTATTGTGGTGGTCTGGAACCAAATGCACGATATCTCTGAGGTCTGCCTCTACTTTAAATCATCTCTAGATTACTTGTAGTACCTGATACAACATAAATGCTATGTAAATAGTTACCAGCACACAGCAAATTCTAGTTTTGCTTTTAGAAACTTTCTGTAATTTTTTTTTTAATACTTTCAATTTGAGATTGGTTAAATCTGTGGATGTAGAATCTGCAGATACAGAGAGCTGACTGTACTGTGTGGTGTTTGAAGGTTTTTCCACTCGTAAGAGAAATCTTGTTCCCATATGCCTGGTCATATTTCTCCGTTTCCAAGGGGTCTTGAAAAGAAAGCAAACATGGAATTAGCATGTTTAGCATTCCCAAACTGTGGCTTTTTGTTTTTAAATCACATCTTTGTTTAAAAGAAAGAAAGTATAACTTTCAGAGATTTAGCAGCTTTCCAATCAATAAGATGGAAATAGAGGTAGAAATAGTACATGAGAACACTTCAAAAGCTACAAAATATTTTTATTGAAGTATAGTTGATTTACAGAATATTTTAAAAAATTAGTTGGGGGCCTCCCTGGTGGCGCAGTGGTTGAGAGTCCACCTGCCGATGCAGGGGATACGGGTTCGTGCCCCAGTCTGGGAGGATCCCATATGCCGCGGAGCGGCTGGGCCCGTGAGCCATGGCCGCTGAGCCTGCGCGTCCGGAGCCTGTGCTCCGCAACAGGAGAGGCCACAACAGTGAGAGGCCTGCATACCGCAAAAAAAAAACAAACAAACAAAAAAAATTAGTTGGTGTTATTGAATTTATTTTAAAATATTATCAATAGTATTTTTTATCAGTAGCAGAATATTTGAATTTTTCTGTTTCTTCTTTCAGTAACCATGATATATAATGCAGATATAACAAGTAGGAATATAGGGGACAATATGAATCAACAGATGATAAATGCCAGTCAGCGGAACTGTTTCCAAGTCAATATTCAGTGTAGATTTCAAGATGTAAAAAATAAGGAAAGCCTAGGACTTTTGCTGATATATTTTACCAGCTGAGTATAAATGACCTCCTCTTTTCTCATCATTATAGAAACAGTGTTTAAATATCATGTATGCTTTTTCTAAACAGTTGCTTTCTTGTCATGTGCAACCCAGTTAATTCCATAAGAACTCATAAATAATTCAAAATCAAATCAGGAATTATGCATAATTTCTTAGCTCAGGAAACAGAGGACTTATATTTTATTCAGATTTTTTTAAAGTCTATCATATTAAATTCCAGCTGCTCCTACAATACTTTACTAAAAATTAATATGCTACCGCTTACAGTAGGAATTCATCGAGTATGGATCGTCAGCATGGTTTATTTGGGACCTCCAGTTTCATCTCTTTACAGAAGGTGTTCCTTTCCACGTAAATAATTTTAGTTTACGTACTTTCACAGTAAACTGACAAAAAAATTTTTGAGGTCAAATATTTTTATAACTACCATTCTTTAAACAGCAGTAATCCGAATGGACCGAAATGGCCTTCTTTAGCAAAGTGTTTCACAAAAGTACTTCCCTGATTTAAATGGCTTCTCTCCTTTAGAATTAAAATCATAAATGCTGCCTAAAGCAACAGCAATCACAGACAGAAACTGAGATTTTTCCAAATATTTTAAGATGTTGAAAATATTTAAGCTGCAGGCAATCTGTTAAACGAAATAAGGAGATGAGAACTGTGTTGCTGCCAGTTATGGCCAAAGCTGCAGCAAGGCGGTGATGACTAGTATTACTGATCAGACCACAGGACAGGGCCTCTACCCAAACCCTCTCACACCCTCTGCCCCAGATATCAGTTTCTATTTCCTCTCCCTGTGCCTGCCTGTCCAACTTGGTCTCTGTTTCTCTGTGGATTCGATAGTGTCTATATCTCTGTGAGCCTGTAATCCATCTTCCTTCCATGTGTCAGCAGCCCTCAGTGGAAAACAAATTCCTGACTTTGGGCTTAGAGTAAATCATAGAAACTAATCTGTGCATGTCCAAAGGGGATTTTGACACTGACTGTATCACCAGGAAATTGAGACACCCGCAGAGCCACTGGGCCCTTGAGTATCCCCCCATCTGGGCACAACTTTGAAGCGCATGAAGGTGGTTCTTCAGAGGCATCTTCTTTTCTGTGAAAGGGCTCTAAGGTGCTCCTTTGCTACTGGGTCCCTTCTGTTGCCTAGAAGAGTGAGATCATAAGTTAATGATTCTTGCATAGCAAATAATACAGACTCCTGTAACACATTTTGGAACAGAAATTTTAAAGACACTAGGGAGAGAGAGAGCTTCCTTAATGCAAAGGGTTGCATATAAAAAGGATTTCTGATGTGAAAGAGAATTACTGTATTTTTGGTTCTGGTTTTAATGTAGGGTATAAAATTTTTCCCCATACCTTTTAAATTATAGCAGGTGGTCTTTTTTTTTTTAATCAATACCTGCTCACATGACTGGTTCTATAATTTATTCTCTGAAGCTACTTATTGAGCAACAGAGGTTGCTCATGAATTCAATTTGAGTGTAAGTATATAATTAGATATCTTTTCTAAAGGAGGAAAAAGCATGATTGTGACTTAAATTGTTGGTTGGTTTGAAACTGACAACTACCAAACTCTCTTTTTGTGATTGAAAAATCTGTTCCAGAAGAGAGAGATTTTGTATCTTTCTGTTGCTGCTTTTTGTGAATTTGGCAGCAAAAGAAGACAGCATCGAGGCAGCATCTTTTAGACAGATTAATGGAAAATGTTTACAAATATGTTGACTGGCCTGTCTAAAGAATATTGTAGATCAGTGGCCTCACCTACAGGATTTTTTCTCTTTGAATACATGCATGAAAGAGACTTCTAAAACTTTGATGTTACAACACTCGCTATTTAGCTAAATGTGGAGATCATTGTAAGGAATAATTTTCAAGTTATTAAGAGGCAAGATCGCTAAAAATTATAACATGTACACGATTTTAAATATTGCTTTTGTAGGTCTCAAGTTAAATTGGAATTGTTTCTGTTTTGTTTTAAATGTGGGCTCATCTAATCAGACTAACATGAAAACTATAACAGTTATGTTTTGTAAAATTATTTTACATTAATTGTAGAAAATTGGTGTAGTAAAAGGCTGCAACAAATAAACCTGGGAACATACCAAAGTTCTAATAGCAGCCACTGTTAACACTTTTCAAGAATATTGTCTCTGAGGGTATATAAATGCCCTTATCTATCATAACGTGGGATAATACGTATAAAAGCCATTTTTAACCTCTTTCCACTTAACAATATATTATGAGTAGCATACGTGAGCATTAAATGACATTAATTGAGTAGTATTAAATGAGTAGTATACGTGAGCATTAAATGAGCATTAAATACGTGAGTAGACACGTGAGCATTAAATGACAGACCATGTAAGATGAGTAACTGACATGAAGTGAGATCATATGCTTCTTGCTCCTGTTTCCTCCTCTGACGCTGGGTGAGCCACTAACATGTTCTGAAGAGAAGACAGCACAGGCTCACCTCCATTAATTACAAGCCCTACTGTGATGGCTCCACACATGAAAAATAAATACTTTCAAGTCTTAGCTGCTCTGTCATTGGGAAGGGTCATTGGTACACAGTGAGAGATTTGACACGTTTGTATGGTTGTGTGTGAACAGGGTCCAGCTGTGCTCTAAACAAGTGTGCAGGAGTTAGGAGGTGGTAGTAAGTGCAACGGAGGTGACGTATCCAGACCTCCTGGGGCAGAATCCCGACTCAGCTCTTGACTAGCTGGTTGGCCTTGGGCAAGTTATTTAAACTCTCTGTGCTTGGTTTCCTCGTCTGTAAAATGGGGACGGCAATAGCACTTCCCTCATAGATTTTCCTGGGAAGCAAGTTGTTTGTACACACACCACAGCCCACATGAAGCACTTAGGACAGTGTCTGAGGCAAGGCGGGTAGAGCCTGAGAGCTGAGCTGGCTTGTTTCAATGCTTGGTCAGTCCGTGGGAGCATTGTTCTTGATTATTGTCTGTGCTTATAACAAAGCAAACATGTAGTGGATTTTATAGAAGGAAACTTGGTTAGGCAGTGCAAATGCATTACTTTGCTTATAGTAAACCTTAGAAGAAACATTTAAACAAACCTGTTATGCTAATCTGGGGACACAGAGGGTGACTCAAGGACATATTTTCCTTTATTAAATCTACCTTATTATTATTATTAATCACATTATTTTGACTGGAAACAACTGCGTGTCTGAGTAGACACATTCTGTTTCTGGATAGAAAGAGGCGTGCTTCAATCCGCATTTACAAATGTGGAGTCCAGGGGTTATTGCTGATAGAACACCTATGGGGAGGAGGCTTATATAACTCATTCCTAAGTCCCCTTGTCTGACTAAGTTTACATTCTAGTGGGGTCACATTACAACACATGAAAAACAAAGCACAATCTAGGAGATGAAAAACTCTCCTAGTTGAAACAGCGTACATGTACTTTGGGTTGTCTGGCGAAAAGCAGCTTCATGAAGGACACAGGACTTGACGTTCTCCTTGAAGATGTGACAGATTTGGAGAAAGAGAAAAAAGGTCAGAAAGAATTCAGGGTAAGGGGAAAACAACAAGAATAAAGACAAGACCAAACTGTGCAGCCGATGAGCCTGGGTTAGAAAGCGAAGAGTTTGCAGAAAGGATGTGCAGTGTTCAGGCAAATCTCACACCACAGGGAACAGTCCCCATTAGGTTGCTTTCCCTTGTGACACCAGTGTTCAGGCGTCCTCAGGATCACCTTCACTTCAGACCAGCTGGCTGCAAGTTCAAGGGTTCCCATGGCCACTGTCAGATTCACTGGGAAGAGTCACAGAACTCACTGAAAGCTGTTATATGCATGGTCACATTTATCACAGGGAAAAAAAACCCATCAGTCAAAGGAATGGACCCATAAGACAGAGACCAGGAGGGGTCTAAACACTGAGCTTCCAGACATCTCCATGGGGTCAAGGCTGGCATTTTCTCCTTTGGACAATACATACAGAAAATTGCCAGCCAGGAACACTTACCCGAGCCTTTGGTGGCTAGAGTTTTTACTAGGGTTCTATCACATTGCATATGTGGCCAGCCTTTGGTCTGCAACCCTTCCCGGAAGGTTAGAGCTAATACCTTTAGTCTCTAGTTCCTCTGGAGCTTGGAACCTCTATGACATATCCCTGAACCCCTGTTGTAAATCACATCGTTGGACCGTCCTGTGGCCAAAGCCTCCACGCAAACAAAGACACTCCTACCAGGCAGAGCATTCCAGAGGCCTAGTGATTTCCCCACAAGAGCCTAGTGAGGGTAAAGGCCAGAACCTTCTCCAGATCAATTTAATTCTTCCCTCCACAGGATGGCATAGCAGTTTCAAGTCGAGGCAGTTAGTACTGTGGAAACACCACAATTTATTGAAATCGAGACAAGCATAATAGATGTTATTCTTTTAGAAAGTTGATTCTCTTATTATGTGGAGTGGATAAAAGAAAGTGAAATCTTTTGTGATGATATAGATCCGATGCAGGAGGATCTGAAGAGCAGTGTTGTAATGAATCTGATGTCAATTACCTTCCCAACATAGCCGTAGCACCGAACAATGCCTGACACAGGACCACTAAGCATAATGGCAGAAGAAGAGATTGCTTCAACATAAAAGGATAAAGGACTGGAGAAGCAAATACCACTTCACCTTTGTGTCTAGGACTTTGAGAATATTGGCATCATGGAAAGACTTCATGGCAGTATGGAAATGAAGTTGATAGCGTGGGGTCAGTGTTCAGATAGGCTGGATTTGAGATAGTGAGAAATTCACTTGGAAGTTTCCTCCTAGCCAGTTAGAATTGTGGACTCAAATCTAGTTAGTAGGTCAAGAGCACACATATATTACCTGAGTGAGAACTGTGTAGCTATGGAATTGGGAGTCGTGAGTGCAAATGATTCTTCAAAGACATGGGTGTTTTGAGAATAAAAGTAAGTCACATGTAAACAATGGCTCACTTTTTTAACCAGCTATTTAGATATTTTTCACAGTTAATTACGAACACATAAGTATATGAACAATGTAAACTGCATGTTCCTTTCACGTTGATGTGCTGTCTGCTATGGAGAGGAATGAACTGTGAAGTAAGACGACAGAAATGAACATTTCTTTATTCCGCTCTAAGGGAGGTGATGGTTGGCTTTCCCAGTCCCCATTTTCCATCCCTTTTCCATCCCTACCTTCCAGAGAGGTGACCGCATGACCCAGTCTGAAAATAGGACAGGGGCCGGGGTCTACCTTGTAGTTCTGGACAGGCTTTGTCTCCAGTTTCTTCTGCTCCTATCTTCTTACTGCCAGAACGTAGCCATCCTAGAGCCACGAAGAAAAGAAAAACAATAGGGATGCTTTGGTGCAGACATCATGGAACTGGTGAACCAGCATTAGCTGCTGCCTCAATTTTGGATGACTTGTTATGTAAACAGTAAATCTCTCTACACTCCAGACGTTTTGTTTGGCTTTATGGATGCAGCCGTATTCCGAATTTATAATCTTGCTGACTCAGATTCCTCGTTAGTAAAACGTAGATGATCTGAATAACACCTAACTACTCCTGTGGTTGTGAGGAGTGAGTATGTTTATGAAAACTGCCTTGCAAATTATGAAATGCTGCACAGATGTTAGCTGTTATTGCTCCTAAACCATGTGTGCCCCTCCTGTGCATCCAGCTCTGAAGCTTGATGAAAATGGTTGAAGTGGTAAGTTTGCTGAAAGAGAAGGGCATAGTTCTTATTGAATTATTAACAGCAGTTATCTTCTGTGGCCACGCTTTATAAGGGAACATCTGGCTGCTGTGGGTCTGTGTTCTTGGGTTCTGCCCTAGAGGAATTCAGGTGCATATTCTCATTTTTCCCACATTCATACATTCTGTCCCAGAATTGCTACTGGAATTTCCAGGGAAGAAGAATGTTGTGTCAATGATGTGACTAAATGGGGTGGTTTTAAAAGAAGTATGCAAAAGGTGAAGCCCTTTAAAAAAAAAAAAAAAAAAGGTGCTACACGGTAATAAGTAGTCTAGCTTCTCCAAGCCAAACAAAAACACAAACACTTGCATTACAGTTCGAGGAAAGCAAAATTTATTAAGATGGCAAAGTACATAGTTCATGTGCTCACCTGAGGCTGCTATTGAATGAAACAGAGTTCATCCACAGGGTGTTGGCCATCGTGGAGAAAATGTTTAGGAGTTCACTTTCTTCAAAATAATGTGTAAAGCTGAAGCCTCCAGTTGTAGTCTTTCATTTGATTTTCATAGACTTCCAAGTGCACGGGGATTTATTCTGAGTGAGGCTCCTTACACCAACCTTCCAGCACCGAGTGAGTGCTCAGGTCAGTCGTGGCTGATTGGATTCTGTTTTGTGCACCGCCTTGAGCTCTGGAAAGAGGCTCCTTTCCGCGCCCTGACCTGGAGGCGCAGTATTGCCTTCTAGGAGGTTGACGGTAGGCCTCCGACAAAGCACCACCTATCATCTGCTGCTCATCAACTTTAGGAATTACAGCACAGGACAGAGACTGGGTGAGATAGGTACAGATTTAAGGGGGCAGCAAAAGAGGAAAACAAACCTCAGTTATCAAGACAAAAAGTTGCTTAAGGCAGTATCTTAAGAAATCGAAAGAAATAGAACACATCTGTGATGAACAGAATATCAAAAATCTTTGCATTCCTTTTGAATTTTAAAATTGTACATTAAAATATAATTTATCCTGATTACTAAGGGTGTGTGTGTGTGTGTGCAAGAAGTTTTGTGTCTAAGGCCAGTGCTTCACTCACCCTACCCTAGTTGCAGCCCTGCTGGAGAAAAATAACTTTAATTTCTTACCAGAAAAAAAAGGCAGATCTTCTGTTGCTTTACCATACGGCTCAGTGTTCACCAATGGAGTGGGTTACCTCAGAGTCAGTGAGATGGCCAGTCTGGTTTTTGTAGCTGTTGTTGTTAACATTCTTGACATGTGAACGGAATTGCTGGCCCCCTTGCAGAGTTCCAGATGATGATTGGAATGTGATGATGGGATGCATAATGATTGGATGGTTGCGTACTGACCAGATTTGCTCAGTAAGTTAGTGATCTTCTTCTGCAACATGTGAGGCTCAGATAACCCTGCTTTGTAGTTCTGTCGGGAGCTGGCTGCACACTGGGCCGTTAATCCACTCAGCAACAATCCTCAGTGCAAATTAACGTTGTCATGGATACAAGAGGTCATCTAGCAAGAGTGGAAACTGCCAGTATCGACTCATTGTCATGTATTGTAATATCATCATGTATCAATGCTGTCATGTATTGTCAGTATTGTCAATTATTGTAATATTATCAATATTATCATACATGGTCCATATTGGAGAGCTATAGATATATCAGTAATCCTTCCAAAGTACATAAGCTTTAGGCTTCAATGCCTAGTGTTTTAGTGGCTTGTTCTCTCTTATAAGGAACAAGGTATGGACCAAGGTATAAATATCACCTTCAAATGTTTTATTTTACATTTGATACATATGTTACTTATGTATTAATGATTTTCTGTACCTTGAAAAATGATTTATTAAACACCTTCTCTGGACCAGGAAATACTCCAAGGGTTGAGGGATGGAGAGGTAACGACAGAAACCTTGGCTTTTCTCCAGGGGAATCTAGAAGGAAGGAAAGAATACGGATTTGAACGATTACAAACATTACAAAGGCGACGAAGACGTAGAGAATGATGTTTCCTGCATAAGTGGGGAAACGGATGTAGATTTTAGGGTCAAGGAAGGCTTCTTTGGGGCAAATGATGTTTAACTCTACTAGGGAAGTAATTAAAAAGAAGTCAGTGTTTGGGAAAAGAAATTGAGAGTAAGCAGTATGAACTAAATCCATGAGATAGACACATGTTCGTGACGTTTCAGGAAGTAAAAATAAGACCGACGTGCTTGAAGTGTCGACGTGAGAGCGGAAAATGGCCTTCAGTGTTGGTGGGGAGGTTAGCAGGGGCCCATTCAGGCAAGGTCTCGCAGGACAGATAAAGGGGTTTGGAGCTAAGGAGCAAAAGGAAGTGATCTCTGGGTTAAAAAGGGGAATGAGAAGATCGGTGTTTTAAATGAATCCTTCTGACTGATTAAAGAGTAAAGACTAGATTAGAAGTGATTCAAGACAACTAGTTAGGTGCCTGGTATAGAAGTCGATGCAAGGAACGATGCAGACGGGGCTAGAGCATAGGTGGTTGACTTAGTGCCAGGTGGGCAGAATCTAGAGATACCACATGAAACAGTTTGCAAGATTCAGCAACTGACTGGATGAGGCTCATGAAAGAAGGTGTAAGGATAAAACGCAGAGTCCTGAGCAACTGAAAAGAAAGTGATGATCTTTATAAGATTGCTACTGACATGCCTAGATGACCATACATCTTCCCCATGGAAGACGGCTAGCATTTTCTACATACATCTGGGCACCGTTTTCTGATTTCTCAGCTTTAGTCTTCTTCTCGGGGTATTCAGAAAGTCATTTCACATCAGAGGACTGAAGAGGGTCTCAACCAGATTGCAGTTCCTTAGAGATCTCTCCTATGGGGAATTCATTAGTTCAGGAATTTCAGCCAAAAATTTGGGTGAAGGAACGTATTCTTGGGTTCAGCTGGAAGGCTTAGGAAGTTTGATGCTGGATACATGTAGTGTGAAAGAAAGATGTAGCTCTTGTCAAGTTGTAACCAATAGCTCTCAAGTTGTCAGCTTCTGGAATGTTCAGTGAATATCAGGCTTCAATATTCTTGCAGGACTTGAAACCCTGCTAATTTGCCTTCCCTCTCCTTCTTTTACGTTGTATCTTTTTTTTCCCCATCCTTCTTCAAAGGGTAAACACTGCAGTATTAACAGCAAATTATTCCTCTGTTCCCCTCAAGTCATTTCCCACTTCCTGATTCTGTATATTTATATGACTTTCAGTGCTTAAATTTTTAATAATTTTTCCATTATACAATGTGCCATATTTTGCTTTTCACCAAAAAAAAAAGATATGCCATTGATGCTGTTTCTCTTGTCCTACTACTAAGGATCTAAAAACAACTTAACACCCCAGAAACACCGCTAGTTATTCTGCGCTCTTCTTCTTTTGCATATACCTGGATCCTCTACGTAAATCTCTGCCTTTTTTGTTTCACTTTTATGGCTTTCACTTGCTAATTGTAAGACTATATTCCTCAACTGTATTATCTGTCTATCCCACTAATGTATGTAAAACAATGACCTAGTGGTATGTATAGATTGTAAAAAGGATTTAGCGTCTAATTACTTAAATCATGTGGCAGTGCAGATGATAGAAAATTCATATTAATCAGTATTCTATTCAAACTGTGTCTACTTGTTCTCACCTATCAAAGCATATTGGTTCTCAGTTGCAGGTCACCCTCCTCACTAAGAAGGGTGACATGGCCTTAAAACTCTTCAGTGTACCATCTTTGGGGGCATCCATTCATTCTCTGAAAAGAACAGGATCACTTTGATTAGATTTAACATCACAAGTCCTGTCCTAGTCATACGTGACCCACTTTTCTCTCAATCCAGCTCTGTGCTTGTATGTTCTGCTCTCCATTCAGGAGGCTCTAATAGTTAGTCCATGTTCTCAAAAAAAAAAAAAAAGTTCATTTGCATAGATTAGATGAGTCCTCTCAAATCCGTATCTGTTGTTTTCTAGCAACATTGAACAGACTAATCTCCAACACTAGAGAATTCAGAAATTGTTTTAGAAAATTTATATCTTGACTTTCTTTTACAAGTTCATAGTCAACCCAGATGAAGCATTTATCCCAGACTTTGAAGCCAAGGGAAAAATCTAGGCATTTGTGAATGTCTGCAGAAATGTTACTGTAAATGTTCCCCATGCCTCCTTTTTTTCATTTATAAATTAAATTATTATTAAACAGACTCTGAGGCCACTTCTAGGACTAACTTTATATATTTCTTGGATTTTACTTAATTTACATATATTAAAAGAAAATAGGGAAAAATCAATTAATTGTGACATCTCCATAGATACTTCAAGTTTTCTCGACATGAGTTCTCACTTCTAAAATTTTTGTTTGTTCTTGATAATTGAAAAACACATGCAACCAAACTATATATAGTGTTTTTCACTGCTCAGGTCAAAATTTGCTTGGTGGCCTTTTCCGTTCAACACCTGGGAATACTGTGTTAAAAATACCCATTCAGAAGAAAGCATTTAAATGTCTGTATCAATAAAAATATCAAACAATGTCTATGAAAGAAGTAGTTTCAAAGACCTATTAATGCTAATATCATACACTAAAATGTGGTTTTATCATAATCACTGCATATTGAAATATTTTATCACCTAAATCTTTTTTTGATTCATTTCCGGACTGGTTCCTGTCACAAGCGGTAGATTTATTATGTAGGTGTGTTATTTTATGTATTTGTGCATAGAGCCCATTTCATTTCATTGTAGGTAGAGTTATGGATACTTGGTGTGATGATATTTAATATCTTTTACAATGAAGAGGAAATAGAATTTAAAAAATTTTTTTAAATATTTTTCTTTAGACATCCACTGACAATTTTTAAAGGTTCTGTGAATGTTCAACATGAATAATATATGATCTGAGTATTTCTACTGGAGAAAATAGAACATACCAAAACAACAGTTTCTTTTTAGCTAGGGGAAACTTAGAGATTGATTAAAAAAGACAAAAACTCAATGCATTGCCAACAAGGCATTCTGACATCAATGTCTCCAAAAGTCGTGTTATTTAGTGAGAAAATAGTGAACAAATATGAAGTGTCCCCCTCCCCACTGCTTTGTGATCAGATCTTACTCTGTAACGAAGGAAACAATACTATCATTAGTTGCGCATGAAATGTCCGCTTTTGATTTCTCTTGTAATTTATGTTCAGTTGAACTGATATTGATTTCGTGGGGAAAACTGCATATTCTCCAGGGAGATTTTTACAGGACTAATCTTAGTTTGCACTTTATTCCCCCCCACCCCGGTTTATTCTTTTCAGTGATTGATCTACCTAATAACATTATAGATAAAACCTGGTCTTTCAGTTTATTTCTTCAAGAGCTGTTCATGTTTTAACACGCTTTGTCCTTAATTGCCTGGGGATTTTTAGATAGCCCTGTCTTCAGTGGTCTGAAACAAGTTGCAATATAAGTAATTAAGGCGCTGAGCAACCCATGTGGACAAATGGCTGTTTTGCTTCCCTGTGTGGTATTTGACTATTTGCTCATTGCTGTGAAAACCTTTCACTTCATAGATGTCATGACCTTAAAGTGAATAAACATTGCTTTTATATTTATTATAATAGTATAGTGTAATAATGAATACTACAGTTGCCAAGTACTTGGAAATACTATATGCTGCAGAATTTAATCTCAGACTGTTGAGATTATCATCCATGCCTTAAAACAAAACCCAGAAAACTGTAAAATACATGAGACTTGTACAGAGGGACTAGAAGGATGTAGGAGGGAGAACTGGACCACCTGGGAGTAAGAGGCTTGGACCCTAGTCCGTCTCTGCCCACCTTTACTTCCGTGGTCTTATTACCACATCAAGAAAGTGAGGGATTACATTAGGTAACTGTAAATGGACTTTGCAGCACAGGGTCTTCGTGGGAGGAAAAAGGAGATGTGTATGGAGTGGAATGAATGCCTTGTATCCTTCAAACATTATCATCTAAATATGTACTCCACTATCTAGAAGAATTCTTTTGAAAAAATTATTTTTAAATAGATGTTTCTTTCGCCCTTAAGTATTGACACATTGGTAAAGCCTTTTCCTGAACTTGAATATTCAAGTAATATTCTTGGCCAGTCTGACAAATGCTGCTATAGGGAAGAATTTTACTTGCTGGAGAAGAATGGCCTTTGTGTCTCCTGAAAAACATAGTCAAGCGATGGGATGTATGAACTTGTGCTGCAGTTTACCTCAAGCATTGTGGATTCTGTGCCTGCCATTTATGTGTTGATCGTGGTTCTTTCCCTTGAAAGTTTGTTTGCAGCTTTTATCCCCCGTACAGTTTGATGCCTGCTGTAATAATGATGCCCCCAAAACAAATCCACAATGAGTAAATAGCAATAGCGCTTTTAACCCTCTCTCAAAGAAGAATTTGATGCCTAGCAAGGCATTTTCTTCTTCCTTAGGCCTTTAAAATGACCTGACTCTGCAGACACTATCCGGTATCATCTCTGCCTATAATAGAGATGTCAATTTTATTTTATTTTATTATTTTTTTTATTTTTTGCAGTACGCGGGCCTCTCACTGTTGTGGCCTCTCCCGTTGCGGAGCACAGGCTCTGGACGCGCAGGCCCAGCGGCCACGGCTCACAGGCCCAGCCGCTCCGCGGCATGTGGGATCTTCCCAGACCGGGGCACGAACCCGTGTCCCCTGCATCGGCAGGCGGGAGATGTCAATTTTAGAAGGTGTGCCTTTCACCAGTTTGCATCCTGGATTGATCACTGGTTGGATGGTTTCATTCCTAGAAGGCTGGCAGTTGAGGGCAAGGAAGATGTACTTGAAACATTCTTTCAGGGAGTTTTTTTTTTTTTTTTTTTTTCACTTCTTGTTGTGGTTTCCAACTCGAGAAGAAAAAGAGGGATTTCAATCCGAAGCTGACTTTATAAAAGAGAGACTGCTTTAAAGCAATAAGAAGTAACAACATTTTTATTCAAAGACACTTGAAGCTTGTGGATATTTATGCTGAGTTTGCAGAGCTTTTCTGCAGACACGAGGTTTTTATCAATGAGAATCATAAAGCTTTGGCAAAGGAATACATAGAAGAGAAATAGTAGCTCTTATTAGGCCTTTTCAGCCATCTGGTGTAAAATTCTTACTCTTACAAAGGAAATGTCCATCTTTATTAGAAGGCTGGTCCTCGACACCACTAGGTGGCAGCGTAGTCACGTACTTATGGTTTTGCATGGTCTCCTCCCAACCAGGAGGGCTTCAGGCTGCAGTGTTACGTTTCTAAGCCCCTCATGCATCCTGATATTCACTGTCCTTATTCAGAGGACAGGCATATCTGTGCTAAATGATTTACTTTGAATATCAAACTCTGAAATTTCTGCTTGTTTGCTTTTATTTTCAAAGAAAACACTTGATTATGTTTTCAACACAGTAGTACAAGTTACCATGCAACTATTTTTAATTTAAAACATTCAGTATGAAAATGTTTTTATGAGGATATGAAAAATGAAAAAAAAGAGATGGCAGTGTTTTGAAAATTCATTCTAAGCAAAAATAAAGCTTAAATTTGTCTCAAAAAAATTTTAAAGGGAAAATGGGCACATATGATTCAAATCTTAGAACATTATCAAGGGCTTCATTGCTTGAGTTACTTAATGTATTCATGTAATATATTTCCTACATTAGACTTTCCATAAATAATTATGCTTAGAGGCATGCATAACAAAAAGTTATACTTTTTGTATTTGTATGGTTTTGATTTTTTTTTTTTTTTTTTTTGCGGTACGCGGGCCTCTCACTGTTGTGGCCTCTTCTGTTGCGGATCCGGACACTCAGGCTCAGTGGCCATGGCTCACGGGCCCAGCCACTCCGTGGCATGTGGGATCTTCACAGACAGGGGCACGAACCCCTGGGGACTCTCAACCACTGTGCCACCAGGGAAGCCCTGGTTTTGAATAATTTATGCAGATTATTATAAAGTCTTTCCTAGAAATATCCTAATATCTTAACAGCTGATTTGGTCTCTTGGATTGCTATGTAGAGAACCTTGTAATATCCCGTTTCATATATTTTTGGAAGACTTTCATGTTCCAGGCTGTCTTTATCATCTTTGACATACAAAACACAGTATCTGCAATTCACAGGGTTAAAAAAATAAAATAAAATTATTTCCTGCTTCTCATCACTTTTCTTCTACTAAAGTAAAATAGAATTCAGGCCCAAAGAGGTATACATCTGGCTCAACTTCTTTTGCACGTGTGAAATCTGAACTTTCTTATTTATTTGGCTTCCTGTTCTTTCTTAACTCTGATCCTTTCTGGAGAAGCTGGTCTAGAGAAAACCTGATATAACCACTCTTAGGTCCTCCACTTGCAGGGGACAGAAAAGGAACTAATGTTTGCAGCTTCTTATAGAGGAAGGACTGCACATCTACCACGCTTTCCTCACTCTCACTGAGGACTTCTCAGCACCGTGGACCATGCCTCACACCATCCTATTCTGTGAGGTCTGGGAAATGCTCTGTGCAGAATAAAAGCACCCATTGTAGGGAAGAAAGTATGGTGAAAGACATTAGACGAAAGCTAGCGTGTCATATTCTGGGGGCTGACGAGAGTATTTTTAGGACTACATATGGGTCAACACTGCTAGGCTACCATAGTTTCATAATAATGTGATGTAAGAGTATGTAAAAAAAAAGAAACAAAAAATAAACAACAACAACAAAAAACCCGTCAACCGTAGAAAAACTTTTCCTTGTTGGTCCTCTTCAAAACATTAGTCTTCTAGGACTATAAATTCTCAGATTTCATTTTTTATCTTACAAGGGTTTTTTCCCTGTTTTCTTTTTTTGTTTTGGTTTGTTTTGGTTTTTTGTTTTGTTTTTCCCCAACAGGTGGGAATGATAACATAGGGAAAGGGGTGTCACAGATTCCTTTCAGGTGTGCATTTCTGGTAGGTCTCCTGGGTGCGTGGCTTTACTTGTACTCACAGTGCCCCCTGGTGGCAGAACAGGAAAAAACTTAGATGGGCTCTGAAATTCATGCTCTTCTGCTAACCTTCATCCTCACCTGTTTTCATTGTCTTTATCCGATTACTTTTGAGATGGATTGTATCAGAACATCTTTTGGATTCCTATGGACAATAACATTGATTATTAAACTCGTGCATCAGGCATTATGCCGGGCATGGAAGAGGCAGGCACATCTTGGAAGGGTAAGAGTCTGTGACAGCACCCTGTTTTGTGTTTTACAACCGCTCTTCCTGGGAAGACGGGAGATTGGTTACGTAACCAGAGCTCTTCCTTTTGGTTTTGTTCTTACTGGGCTTGTAACGGTATGACAGAGACAGGAGACAAACCGGAATGTATAATTTATCCCTAGAGAACAATTTAGGTCCTGGGGAATCCTAGCATGCAACATAGAGGAACACATAGATTTTCTTTCTTCTTCATCTCTCATGACTCAAGACATTTTAGTTTAATGCCCAAACAATTGACTGTTCAATATTTAAATTCCCCCAATGGAATGATACGACCACCCTCTCACTTGTCACATTTTGACTTTTTCTAAAGACTTTCATTATTGACCTACATTGATTGGATGACCTTTGCCATCTCTTTGCTAGCCTTTAAAAGATTTAAATCATCCATAAGTATAATCTGGCTGCATTCTCCCCCAAATTAATTCGTATTATTGGTCTCCTGTCATGTACTTGAAAGTGCACTTCCTTTACTTTTGTACCTGCTCTGGCTCATTTCAAGGCTGTATTATCCTTGTAAGACACAAAGATTGATCTTTATTATACAACCTAAAGAAAAATGTACTAATTTTATGGAACTAGACTTTAAAACATTTCTATCAACATATGCTTGCTCTTATAGGGTTATTGAGACTATTGTACATATCAGTTACTCCATATCAAGCAATACAAAGACCAATTTGTGAAGGCAATAATGCAATGCAAAGTTGACTGAAATGAAAATTTTCTTTATGTTCTCTGGCTCGGAAATAAGGAAACACTACAACTTACCTTTGAGTAGCTTTGATTTTTCTCAGTTCACTGCAGGGCTTCACAGCTCTAAAGTTATCTTTTGAACTATCTTGAATTTTCCAGACTTTTCAAGGAAGAATAATACAGGTGTATTCAGTGTCATATAAAACAAGTGCAGTTCGGATACTGAAAGAAAACTCACTACAGCCCCTTCATGTAGAAACTTGGGGACTGACAATGCAGTGAGTCTGAGGTTTGTACGGGTGTTTGAGAAAAGTGTCGATGCATAAATTTCCAAACACTTTTCCAAAAGTTTCTAGAGAATCAGTGACTTCCTGCCATGCTCAGGTATGGAGGATCGTGTATAGTAATTGTGAAGCTTGGAGTTGAAATTCACTTGACATCCATGTGTCTCTGGTACCGTATCTTCAGTCTTGAGGATGTGGTACGACAATCCAGTGAAGTGAGGGCAGCACATCACTTGAAAGAAGGCTGTTATTTTATAATGTCATGATCATAGTCAATTTCAGTTTGTGAATACACACTTACATTCTTTTTCAGAATAGCAAAATCAAAATATTTCTTTTGTTCTTTTGCACATGACACTGTTAAAACAGCACTAGTACAGCAGTGCTGCTCCCCACAAGGCTGAGAACTTCAAGTCCACACGAACTGCAGGCCCAGTGAGTAAGGTACTATATCAAATGCATAATGACCAGCTATTTAAAATATAAAATAACTGTCCCTTTTGCTGAGTTCTAACTTACCAGCTCATGAACTTCCAAACAGTAGGTGAAGTTTCTGTTTTAAGACATAAAATTTTGGCTCTAAAGAGTCTTTTTTTCCCCTTCTCCCGGCTGAAGGCTTTGCCTCTTAAAGAATAGTCTAGTAAGGAGTTACTACTACCAAAGCAGGATTGGTGTTTTATATTTATTTATCAACTTAATTGGTGGCTAAGAGTTTGGGACACGGATGGAAACATTTTGCTGGGACTTCAAGGAGAGTTAAATCTCTAGTGCAGAGGTTCGGGGGGGTGACATTACTGGTAATGGTGCAGCGGAAGGAACCCACTCAGGACAGTCCTGATCTGCTTGCCAATGTGGCCATGGCCCAGAATAAGAAAGCAAACACTACACGGTATCTTCCAGGCAGGTCTGGTTTCCCAAAAAATATCTACCCTGGGTGCAAAACACTAAGGTGTTCACTTCTGCCTCAGCTTCTCCATCCTCTTCAATGTCTCGTATTGTCAGCGTGAGTTTGTTTGGTCTCCTCCCACCTACCTGACTCCTGGTCTTGAGTTTTCCAAATTTATCTTAATTTAGCTTTACTCATGTTTGCTTTCAAAGGACAGGAAAGGGAAGTTCAATTGCGTATCTTGAAGACCGTGTGTGTTCTACATTGGGACGTGTGTTTGGGGTAGCAGTGTCGTGCAGAGGATGCAGTCCAGCCTCAGTGAGTTTAGGTGACTGGGCCAACACCCCCAGGGCTAGAACCGAGGCTTCTTGCATCCTCTGTGTAAATTGTTTGCAAAGCAGAAGGTGGCTTCTCAATGGAAGACTCTGTCTGATTCATCCTTGGTCCGTCTGGACTGGTTGCACTGATCACTCACTGGTGGTCAGGGTGGGGTAGTTCACTCCCAACATGGCTTAAATGTAACCTTAGTAAAGACAAGGGACAGTAGCCAGAATGACAGAGCACATACTGTACATATTGGTGAACTACACACAGGAGTGTTTGCTTTCTTCTTTTTTTTTTTTTTTAGCTTTGATGTTTTTCTTTAAAAAAATTTTTATTTTATATTGGAATATAGCTGATTTACAATGTTGTGTTAGTTTCAGGTGTACAGCAAAGTGATTAAGTTATACATATACATATATCTATTCTTATTCAGATTCTTTTCCCATATAGGTTATGTCAGAGTATTGAGTAGAGTTCCCTGTGCTATACAGTAGGTCCTTGTTGATTATCTAGTTTATATATAGCAGTGTGTATAGTTAATCCCAACCTCCTAATTTATCCCCTGCCACCTTTCCTTTTTGGTAACTATAAGCTTGTTTTCTAAGTCTGTGAGTCTGTTTCTGTTTTCTAAATAAGATCATTTGTATCATTTTTTAGATTTGACATATATGTGATATCATATGGTATTTGTCTTTCTCTTTCTGACTTCACTTAGTATGATGATCCCTAGGTCCATTCATGTTGCTGCAAATAGCATTATTTCATTCTTTTTCATGTATGAGTAGTATTTCATTGTTTATATGTACCACATCTTCTTTATCCATTCATCTGTTGATGGACACTTAGGTTGCTTCCATGTCTTGGCTATTGTGAATTGTGCTGCAGTGAACATTGGGGTGCATGTATCTTTTCAGATTAGAGTTTTCTCCAGTTATATGCCTAGGAGTGGGATTGCTGGGTCATATGGTAGTTCTATTTTTAGTTTTTTAAGGAACCTCCATACTATTCTCCATAGTGGCTGTATCAATTTACATTCCCACCAACCATGTAGGAGGGTTCCCTTTTCTCCACACCCTCTCCAGCATTTATTGTTTATAAACTTTTTGATGATGGCCATTCTCACCGGTGTGAAATGATACCTCACTGTAGTTTTGATTTGTATTTTTCTAATAATTAGCAATGTTGAGCATCTTTTCATGTGCTTTTTGGCCATCTGTATGCTTCTTTCTTTCTGTGATATGAATGTACTCATCAAATACCACCCACTATTCAAGCAGGGATGATACTGAGAAGTGGCTGATTGCATGTGTGTGGAGTGGAGGAAAAGAGGGCTGGGCTTAGCACTTCATCAGCTCTGTGAGCCTTACCCCACATTTACAAAAACCATAAAGTCTTGGTAAAATCAGGTAAAAACTAAGCAGCAACACCACCATGATAGCATCTTAAAGAATACTTTAAGATCTTCAACCTGGAAGCAGAAAGCTACTTAACTTTTGTGCAGTCATATTTTCAGGGAGTTAAATTTCTAAACTTCTGTATGCGTTTTCAGGTTATTTTATTTCATAGTGAGTACTGTTTAGTCTCAGTGTTGGATGGCGACTTTTTGTGGTCTTAGTTTCTTTAATCATGTTAGCTCCAAAGATTTTGGATCATTCTACTTATTCTTCTCCCAACTTCTCTGTAACATGGGTGAAGACAATAATATACCAACAATAAGGAGGTAAAGTGTACTTACGGAATTAAATCAACGACTAGGAAACAAATTGTAAAATTTCCAGAAACAGCGTGCTTTATGAAAGGCATGAAAATAAATGCTTTCTCTTAAAAATGAACCTTGAATCAGATAATGAATTGTTTTTGCTCTGGTATAAATCTTCAACATAAGGTTCTAAAATCTTGAGGGCACTGACTTGATTTGTCTTGTGTTTCTGGGTAGTACAAAGATTTTTCCTGGCCCTCGATCTCTGGATGGCTCTCTGGGAATCCATGGAGTAGGAGCCAGGCAAGGAAAAGTAGTCTAAAAGTGCTTCAAGTGGTCAGAAACCATGAAAGTCATCCTAGAACTCAACTACTATTTTAACTCCAGTTCCTATGACTCTTGTGTTTGGAGAAACACAAGTTGCCAATTTCACCTTCTAGTAGAGCATACCAACTTAGATCTAAGTAGGTGTGACAATTTTTTCATGGGGCTACTGTGATACTTACTCTGTAGCCTAAGAGGAGAAATACTGGGTCAGTTCCCCCAAGCATCCTAAGTAGTTCAAGCAATGTCCTAAAAGTGTATCGCCTCTTTTATGTTCTGGTAATATTCACTTGGCTTGGAAGATTTAACATGCATCATTATACCATCTTAGTGCAATGAATATTTTCTCTTGGGTGGGTATATGGCATATGTTGCAAATAAGCAAAAGAGATGAAAGACGCAGTTTATTAACCTGTGTCTCTATTCAGTATTACACAGTGATCATAGAGAACCTGATTACCCATCAAAGCACCTGGTCAAGTAATAGAATTTTCACTTTGAAATCTGGTTTGAAATCTTAGAAATCAGGTTTAATGAAATTTATATTAAATACATCATCCTTGTGAAGTGCTAACTTAAATATTATATGTTTCCACAAGAAATATTATTTCCTCACCTCTGCCTATGGCTTCCACTGATAGACATATACTTAGCCTAGGACGGGGATTTCAAGGATGACAAAATGTCATTTACATAATAAATGTTACCCTCATATTCAGTTTCAAGGATTTCTTATCAATAATTTAGAAAGAATTAATAATATATTTATAATACATGCTAGAAGTAGGACAAAATTATTTATAAATGCTTAATAAATGTTTGGTAATTCTTTTGCTATCCATGTTATAAATGATAAATAGATGACTATAGATACCTTGTTACAAATTAATGCCCAGTGGTTACAGTTATTCTATAATGGCTTGAAAAAAGTTATTAAAAGAGTGAATTAACCTTATACATTCTATAAACCAATTATGGCAAAATATGTAAATTTGAAGTAGTTTGTATGAATTGTTGGGTTGTTGGAGCTAACGATATTTATTCAGTGCTGGTGATTTCCATGCATAATACAAAGCACACAAACATACAGTTTCTCTTAATCCTGAATTCCAAATCAGTAGTTTCCAAACTTTGATTTGTTACATCCTGAGATTTTATAACTTTAAGGAAATTATGTGTAAATTTTTTTTTACACTCAAATCCAAACTTCAAACTGCACTTTTTAAAAATTAATTTTTATTGGAGTATGGTTGATTTGCCATGTTGTATTAGTTTTTGCTGTACAGCAAAGCGAATCAGTTATACATATACATATATACACTGTTTTTTAGATTCTATTCCCATACGCGTCATTACAGAGTATTGAGTAGAGTTCCCTGTGCTATGCAGTAGGTTCTTATTTGTTATCTATTTTATATATAGTAATGTGCATATGTCAATCCCACTCTCCCAGTTTATCCCTTTCCCCGTCTTTGCCCCTTGGTAACCATAAGTTTGTTTTCTACATCTGTGACTCTATTTCTGTATTGTCAGTAGGTTTATTTGTACCATTTTTTTAGATTCCACATGTAAGCGATATCATGATATTTGTCTTTCTCTGTCTGACTTCCTTCACTCAGTATCACAGTCTCTAGGTCCATCCATGTCACTGCAAATGGCATTATCTTGTTCTCTTTTATGGCTGAGTAATATCCCATTGTATATGTAACACATCTTCTTTATTCATTCATCTGCTGACAGACATTTAGGTTATTTCCACGTCTTGGCTATTGTAAATAGTGCTGCTATGAATATAGGTGTGCATGTATCTTTTCGAATTATGGTTTTCTCCAGATGAATGTCCCAGAGTGGGATTGCTGAATCATATAGTAGCTCTATTTTTACTTAGCACTGGATGAACACTAGAAGAAGCCCTCAGACACCTAAAAAGACAAGAAAGATCCCCGTGTAACTAGGTAGGACGAACGAGAAATTTAAAGAACAAATAGGGGACTTCCCTGGTGGCGCAGTGGTTAAGAATCCGCCTGCCGATGCAGGGGACACGGGTTTGAGCCCTGGTCCGGGAAGATCCCACATGCCGCGGAGCAACTAAGCCCATGCGCCGTGACTACTGAACCTGCGCTCTAGAGCCCTCAAGCCACAACTACTGAGCCTGCGTGCCACAACTACTGAAGCCCGTGTGCCTAGAGCCTATGCTCCATACCAAGAGAAGCCACCATAATGAGAAGCCCACACACTGCAACAAAGAGTAGTCCCCGCTCAATGCAACTAGATAAGCCCATGTGCAGCAACGAAGACCCAACGCAGCCAAAAGTAAATAAATAAATAAAATAAGAAAGAAAGAAAGTAAGAACAAATAAACTGCACTTCTATTTGAGAAGGCATTCAGGCTTGTAGCATAGGACTACAGCTTCCTAAGGAGGTTTTTAATTTGGAATTGTCATTCATTCTCTTGAACTTTTATGAAGAAAGGCATGGAATGATGAGTAAGAGAAGAGGATTCTTACAGGTTAGATGGATCAACTCTGGGCAACCATTGGGATTTCAGGTATGTCATCCAGTTCTCTCTCGCATCCCAGAAAAAGGAGGAGCTAAGTTACTGGTCTAGTCTGTATAAGGTGTGTACCCACACCACCAAAATCGTCCATATGATTTATACATATAATATATGTGCATTTAACATTTTTCACAACTCATCCAGTATTTGTAGTAAAACCATCCAATAGCCTTATCTCCATCCACATCTGATAGTTATTCTCTTGCTTAACTTTTCTCAGTGGCTCTCTGCTGCTTTCAGATTGATGCTTAAACGAATTTGCATTTTAATACACTAGGGTACCAGGATGCTAGACTGGGCATTTCAATTTAGACACCAAAGATATATCAGATACCAAAGACATGGGATAGAGCAAGTGCAGATTGACTTGGAGAGAGATGTAGCTGTAATTGAGTCCAGCTTGCTCAGCAGGAAAGGAGGGGGTTGTGAAGGGCTTGAAGGAAGACCCCTCTGAGAACCTGACATACGTCTACTAGTCCACTAATCTCATCGCAAGGCGAGAGGCTGGGGCTGGTGGCCTAACACAGAGCGCGCAGGGAGGAAGAGTTGCCGCCTCCATCATCAGATCAAAGGTATAGGAATTCCTGGGGACAAAGTGTGAAACCCTCAACAGGCACGTTGTCCTGGGTTATTCTAAAAGGACCTTTTCTCCAGACATATTTTGCCGGAGGACACATGACTCCACTAAAGAGGCTGTGGAGGCATAGGAATAGCCCTGTAGACGTGGTGACGGAAGCTTTCCTGCAAAACCCAGCTTCACGTGCACTCGGGCACTCGCTCACCCGTTAGCCTACTGAGTCAGGGTTGAGGCCACCAGCGATGCTGAGCATGCGTGCACCACACGGGAAGGGGGAACAACTGTGTTAGGTGCTTTGGGGAAGGCTTCAATAAGGTTTCCCCGTCCACAGGGCTGTCCCCGCTTCATGCACAAAGAAAGACACACGGACCCAACCCCTGCATGCTTATCTTTGTTAAATTAATAAAAGCAATTCAAAAGTGTAAGAGCTCTGTAGAAATAGATGTGAGTACAGAGGATGGAAACAATATGAAACACACGGAGTGAATTCAAAGGACTGTAACCTGGTAAGGAAGAATAAGCATCTCCACAGATGAGAGGCGGATTAAAGATACTGATGGCAAAGGTGAGGATGTAGACACAGTGGTGTATGACATGCCGCGCGTGTTATCCCAGGGTGTGCGAGAGAATGAGTTGATTGTGGAAATGTAAAGTAGCTTTGCTTTATTGGAACAAGAACTGTGAGATGGAGGACTAAGAAATTTAAGAAATTCAAGCGTCAACTAAAAACGCAGCGCTGACCTCGCCATCCTCTGAATTCACCTGCCATGTATTTTCTAAGCGACTCGTTTCGTACCTACCAAGCGTTGCCCTTCCTCATTAATACTATTTGTTTTTTGTCTCCTTGATTAAGTCTCCAGGTCTTGGGGAGTGGAAACTGCCTGCTCCCTCGGCACCAAGCCCTGGGCTGGGTACCTAACCGGCGTTCCGTAATTATTCATGGGTTTCAGGATTAGTCACAACGTCATGCAAAGTCAGTCACTTTTTCTTCTTTGCTTCACTCTCTTGGATGCAGTTGCAGTAATTAATTCAGTCAGGTCAGGCCAGGACTCTGGCAGACCAGGAAATGGAAATTAAGAGACTGACTTGAGAAATATGGAGAAAATCATCAGTAGAATTTAGTGACAGACTGGATAGAGTATGACAGAAACTCAGGTGCCATTTTGGAAAATGCCAAAAGCATCGTTGAGGGCAAAATCACCTAAGCAGGTGCCTTTATGCAATCAGGCAGTGCCATGAAAGATCTCGTTATCACAGGAGGCTTTTTCTCCCTCTCCTTCCTGGCATGCAAATACTGTCAAGCTACATTAGCACCAGAAGGAGTTAGATTTCAGTGACCTTTACTAATCCACCGCATTTATGTTTGTACTTTTCTCGCAATAAATGTAACATTACAGTTATTAATGTCAGCTTTTTCTTTGGAAACAGTGGTGAACTCATTAAGAGCACTGCCAGGTGTTGCCCACCCCAGGTGTGAACCTAGTGGTTTGTGAGATGTAAATAACTCTTTATGGAAAATTTGCAGTCTAACGAATTAGCAACCGCCCACAAAGCCAAACTAGTTTTCTGTGATTAGCTTCATTATAACACTAGCTGCTTTGGTGCAGGTTGAATTGAAAAAGGAGCGTACGCCCCTCCTTTTAGGATATAAATCAGATTAGTATCTACCTTATTGCCCTCTGTTCCAAAGATAGCTGTCAGCCTTTGCACGAAAATGGAGAGAGAACCGCAATAAACTGCACGTCAGGACACTTGGTGTGATTTTCCTCCCTTTCTCTGAGATGCACAGCAGTGATGCAGTTTGTCCAGCTACTCTGATACTTGTCATACCCTCAACTTCTCCCATATTACTTCCTATTTAAAGGAATGGCATCTGGTGGTGGCGGAGAGACAAACAATACTCTCAGATCCTTGTTGGACAGCTGCTCAGTGGGTAGCAGCTGTTTTGAGCTTCCTTTCCTGGTTCAGATGCTGTTTTCCATTTCTCTTTGTGTAATCTCTGAAACAAATTTCAACGTGATTATGATGGGGAAAAAAAGAAGCATTTGGGGATCTCAGAGTCCAGATGAGCCAGGCTACTGTGACTGCTGCTTGTTATTGCTTGATGCCGTCTTTAAAGACGTCCAGATCCTTGAATAGTCTGTGTATTCCCATGCGTGTCATGATAACCCTGATGACAGAGGACCGCCCCCCCATGGGTGATGGCGGTACAAAATATGTGGGACTCAAGAAATAGATGAGATTAATGCAGTTTACACTGTATAACAGTCATGTTTAACTTCTTCTGAAGCTAGAAATATGCAACATGCAATATGGAGACTGCATATTTGTACTTACTTGATGCTGCTGTGTGTAAACTAATTATTTTGATGAAATATGGTTATGTCATGGAACTCAGCCTCCTAGCTGTAAGGTCTTGGGCAAGTGACTTAACCTCCCAGGGAAAACAGGTAATATTTTCAACCATGTAAGGTTGTGGTGAGTAATGCATGAGATACTATGTAATTATCTATCAATTAATATTGCCTATAGCATGTGTTCATAAATGCTGGTATCCCACTGTTTTAGTGAAGCAGCAATCAATGCAATACACCTCCTGTTTTGGTTCTTCAGTAAACACACATTCATTTAAGATTAATTATGTGTTGTTGCTGTTCATTTGTTGACATCAGTCTTCTCCAGTGTCTTCCGTGTCCAGTATTCTCACTACCAGCAACACTACTCATGGAAAGTGCTCACTTCAGGGAGGAAGCCTGGCTTTGTAAACCACACATGTGCCCTCCTGCCATCACATCTGCACTTTGCCCACAATTTCTAGATAGATTTGTGAAGTTGTGGAAAGTCACTTTTTTTTGTACAGTTCAGTTTCCTCATCTGTGTCATACGAATATAATAATAATTATTATAAAAGCCCCTTTGTTATTGCAAATATCAATTTTGTATAAGAAGAGATGAAGAAGCAGTTTCACTAGACTTAACCCCTTGGAGGCAAGGAATGTCTTTTTTTTTTTTACTTAAAAAAAATCTTTTTGGCTGTGTCAGGTCTTAGTTGTGGCATGCAGGATCTTTCGTTGCAGTGTGTGGGCTTTTCGTTGTGGTGCGTGGGCTTCTCTGTAGTTGTGGTGTGCGGGTTTTCTCCTCTCTAGTTGTGGCACACAGGTTCCAGAGCACATGGGCTCTGCAGTTTGCAGCACTTGGGCTCTAGTGGAGGCGCGAGAGCTCAGTAGTTGTGGCTCACAGGCTTAGTTGCCCGAGGCATGTGGGATCTTAGTTCCCTGACCAGGGATCGAACTGGTGTCCCCTGCAGTGGAAGGCAGATTTCTTACCACTAGACCACCAGGGAAGTCCCAGAATGTCTGTCTTCATCACTTCATACTCATCCCTCAGGTCAGTGTACCTAGTAAGCTTTCAACAAACAATCATTGAGTGCGTGGTGAGATGAAAGAGCCAGAGCCATTTTGAGCACAGTTATTGAGGTAAACTTAACTAGGGGCTCTCATGGATAGATTATTTATAAGATTCTGCCCTGTATACTATAAACATCAATTCAGAAGAAATTAAAAATAGCAGGTTCAGGTTAATCTTGGTAGAATTGACTTTAATTATCTTAAGCTGGTCCTAGAAAGAAATACAGTGTTTTGTTTTGTTTATTAATTCACAGAATAGTTGTCTATTTGCTATGGACCATTGTTAGGTCATTTAATCCTCCTAGTAACCCTGTAAGGGAGGTACTATAACTATCCCCATTGTACAGAAGAGGAAATGAGGCATAGAAAGTTTAAGCACCTTGACCTCACTTGTACAGCTGGTCGGCCCTGGCAGTTGGGCTCCAGAGTCCACTCTTACAACATCCTTGTGAGATAACATACTGCGTGGCTATACTCAATGGGTCGTTTTACGTGATGGGTGTGTACAGGAGGGGCAAGGTAGGGTGAGGAATAAAAATAATAATTTTTAAAACCATCGTCAGAGGAGACGAGGTGGTATTGCAACTGAGAGAAACCAAGAATTAGGGATTACCGTAGGGAGTGAACTTCTGGGCACAAAGTAAGTTTGCTCTAATCTAGTCCCTGTCTACCCTGACACCTTCATCATGCACCCTCCTCCATTCCCACTGTGATTCATTCAGAACTGGGAGTGTCTTCTAAGGTAGCGTATGTCCTCTCTCACCTCCTTTTCTCTGTTTTTAATGGTCCTTCTGCAGCCCCTACCCCATCCCCATCCTCACATGCTTTTGCCCAAGACTGATCTCAAATACCACCTTCTCTGGGAAGGAATCCCACACGGTCGGATAACTTCTTTCCCATGTTTCTCTCACACTCTTCTGAAAACTTGATTATAACAGTTGTACCGGGTTGCCTAAAGAGCACTTGTCTCTGAAAGCTTCATATTGCTGAAAAAATAATTCGCCTTGAAAAAAGAAAAGGTGCTATGGTCTCTGCGGGGGTGAAGGTATTCTTTCTCCTGACTTAGGTTTTGAGACTTTCTGTGTTAATTAAGTTTGGTAGTGTCTTATAGTTTATCCACTCTTTCTCCATTCTATGTTCTCTCTAGTTACATTCAAAAGGAAATCTAAATTCTGAGGGGAAAAAAAAAAGTATCACATTTACAAAATGTGTAAGGGATAGGGTTAGCTCCCAGTTGGATACACTTTAATGCAATATTCTTGGCAATAAAAAGCTAATACTTATTGACCACTTAAAATGTATCAAGCAGAAGCTGAGCACTGTGCATGGAAAATTATACTCATAAACGTATTAACAGTTGCTAACACTACCTGAAGTCAGGTAACTTGTCCAAAATCATATACCTGCTAAAGTATGGGACGGTTCAAACCCAGCCTGATCCCAGAACTCAAGCTCTTTATCATCTTACTACAGGGCCTTCAGCTCTACTTTTATCTTTAAATGGGGAAAAAAGGGGAAAACACCTAGTGTGAAATTCTGATCAGCATCATGACCAAAACAGGATGTGATGAAGGTCGTGTGTGGTTTTTTTTCTCAGGGTGTGAGGGGGCAGGGTGTAGCTGATGGTTTTGGGAGGGAAGCCTACAAAGGAGAGGGCAGGAGACGGCAGTAAAGACCTTTACCAAGGGAGGGGCTACCTGAGCAGGGAGGAACAGAAGGACCCTCCAACCCTGCTGTGCAGAACTCTGTAAATACTGCTAGAGTCCAACTCTGTTTTCCCTTACACACAATAGACAGAAAGGAACAAACGAGGGGTTTGTGGGAGGTCTATGCGCCCTTATTTTTAGCATTTTATATGCATGCTATTAAGAGAGAAACTAAAGACATATCGTTTGCAACAAATATTTAGGTTGTGTTCTCTGTGCTTTAAACATCACATAAAAAGCCCTTCTGTAAATAGGAGCTGCCTTTCTACAGTCAAATAAAGGCCAGTAGAGGCGATATGGCTAGATGAAGAATTAAGCAGTATCTCAGGCCTTTGCTCTTCTAATCCCTGGGTAGAAAAATCATTAATACATTCTTCAGAAGCTTTTTTCTGTTGTTCTCAGATCAAAGTTGACGTCTCATTTTAGGCATATTGTACTTGGTAATTGCAGAACTGGGTGATGGAGGTAAGAAGTCAGTTCAGATCACACGACAGCTTATCCATGGCAAGGTTGCCCGTTAACCTGTCAGACGAAGTTGCAGATGTTTCATCAAGAGAGTGTAGAGGTTTCTTTTCACATGAATATATAGTAAAATAGAAGAATTTCTGTTTCAAAGAACAGTTGACCAAAGTTCTCTACTTCTCCCGCCACCCAAGGCAGAGACCTATCCTGGATACATTCTCAAGAGTGACATCTGTGTGTTTGAGGTTTCTTTACCTCACCACAAACTTGGGTCTAAGTGACAGCAGTGGGTTTCCATAAATCAATGAGCTTAAGTGCCATTTTTCTTCAAACTCTTTGAGAAATGTCCTTATAAATCTTCCCCCCTTCCCTGTTGAGTAGAAAGGAACAGGACAGTAAGAAAAAAAGAGTTCTGCTAGTTCAAGCAGCAGGGTCAGCAAGTGCCCAATTGTAATGGATTTTTTTAAGCATCTTTACAATGGTACCCATTGCTCATACTGTGCATCAGTAGTTGAGAAATAGGGCAATTATTAGTCGAACAGACAGGGTCCTGGGACTCTGAATGCACAGAGATTGTCATTTTCTAGGCATTCAAGCCTATCCTGTTGTCCTCAGTCCTTCAAGGTTACCACTACTTTGCTTCAGTATTTATACTTGATTTTTTGTGACAAATGACCATGAGACCGTTAATGGATCCTGTGATGCCCACTTTGTCTTTAGCTCTTTTCCCTACTTGTCTCTCAGGGGATCACCCACATGACATGAAATTGTCTGTCCAGGGGTAAAGGCGATGGGGGATGGAACAGCATGAAGACTGATTTGGATTCAGTGGGAAAATAGTTTTAGAGATGAGATGCATATGTATCCTCTAATCAGAGTCTGTGAAAACTGAGAAAAAGTTGTTTAAAGACGTGATGCATTTTTTTGTTTATTATTAAAGAAAACTTTTTGCTGTATTTTTATTTATAATACCTGTTTTCTTGATGAAGCTAGACTAATTCTATAGCTTTTCTTTTTAATAATAAAGGGTAGTATATATCAAAATGAGCAATTTGATTAGATGTCATTTATGTACAAGATAATCCTATTAAAACGCTCATTTATATAATGTTTCAACATTCATGCAGAATACTAATTACTCTACCATCCAATTAATATTGCAGATTATCTTATTTGAAATAAAAGAGAGTATTGAAAATAAACAGATAAATAATGTTTCATGCCTTGCCGAGCTCTTACTTAGCATTTTTAAAGCAAATTGTATTAAGCCTTCCAAAGGTGTTGGTCTCCCATCTAAGTAAGATAATCTATAAAAGTAAGACGTTTGTTCAGAATGTTGTCTTTATTCCTTCCGTCCCTAGGATATTCTTTACGGCAAAATTGCTGCAATGAGTGATTTTTCATTCATAGTATATGACGTATTCTAAAGCGTAGGATGGAATTAGTGGTTAAGTATGCAGAAAGGTAGAGTAGCATGTGATGTTTGTTTCCAATTTGTTCTTTACCAGCACAGCAGGGCACTAATAATAGGGCAGGGAAAGGCTACAATGACTTCTCAAGGTAGCTTCCAACTCTTGTTTTCTACTTGCTATGATACAAGGTGGCAGGGCAATCCAAATGCAAGGGAATAATTCTGAAACAAAGATAATGTGTCCATTCCACACCGTTGTATATTTGAAGTTGGCGGTCTTTATGACCTACTCTGTCTTTTGGCAAAACCCTTACTACTGTTGAGCTAATTTTCCTGTAGTTGGTCTTTAGTATGACTGTAGACTACAAAGAGCCGCTGGGTAATTCTTAATTGTCCTCAAGCTAATTGTGCATGAAAGTCATGGCGGAAGAGTGTGCCTGGCTGTGCCACGGTTGTTTCTTCCAATTATTATTTTGAGATGAGTCCATTGTATGACCTTAGAACAGGAAACTTCTGTAGCTGCATCCATTCATTTATCATAACCAGTGACTGTTCTGAGGACACAGTGGCCTCACAGATCTTATATTCTGGTGAGGGGGATGGAAAATAAATAAGCATATGAATATTTAAATAAGATCATTACAAGTTGCCACTGGTGCCCTGAAGGAAATAAACGCACTGCTCTGAGAGAAAATAAAAAGGGTGGATCTATTTTAGATGGTGTGTTTCAGGAAAGTATCAACTGGAAACATGTAAGTGCAGGAATAGTGAGATCAAAACTGTGATGTGATAATACTGGATCAACTATCGGTACAGTTAGTTGTAAGATTGATAGGAAGTCATAGTTGTGGAAGAACATTAAAAAATTGAAAATGAAATGTAGATGTACAATGTTGTGAATATTAAGAGGGGATAGAAAGATGGCTTTCCTTCGCTGCTACTCAGAGGACTATATGTCTATGACCAACCTTAGCCTGCTGCTAGGGTAAGAAAGGAAATGGGACAGGCTTGAAGAAGTGCCTGCAAATCCAGGAACTTTGTTTGATAAAGCAGGTTAGCATGATACAATACCACTTAAAGCCTAGCTCTATTATTGTAGTTGATAAAGTCATTTCGTTGAATGTTACTTCTTAATATGCTAAAATCCATTGTAATATAAACACATGTAATTTTTCATATTCCTGAAGTTTATCAGTTATTTAAGTTTTTAAAGATTTAATAAACACGAATATGGAAAGCCGAGCAGAGGCACAAAAACATTTTTCTCTAACAGCAAGGCCCATTTAATTTAATCTTAGAATACATGATTTATCCTTAAAGAGAGATACTGTTAGAAAAAAAGTGAAAACATTGTTCATGGCCATATGTTATTGTAAAACAGCATATTTGAATATTTTAAAGACACTAAATTTTGTCCAAATCGAACTAGGCTTTTTTCCTTTGTTGACAGTATGAAGCATATGCTGGGAATATGAGCTGTAATTAAGCAGTAAGACACAACAGGGTGTGTGTGTTGTTCTGGGAACGGGCCATGTACTGGGTGTTTAAAATGTGTGGCCAAAAAGAGAGACGCCCACAGCGACCGTGGTGATGGCAGAATTCCAACCCAACCTATGAGCATATGCCTTTCCGCATGCTTTTGCCGTATTAACATGCCCTTATTATGAATCATGTTACTTTATCCTATAACACCATTTTAAATCATTATACTTTGGGCCAAAACAAGAAAAATGCAAACTCCACAATGAGACCTTTTCTTTTCCTTGATATATAAAGGGTTTGGTTGACATCATCTCCTATGTGTTTAAGGTTTGCTTCAGTTGGGGATATTCCTTCTGTACTAAATACCGAAGTAGACAACAGGAAAGACAGAGGTGATTTGAACCCAACAGGGAGGTGCTAACTCAGAGCTAAACCTTGAACAAACCTTGCAATTGAAAACTGAAGTCATTTGTTTTGCCTCTCCAATTTCAGGAAATAGGTTTGACCCTCTGAAGTTCTTAAATAAGAGAAGCATAAATCTTGTTCCAAGGACCCCTTGAGCTTTACAAAATGGTGTATAAAGTAAGAGAACAAAGCGAATTTCAAATTCACCATTTTCTGGTTACATTTAGGAGTATGTTTTGAGAAATGGACATAAAGTGTTGTCACCTTTTACTCTAACAATGCAGTGTTGATTTTAGGAGTTGGAAAATGTCATAGGCAAATTACTTGTCTTTCAACCAGCTTCTTTAAAAATGCACTGTGGCAAGGGAGACATTGAGAAAGAGAAGGGAGACTTTTTGAGATGAGAAGCCAAGGAACGCCTTGCAGGTATAAGGCACCACTATCACTCTCACAGGATAGATGTGTGTCTCTCTAATACATAAATTCCAACCAGGAATGATGGTGCAAGGAATAGAGTACATATACTTTGTAATAAAACTAGATCTAGTCTGGGTTGCAGAGTATTTTTGTAAATTATATTTCTTTGTTGGATTGGGAATGACCAAAATTAAATGAGACAGTATTTGTAACCATGTACAAATTGAAATGCCAATACCCATTGAAAGTGAATGAACAATAGCTCTGATATGACCTGGTCTGTGAAACTTGAGTTAAAAACTTTTTGTAGAACTTGTTGAATTTGGGGGATCTGTTCTAAAAAGAGAAAGAGAAAAGAAACAGAGGAAAAGGTCACGCTGTATCTGAAATGTGTATTCCACTATATTGAATTTTCTAGAATATTTTCACACATTTAATAAAAAAGATCTTATATTTTCATAGTTTAAGGTCTTAGATTTTTAAATGCAAATTATATCTTATCTGCAACATATAAAATTTACACAGATGTAAGTAAAGAACAATTCCTTTTCTCAAGAAGCTTAAAATTTAGGAAAATGGATTAGAAGATTCACAGGGGATTGTGATACAAGGAGGGAATAGGTAAGTGTCATAAGAAACAGAGACAAGAATTCAAAGGAGGGAATTTTTACTTCGTTTTGGAGACGGTCCTTTGGAGAGGGCTATAGTTGAGGTAGTAAAGCAGGTGCGGATGGGCCATGACTAAACAGGGGAGAGGTAACTTGGGCAAAGTGATCAGATAACATTTGGTAGAGTAGAGTGACTACAGGGTAAGTAGTAACTAGGTCCAGTTTGCCTTAAAAATTGGTGGCTGGGAGGGTGGAATGTTCCAGAAGAAAGGCTTTCATGATCATTGCTTCTGATCACCTCCTTTTCAGAGGAAAACTTTCAGTGCTCCTAGAATTGTTGGTGGCTGAAAGATACACACTTAGAATGAGCCCAGACCTGAAAGCCAATTTGCTGACTTCAGGGTCCACTGCTTTTTTCATATTATAAACTGATTTGAAAGGCAGAACAAAGATGTATTTTATTTTAGCAGAAGTGGAAACCTGTGAAGGAGTCTGTGTGAGGTGGGATGAGAGAAGCACTCAAGGGATATTCTTCAACAGCTGTGTGTGGGAAGGGTGGAGCGCTTCTGTCAGACTGTGTCCATCAGTGCAAAAGGCAATCAGATTTATTCATGGAGATAGAAACATAATGGGTTAATAAGGGGACATTTTGAGTATTTGAGGTGCACTTTTTATGTAGATCATGAAATAGTGGAAGGTAGTTTCCATACCCGAGGAATCAACGATACACTCCACCAGAGAATCTTAATTTTCTCAGGCTTGGAGAAAACCTCCCCACACATATGTATCTCTGTCTCCTTTCTCAAATGTTGCTCATGGTCTTGAGAAAGATAATATATGCATCAAAAGAGATAAATGATCAGATGGAAATGGAGAAATAAGAAGATATGTTTATGCTTAGATCTCTTATTTTTTAACTAAAAAATGAAAATTAGTCATTAGTAAAGGGAATAAAATAGTTAACAATCGTGAATACCTGTAAAGCCAAAAGAAAGTCCAGACTGTTAGATTTGGACTTAAAATCAATAAGCTACATCTGGCTTATGAGAAAACAAAAACTCTTGGATAGGGTTCCTTTAAAGAACTCTACCTTCTGGTGACAGCATCCACATCATAGTTGTTCTAAATAACATGGTCCTTTGATAAAGTGAAGATGCTGCTAGAGAAATTTGTGTTTTGGGTGAGAGCCTGAGTGGTCAGGCTCCTGAACTTCTCTCAGAGGGCCAGGCATGTGTTACCTGCCTCCTTCCTCCCCACGGTTGGCTTCTGCCTGGGGAATAACAGGTGTGCGTGCCCAGTAACGTGACTCCCTTCCCTTTCTTTGTAGTGTTGCGGTATTCTTGGTTGAAGACATCACAGGAGGAGTTCTATATCTTTTATGGGCAGGAAGGCCATGCACATAAGCAAATAATTAAGGAGACAAACTGAGGTGAAAGTAATTTGAGGTGAATAAGCTGAAAAAAGGAAAGTTCAGGTTTTGCAAAATAGTTCCTTTTAATGGGGCAGATAAGTAGGTCTATCGTTATTGAGATGTTGTTTCTGTCCCACATTTGCTTTTATTCTACTATTGCAGACTGGAAAATAAAATTTCCTTGGGAAACTAAGGGAAGATTGTTTGTTCTTTATTCACCATAATTGAGCCTGAAGATTTCAAGTAACACTGCTCAGATGGAAAATGCCACGGAAAACAAAACGCGGGTCTAGTTCAAGTAGAAGATGTGAAGCGTTTGCTAAGCAAAATGTACCTTTCAAATATAGTTGAAAACATCAACAGGAAGACAGGAATGGTTCATCACATTTCTTTACCTTTTATATTATTTCAGATTTGTCTAATTAGCACAGGGATTAGAGACCTATTACTTAGACTTGTAAACATGAATTTATTTGAAGAAGATTAAAACAATGTATTTTATGACATAATTTAGGGGCATTTTTGTGATGGCATGGGTAATTTCATAGAATTCTTTGTTAACAATGGAACTCAAGTTGCTCAAGGACAAATGGAGGAAAGTTTGGAGGGGACTTGGCTTAGACAATGAGAAGGGACATTCAGACAATGCATTGTAATGATGACAATAGCCAGTGTTTATTAGTGGTTACAAGGCGCCTGGCATCCTACTGATGCTTCACATGCATCTTTCGACTGGGCATAGCCTGAAGTTAAGGTTGTACTTTTTTTTTTTTTTTTTTTTGCTGCATCTGGCAATCCCACTCGTATTAGAAATAAGAAAATTGAAGTTAAAGCACACTCCCCAAATCACAGAGTTGTTAAGAAGTAAGCTGGGCCTGGAACCAAGATCTTTTTTTTTTTTTTTTTTACTTCAGAGCCTGTATTTTAACTTCTATGCTCTAATGAAACAACCCAAAAGTTCAATAGGCAGAAAGACTTAATGACACAAACAATAGCTGGAATTTATCTGATTGACAGTGACTCTCGAATACTGTTAGAATGAAGAAAAGTGTCTTTTTTCTTTGAATTTATATTTGACATATTTATTGTGTCTTTGTAGGAGGGCAAGTTTCTCTTCAACGTGATTTGAATAGACACTGAATAAGCACAGCTGTTTAACTTTGGCACAAACAGGAATGTATGTAAAGTTTCCAAAGAGAATGAGCAGAAACTCTTTTTGAGAGAAATGGAGAAATAGGAATAGACTTCTACAGATATTATAAAGAAAAAAAAATACATTCTTACTGTAAATCCCACTAGATTATCTGTATATAAAAGAAATTATTAATAATGTTATTCATTATGTGCCAGCAGCACACCATCAGTTTGGGAGTGAAAAGGGCGGGGATAAAGTATGATTACTGCCCCCGTGAAACTCCAGAGAATTACACATGTGAGACAGAATAGGGCATGAGATAGCAGAGGGGTAAGATGATGGTCTTCAGAGCCAGACAGTCTGATATAATTTCCTGCTCTATCACTCACTAGCAGTACGTCTCTATGATCAGTTTCCTCATCTGTCAAATAGGCATCATCATGATACCACTAGTTCTGTTGGGAAATACAATTTTAAAAATCTATCAATCCAGAAAATCCTCTCCACAAAGGTAGAAGAGAAGGAAAACCGTTTTATTATCAGACAACAATTAAACCAGAACAACCCCCCACCACCACCGCAGGCAATCCACTAGAGAATACAAAGACAGAACGGAATCTCAGCATTTTATAAAACCAAGCAGATACAACTCATTACATACAGGTGCTCAAGACTGACAATAAGTAGTCCTCAAATAGGAGGACGTGATAGCACCATTAGTCACACATCGTTCAATCCAAATTTACATGGTCATTGGAGTTGATGTGTGTTTGGTTAATTGGCTTTCTCTAAAGGATAGGTAAACTTTTCATATTTTTACAGCACGGGGTAGTTTTGCAGCTTGGAACAGGGTGCCCTCTGAAGCTAGGCCCCTGCACTCCCACAGAGACTGGAGCACAGGGCAGCCATCTTCCTTGACGAACGCATTTCAAAGAGATGGTCCCCAAGTCCTTGAAAAAGACATTTCTGCCTCCCAAAGCTGGAATAAGGATTATTGAGCTTTTAAAAAATTTTATATACAGCTCAACCGAGGAGACCAAAAACTTAGAATTACAAGTTTTCTAAAGTAAATGCTCTGCAAGAAGGAAGGCGAAGAGAGTCTCTTCCCTTACTTTCAACAGGGAGAATTAAGCCTCTTATTTTTAATTTGCGTCTGCCCTTACACTTAACAGATATGGAACGTCCTTAGGACAGTGAGTGAAATCTCTTAAATGTTGTAAAATATGATTGCTATTATTATAACCATTACCATTTATACATATAAAATCAATGATACTATAACCAGTTGGTTATATATGTTCGTATAGTCATTGATACATACTGAATAGAGAGATAAAGCCCCCCAAAAAGACATGGTTGTTGGAATCATCAGAAAGATGTTAATTTATAGAGTGCGGACAGGCACATGACAGAAGGGGGGTGTGGAATTTTCAAACGTGGATGAAAACATTAATATCTGCCTGGAGGTTAGATTCAAAGAATATAAATAAATGGGTCTGACCTAATGGAAAGACTGTGTCTGGGGATGGTGAGAGCAATAACGTTGAGAAATTTTGGGAAGGGATATTTATGGAAATCTTTTAATATGAAATTTAGATCTGATGAAATGAGAAGGTACCATCCAAAGGGTGGCGGAGGAAGGGAGTCACATGCTAAGTCTTTCAACGACGTGCGTGTAAAACGAAATTTCATGAAAGCAAGATTATCAACCATCATGTCAAGTGTAACGTGTGAACTAAATGAGGTCCCGGCCAAGATGGTGGCAGAGGAAGTGGGATGGAAGTAAAAATACCTTCAGTGTCAGCCAATGCCAGGTCTAGCAAACATAATGCTAGTCCTAGATTACTTACTGACTTAAAAACAACAACAACAGAACCCCACAAAAAATAGTAAAATATGAAAACAAATTCATGTTTCATAGGCCCTGGGAAAAAGAATTTTCAGCAAAGTACAAAGATTTAAAGCATTCCTTTCTTTAATTTTGTAATTCTTTACTGTGGAATAGCTCAGAATGTCACTTCTGTTTTAAATCACAGAATGGATAACTGAGCAAGGAAACATAATTTGGATTATAAAATTCTTGCTTTAATACAAATTCCTTAAACAGTGCGGGGGAGAAAAAGGAAGGAAGGAATTGGAATGACAGAAGAATGTTCAGCCTATAAGACAACCTCAGGAGTCATAGCTTCAGAAAAGAATACTAAATAACAACGAATGGCATCCCCTCATGTTCAACGACGAGTTGCGCTGAAGATGAAAAGAGGAATCGGACAAAAGCTACAAAAGGAAGAGCAAAACCGGTTATCAGAGATTTTAACTTGATGTATTGTATCGATTGATTAATTTAATGGAAGAAATATTAAATTTATAAATGTAAGCACAGTCGGCCCTCCCTAACCACAAATGCTGAGGGCCAGAACACCATGCCATTTTATTTAAGGGGCTTGAGCGTTCAAGGATCTTGGTATCCATGGGGGTTCTGGAACCAATCCCCTGCGGATACCGAGGGACGACTATATAGATCCACATTTTGAAGTCTGCCTCGCTGATTCCCAGGGGTCCATCACAAAGCCTGGCACATGTTCACGGGCAGCTTTCCTCCCCTTCTCTAAAACTGGCACGTGAGACTTTAGATACCGTTGTTGAAACGAAGAACAGTGAGATGAGGAGAGGAGAGTTCTTATGACTCACGAAACCATTTTATTTGTTCACAACGTGAGTCTGCAGTCGCTTTGAAGACAAAAAATTGTGGGTTTTAGTCATTGTTTTACCTCAGGGCTCAACACTTGGTCTGGTGTCGGTCCTCCATAAAGGGTTGTTAAACTGAGCTGTACAGTTGAAGTCATGGTGTAAGAAGCTTGTTAATTTCCGAGACTTACGGCTCGGGAAGGAGTTCTAGGGAAGCAAAGGTGGTTTGGTGAGGCTCCCAAGCAATACCAAGGGCAAAATGGATATGTAATGGGTTAGAGCTACGTGGTTATCCGTGTTCCTACCAAAGAGTGCAGCAGAAAGTGAGGAGAATCCAAGAAAACACAGAGTGGCGTTAATACAAAATTAGGATTTGTATGGAATACTCAAGAGAAGGTCAAAAGAAGGAAGAAGTTTGCTTTGAAAAACTGTAGTATCACCTTTACCCCAGTCAACTCTCTATTGGCAAATTTAAGGGAATTTCTCCAGTCACTCTTGCCAGCAAGAATTGTAGGCACCTCATTAAGCTGCCTCTAAATTGTATTGTATGAATATTTTATGAGGCAATTTTGTCCATCTAATCATCCCTTTGAGATTGACTAAAGAGAAGAGAAGGATTGGTTCCTTGCAGATATCTGCACTATTTGTTGTTGTTGTTTTTGTTGTGGTTTTAGAGGAACTTTTCCTCTACAGAATTGGATTTCATTATCCTAAGGACATACATGCTTTATTCAGAATTTCTGCCTATTTGAATTGGCAAATCCAGTATCTAACAATGAAGTCTCAGTGGAATAGTCCCTTTTTATGTTGTCAAAAATTTTTTTCTTTCCGTCATAGGCAGAAAAAAAATGTCATGATGCCTAAGTGCCATAGGCTTTGGCAGATGATCCATCCCATACAGAAAAGTTCAGACTCTTAAATTTTTTATAAGGATCTGTCCTCCTTGCTAAGGAGAGTGAGAGTCTTCAACAAGAGCTGTATGGTCAGTATTCCAGGTGGCATTTCTTTTCCAATTTTAATAACCCTGTGAAGCCCTTTAGTTAGTTCTCTTTGTTTAGGGTTAGTGGTATAATTTCATATCTAAAAATCGAAAGAAAACAAAGCAAGAAAAGGGGAAAGGCAGATGCAGCAACTGTATTATCTGGTAGTATTGAGAGAAATTAAATAAGAAGAAAAAGAAGAGAAAACTTCTTTTTTTCCAAAAAACATTGTTTTAATTCTAATACAAAGTCAAATTCCTCCCATTATTAACCATAGACCTAGTCTAATATTCTAAAGCACCGAACATTTTTCTGAATGGGCATGTTTCCTTGATTTATATTGTAAGAGCCATTTTCCTTGAGATTTCTATTGTAACTTACAGTGATTTTAACCTTTTGGTGAATGGTTTTGCTTTATCATTTTGGAAATTAAAACTAAGGAAGGAATGGTCCCATGTACTCAGTTGTCTAAAACTCCTCTGAATTATGTTACTTTCCTGGATCTGTCATTTCAAAGAATTGTTCAGAAATCACAACATGTGCAGTGGAGGGTAAATGGAGTGAAAGATCTAAATCTGTCAAGGATCTGATAATGGTTGGCAAGGAAAAGAGAAGGCTTTGGGACAACTTGATAAGTAAGTTAAAATATGTGACGGGTTATCACTTAGAAGAAATACTCTTTCACTGGAGCACAGAGCACAGAGCAGCGTTCGTATAGTACAGGTAGGCACATTTAGCAAGAGTATACTGAAGAATAAACTTAATAATTTTGAATACACACAACTGTAATGAATACACTCCGGAAATAGTTCTCTATCCACAGCAGCTGTTAGAACAGAGATATTTTCCATAAAAAGCTTGCAACATTTGAAGAGAGGTTAGTATGTGTAAAATTTTAAATTCATTTTTAATGAAATATAAGTAATATTACTTTTAAAAATACAGTACAAAATAATTGATTATATATATATATTTGATTATAGGATATTAGAGCTTATAACCATGTTTTGATAATTCAAATATAAACATATAGGTAGATATATATTTGTTTACTAAATTATCTTTTACAATTACCTCAATATTCTATATGCTATATAGAATATCATCATCATTATTTCAAGTTATAATCTTTTTCTTCTTCTTGAGGACCTCTCTTGCAACTCTCATGAAAGGTAGTGACTCAATCTCTACGAAAACTTGCTTTTCTCACCAGCAGGTATTTTTAGGCTGTAGTTGCCTTACTTTCTGTCTCTTGCTCATGAAGATATACCTTGAGCCAATTTGTTTATATCATCATGAACTTCTAACAAATACTAAAAGAAAAATAAAATTAATAGCGTCAGAAATCTCTTCTGGAGCGTCTAAAAGTATATTTTTATCTGTTAAGTATATGATTTTGTTGTTGTTAGATATCCCATATTTCTGGAGTGTTTCTACATGAAACAGGCAGTCCTTCTGTATTTTGTATTTTCTGAGTATACAGTGTGATATTCCCATGCTGTTTGCATGGGTGTAAACTCAGAACTAAAAGAAAAAAAAAACAAACAGAGAATGCAAAAGTGCTGGATTAGATTCTAGCCATTTCATAGTCTGATGCATCATTGAAGTCTGAGCCTAACAACCTACCATAATTCCCACCCATGACATGTGTGAAACCTGGTTGATATAACCTTCCTGGCTAGAGAGTTAAAGAACTTTGTGAAAAGACTGATTTCAGAAATTCATAAACCTACCGTTGGAGATATCCTCCCCTAAATATCACTTTATTCATCATGAATCTTTACTGACTTGACAATTACAGGACACTCTGCCAGATGTTGAGAATCAAAGAGGTGTGTGTATCATTTCCTGCCACCCCAAGGTTTACAAGTTCAATATTATGGTTAATGATATGGAGAAGGAACTGGTTTGGGGGGGCAGTGAGGGAGATAGTAAGTTACACTGAGGCTTATTTGAGCTTTAAAGCAATGGCAGTACAATACAGGCTTAGGAGTCCTGATGGTAGAAGAAAAGTTAAGGTCTAGAGTTCATATTTGAGAGTCATTTAGATGAAACTGGAGAAAAAAATGGTGAACAAAATATAAGGGCTGTCCCTTTCTAGGGCTGACAGGGGGATGAATGTAGCTTGTGGGGGAAGAAAGAACCAAGATCAGGACTGGGTGGATTCAACCCCAGCTGAAATATTGCATCTCTTAAACAAGTCTACAAGATGCCAATTTATTGAGAACTAAGCCCTGCTACCCTCCACATCGGCTGTCCCTGAACCGTTATGGCCCACTTCAAGTCTATTGATGAAGCTTTACTGTTTTATCCGGGAATCCTCTTTAGTTACCAGTCAGCTCACGGTGCCTCCCTCAAGTCACTGTAAATGTCTGATTCCTTCATCTTCAGAGGGCATTTAGAAAGGCAACTCCTTTCTCAAAAGCAAATACCTCGATGTATGCATCACTTCCCCACGATGCACAAAACCCACTGTTCAAACTCTAGAAGAAAATCTGAAAAAAACACCCTCACTCAGGCATAAGTGAGTTTGGCTGCTTATTTATTTGTGTGACCTGCTGTGCTTAAGAGCCCACTAAGCCTTAAGGGAAATGTTACACTTATCGTTTATATGATTTGACATTTCCCAACACAAAGAAAAATAACAGTATATTTAGAGTTTTGAAAAGTAATGATATATTCTGAGTATTTATATGGGTAAACAAAAAATAGATAATTACATATTTATGTAAATACTGAGAAATATAGTAAGCTAAAACTATATGATGAAAAGAAATCTTAGAAACCTGATTGATAGCTATATATAGTAAATTATTAAATAACTTGTGTACTTATGTGAGTTTTATTTCTTCTTTTATACATTTGTTTATTTTAATTTTGGCTGCGTTGGGTCTTCATTGCTGCGTGCAGCCTTTCTCTAGTTGCGGCAACCAGGGGCTACTCTTCGTTGTGGTGTGCGGGCTTCTCATTGCGGTGGCTTCTCTTGTTGTGGAGCATGGGCTCTAGGCGTGCAGGCTTCAGTAGTTATGGCATGTGGGCTCAGTAGTTGTGGCTCGCAGGCTCTAGAGTGCAGGCTCAATAGTTGTGGCTCGCGGGCTCTAGAGCGCAGGCTCAGTAGTTGTGGCTTGCAGGCTCTAGAATGCAGGCTCAGTAGTTGTGGCACATGAGCTCAGTAGTTGTGGTTCACAGGCTCTGGAGTGCAGACTCAGTAGTTGTGGCACGTGGGCTCAGTAGTTGTGGCTTGCAGGCTCTAGAGCACAGGCTCAGTAGTTGTGGCTTGCAGGCTCTAGAATGCAGGCTCAGTAGTTGTGGCACGCGGGCTCAGTAGTTGTAGCTCACAGGCTCTAGAGTGCAGGCTCAGTAGTTATGGCTCGCAGGCTCTAGAGTGCAGGCTCAGGGCTTAGTTGCTCCGTGGCATGTGGGGTCTTCCCAGACCAGGGCATGAACCCATGTCCCCTGCATTGACAGGCGGATTCTTAACCACTGCGCCACCAGGGAGGCCCTTATGTGAGTTTTAGTAGAGGTTTTTGTGATTTGAAAAACTGTTCATCTTGCTTAGGTTTATTTACTTTATTTTATCCAAGACTTTATGGCAAAAAACACTAGAAAATAGGATTTCGCATATAGTAAAAACCCATTTTCTCGTAAATCAGTGCACTCCAGATTTAGCCATGATAAGGTAAATTTTGCAAACCTTAATACAGAAAATGTCTGCATTATCTTTATCTTTTATTTATTTTATTGTCCTAATCCACAACTCGCCCTATTGGAGTTATGATCAAATTTTTCATCTCAACCTTTATGAAAAATCAATAGCAGGAACTCAGACAGACAGAATTTAAATTGGTGTCTAGAGAAATTCCTCAGCACTCTCCTCTCTCATTATAGAAGAGGCCAGAGTTGTGGTTCCAGAGAGTATCTACCATTTATAGGCCAATTTTCAGTGAGGTGATTCGAATCGTAAATCTTAGTGAGGAAACTATGGTGTTGGATACTGTAGGTGTTCCATTAATTGAGAGGAACTTTGGGTCTGGCATGATACTATATAAACCCAAGGGCCTTCTTGCTATCCTATGTTTGGGTGCACTTAGCTATAAAAACCTGCACTGATTTAACTCCGGCCATTGCAACTGGGATTTCCAGATGCTAAGTGCTAATGCATGATTTCAAAGTATGCGATTTCCTAGTTCCTTTTGGGTGGCAAAGCTTTTGTCTCCAAGCTACAAACATCAAGGTTGCTTGAAGGTTGAATTGAGATTCAACCACGTGATGTAAATCTCTGTGGTTGGGTTATGCTCCATGAAGAAGCCTGTGGTCTCTTAACTTCTACTTGCACGCTTGGATAACTCTTCCTTTAGAGACTAAAAACAGAAAGTTGCTTAATTTTAGTTGATCCAACATTTCTAAAAGATTAAACTATTTCAGCTTAAATTGAATCATTGGTGGGGATAGAGGACATTTTAATAGTTTGTTCTCTCTTTAATGATGACTATTAAGTCCTAGAAACCCCAGTATTCTATATAAATTTTCAGAAGTTAATTTTGTAGTAATAATTTGAGTTGACCAATCATATTCTTAATAAAATATGTCACATCAAAGTATCCCCAAATGCTATGTAATTTTGATGCACATCTTCCTTTTTTCATAAGGACATATAATTTTCTTTATGGAAAACTCATTATCTGATGCTGCACAAATCAAAAAGTATGAAAAACAAAAATGCCACTCCAAGCTCCAAATTGAAGAATCTTTTTTTTTTCCAGTAATAGATCAGTCAGTAAGAACAGGAGATGAAGGATACTTGAAGCTTTCCTTGATATATAATTCTTTTTGAATTGCATCATTCCAATGTGTTTATGTGCCTTTCCTGTCACATTATGAAGTATAATGCAACTCTAGAAAGATTGGCAAAGAAGAAACATTAAGTACCAGAAATTAATTGCCTCAGTGGTCCCTGAAAAACTTCATTAGCCTAGAGGGTTAATGTTACAGTTTTAGTGCAATCTTTGTTTATCTTCTCTTGGTTACGGGAAGGCAGTAGAGTTATTAGCTATTAAATTATCCATGAAAATTTGACACTCTTCTAGACCAAACAAACCCTGGGGCTTGCTGATTTTCCCAGTGTGAAACATCCGTGGCTTCAACTAGAAAAAACTTAGCATTGTCTAATTAGATTTCTAAGATCTATCAGGTTCAAATACTGTGTTATTAGAAACCTGAGAATTAGCAGAAAAGTTTAAATTCTCACTTATTAAAGTTTATTTAAAGCCTCCTTAACAAGAACTGTATTTTTTACAAGGGTGATTGATTTCTAATCCATTCAAATCAGCCAAGAAACACCTATGATTGCGAGATTGGTCTTAGATAACATGCCTGGCATAAATATTTATAAAACTGTTCTAAAAAATTTGAAACAACTTTGACAATGATTAGAAAGTCCTGTAGAAATGTTTAAACCTAGCATTTTCTCCAAACCATTGAATCACAGATATATTATGTTCTGGCTAAAGATGTTGATGGGTCTCTGATTCTTGATTACCTGAGGAATAAAAGACAGACAACATCAACTTTAAAGTGACTGGTATTACCAGCTTCCTGCATCTGATTTCTCCCTGTAGCTTTAACTACAGCAAACCCTCAAAAGAAATACAGGTCTAGGCTAGGGGATTTGTAAAGCTAGTGAACTCTCTGTTTTCTACTCCCCTCGGCATATTCTCCCAAAGAAACCAGCGGAATTGTCTCTCACATCTTTCCACAGAGGACATACTGGGATTAAAATGCCCTTTTATTTTGCAGCAGGGTGACAAGTTCAGAGAGGACTCTGTGGGGTGTCCACTCTGTTTTCAGGATGCTAAACAAGGGAGCGGAGTATCTTCTGCCAACTCGGCTACTGACCACCATCCTAACCCTACATTTTTAGAGATTTATCTCATCCAAGTTGGCTCCAGGGGTTATGTTGACCAGAGGACCCTGTTGCCAGTATATAGGAGGGGTCTCCAAATAACTAGAACCAGACCCACTACCAAACAGATGATGCAGATTTCACCTTAGGGGGGAACATGTTTATTCTTCCAACCTAGGAAAAAGACATTATGGCTTATTCTAGTGGATTTCAAGGACTCATATTTAATTGATTCATCACTCATCTTACAAAGTGTCTCTTCGTTATTTAAAATATGTGAAAGGCAAATTCAAGGACACTGATTCTAGCAGATAATACATAACCCATTTATTATATGCCATATGTAAATAAGCCATATTTATACACACATATATATAATTACTCTATATTTAATACTTTTATTTTTAAAGGAAGGTAAATTTTCCTTGGCATTAATTTTTTGAATACCATCTAGATGTTTTTGGTTTGCATTGCTTTTGCCTTAATTGACAAAAATGAATATAAAGATACATCAAAAATTAGAGAAACCTTATAAAACTTCAACTCAATGCTAAAGACATGAGTTTACTTAAAGCATTTCAAAAACTTTTTTTCTTAAAACAATATAGATATATAGAGAGAGGATCTGAATATCAAGAGAAGCTTTGGAATCTGTAAGAAGAGGAATTCTTTCTCTTGTCAAATGACAACCAACCAACAAATGTTTATTAAGCCATAGGGAATAGTAAGAAATGTATGATCATTGATCACTATACTGTAGGAAATTCCAGCCTAGTTAAGAGAGTGGCATAAACAAAGGGTAGCACAGAATGAGTGTGAAAGGGAGACAGACAATAACTACAATGAGAATTTTTGAGTGAGAATAATGATCTTGTATGAAGAGTAAATTCATGGAGAAGGTAAGGACATGCGTAGGATTTAGTGGACAGCAGCATCCAGAAAGGTCTTCCCAGGCAGAGTAAGAGCATTACAGGAAAGAAAGACAGGTAGGGAAGATAGATTTGAAGATGAAAAGCCACCTGACTTAAGGTGGCTGGTCAGTGGAGCTGGAGTGAAGAGTTCAGTTCTCCTACACCCCTCATGTTCCCTGCCCTACTGTCAGGATGTGGATTTGTTGCCTAGACCAGGGGTCCCCAGCCCCCGGCCCGCAGCCTGTTAGGAACAGGGCTGCACAGCAGGAGGTGAGTGGCGGGTGAGCGAGCGGAGCTTCATCTGCCGCTCCCCATTGCTCCCCATTGCTCCCCATTGCTCCCCATTGCTCCCCATTGCTCCCCATTGCTCCCCATTGCTTCCCATTGCTCCCCATTGCTCCCCATTGCTCGCATTACTGCCTGAGACATCCCCCTCCCCCCACCGCCTGGTCCATGGACAAACTGTCTTCCACCAAAGCAGTCCCTGGTGCCAAAAAGGTTGGGGACCGCTGGCCTAGATGTTTGTGAAGATTAAATCCCAACTGACTGGATAAGTCTGCTTGGTATGCCATAACACAATAGCACAGACAGGGTGGCTTAAACAAAAGAAATGTATTTCCTCACAGTTCTGGAGGCTGAAAGTTCAAGATCAAGGTACCCACAGGGTTGGTCTCTCTTCCTGGCTTGCTGTCAGCTGCCTTGCTGGGTCCTCACATGGCCTTTCCTCTGTGAATGCACAGCCCTGGTATCTCTTCTGTGCTTATATGAACACCAGTCCTGTTGGATTAGGGCCCCATCCTTATGACCTCACTGAACCTTAATTACCTCTTTAAAATCCATATTTCCAAATACCTTAACATTGAGAGTTAAGGCTTCAACATATGAATGTGGGTGAGAGGTGAGGTAGTGACACGATTTAGTCCATAACACTATGTTTGTCAATTTAGTTCCAGTTTCCCAAGGTTGGACTAGGATGTGATCTTAGGAGAAGTAGAACATTCTCATAGCCTTCCCATCTAAACCCTCCCTCCTGTTTCCCACAGTAGTCCTGGTTATACTTAGAACAGTGACTATGAGGAAAGGAACAACTGATTTGTTTACCACCAAAGTAAGTAATTAAAGGATAAGTCTTTGGAAATGTACCTTTCAAAAGAAAAGAGGTGGTGAAAACAGATCAACTCTCCAGTAAAAACTGATATACTCGAATAAGAGAATCTGCCAAGAGTTAGAATTATAACCTTAGTTTTTTTCTCCTTAAAAAAAAAAAATTCCTTTTTTTCCGATGTGATTCCATTCCAAGAAAACGGGGCAGCACACACCCCCTTAAAGGACCTCAACAGTGGAGGGAAAGATGCATGTGTTAGTGTCTTTTGAAAAACTTCCAAGCTCCTTTAAGTTGAACAGCAACAAAATATGACAATTCTATATTCTCCAGCATGGGGAGGAATACCCAGAAAGTATGACCCTTCGAATTTGAAATACAGATCTGTTTTTGACCTGAACGCTTTCAGTCAAGCTTCTCTCTAATAGTTGTAAAAAGCCAAAAACCTTTTGGAAAAAAAAATTCAAGGTAATGAATTTTGACTTTACCAAAGAAACCTATAATAGCAAAAAAAAAAAAAAAAAAGTTTTCCAAATATTATCTGAGTGTAACAGGAAGTATAATATAATCCTAGACATTAAAATCAGTTTTCACATGCACAACTGCAAAGGTTGTATCCATTTCAAATATCCTCTGTAAAAACGGAATCTGTCATAAAATCGTCTTATTCTTTTAAAGACATGAACTTTTTTAAGATTCAAAATATGCTGAAATTAATGGAGACTCTTCTTTGGATTTGAAACTAACTCCTAATCAGACAATAGGGGCACTTATTTCTTTGTCATCTGAATTGATGAGGCTGTTAGATGCTAATTTCAGGGTGTCACTAGCAACCATTTTGGGAGTAAAGATTGATTTGAATAACAGTGGGTTTTCCTTGGGGTAAAGTAGAAATACAATTAGAGAAGGAAGCTCATAATTTATCTCAGCTTTATGTAAAAATACTATCAAGAAGGATAAAAGCAACTAACAAATGCTAAAATGTGCCAAGAATTCCTAATCTTCTGTCAGGTTTAGACAAAAATCTCTATCAAATTCTCTTTAGTTTGTCATGTAAATGTTACTAAAAATACTGGCATAATTAAATTTAGTTTTAGATATCATGCCTCGAGTTGGTTTAGACCGGATCTTAGGACACATTGTGTAGTGTAACTTGTGCATGCAGGTATTCAGAATTTGGATCATTGATGAAATGTCACAATTTTCCATAAACATCAATATTGTCATTATCTATCTGATAAAAAATTTAGACAGCTAATAATAGCTATTCTACAGAGTAAAAAGTTATCTTTATGAACTTAGAAAAATTGCATGAAAGTATTTCTTTGCCTTGCAATGCATTTGTAAAAGTTGACATTGTTGTTGAATCTGAATTTGTACGCCTGACACACAGTGAGGCCAGATAAACTGAAACATCGGATTTTGGAGCAGAGAAAGGTTTCATTGCAAGGGCCAAGCAAGGAGAATGGGTATCTCATGCTCAAAAGCTCAAACTCCCTGATGGTTTTCAGGGAGGAGTTTTTATAGGCAAAATTTGTTGCGAGGGCTGCAGGGTGTGTGACCTTCTCTTGTTGGTTGGGGGGCGGGTGTGTGTAACAGACTGGTGTTCCAGGAATCTCAATCATCTGCCTTCTGGTTCCAACCAGTCTGGGGTCCATGTGTTCGTGCTCAGCCTAAAGTTACCGTTCTCCACCTGGGTGGGAGCCCCAGCTCTTGTGGAAGAACACAGATCAGATTGCTGTGCACATCCTCTGAGGATGTGCATAGCAATCACGACCAGGACCCTGCCCCAAGGCTGCACTATTGTTTCCTGACTGCCTTTCCTTCCCCAAGGCTGCACTATTGTTTCCTGACTGCCTTTCCTTCGTTTCTGCATTCCCTCACTCCCCTAATTAGTAACTGTTTGAATCTGCTCTTTGGAACTCAGGCAAGGTCCAGGGGGCTGAAAGCCTTTTACCTACAAACAAGAAACAGGGGACATGGAAAGGCTTTTGTACCTGGGATAGCCCCACAGGGTCCTGCTCAGTTTCAATACTGTAACATTTGGCTAGAATATGAAATAAGAACTTGCTCTTTTTTTTTTTTTTTTTTTTTTTTGCGGTACGCGGGCCTCTCACTGTTGTGGCCTCTCCCGTTGCGGAGCACAGGCTCCGGACGCGTAAGCTCAGCGGCCATGGCTCACGGGCCCAGCTGCTCCGCGGCATGTGGGATCCTTCCGGACTGGGGCACGAACCCGCGTCCCCTGTCTCAGCAGGCGGACTCTCAACCACTGCGCCACCAGGGAGGGAGGCCCTGAACTTGCTCTTTAATAGACTCTATTTCACAGAAGAATATTCAGTGACAAAGTGTTCGTTTTATGCTTTACACTGGAATGTTTTGTGGTTTAATCAGATTTGTGTATTTAAGGATTGAAATGACTCTTTGTAGGCTTTTTTCTTCTAAACCGTATTCTATATATTAAAAGCCTCAAATAATTTATTTTGAGTAGTTTGCACATTGGTTCACTTTCTCATTTTAATGACAGCATTTCTATGAACTCAACATGAGGATTCTAGTCTACATTTATATAATGTTTAGGAGAGGAAAAACTTTCCTTCTGCTGTCTTAGATTTGATTTGTTGGACCTGTGAATTAAACTGACAAGAGACACAGGAGAAAAGGCTGAGAAGTTTAATCAATATTTTGAACTTTACGTTCATGGGGGTCTCATGGTAAAGAAGTTTAAAAATAAACAAAAACAAAGAAGCAGACTCTGGGACTTATATCCCATTTTAACAAAAAGTAATAAATTGTGGGGACTGACTAGATAAAGGAAAGGGTATTTGGGCCTCTGTGGGTGATAAATTATGGGAAGATGACTAGAAAATATGTGGGAGAAACTAACAGTAGATAAGGATTATTTTATTTAGTGAGGTTTGTTTGTGCAGACTCACCTCCGTGCCATCTCTCCAGTGATAAAGGTTGTTCTCCTTCTGGTGAGGGAGAAGGGAACGCCTTCACAAGGGAAGTTTACGGCCATATAAGCAGATACAGGAAGGGTGGAGAGCGCTTCGTGTCTGCTTTTTCTCCCTTGCCTTCAGCTCTCAGGAATCCGTATGCCAAAGTGGCATAGTTTTCAGTGGTGTACTCTGATCTCCTTCAATTGCATTGCATTTACTAGAATGAATGTATGAATAAATGAACGAATGAATGAATAATACGTATGTATGTTTGTTTGCTTGTTTATACCTCGCCTCATTACTAAAAAGCATTTTAGGTGTTTTTCAAATCATTTCAAAAATAAAAGCATCTATAGACTTTCACCTTTGAATGCATTAAACAACATGTTCTCTTTCAGGTGTGAAGGTTCTTTAGGAAATATTAATGTTTATTTTATTTATGGTCTTTACATCTGTCTCATGTATTCTGTTTTATTTTTGGTTTAGTTTGCATATACTAAATATGAATTGTTGTGATTCCACACCTATGGGAATGGCTAGGTGTCAGAATCTCTAACCTTAGGCAATTCACTTAAACTATCTGAGCATGAGTGGTTTCATCTGTAAAAGTGAGATAATTTTTGATAATGCTTGTAGCATTTACAACAGTAACAAATGTAAAACTTTCCTTTGGTATTTCAGGAATTCTTTCCAACATGATAGTTGGATTTTATAGAGTAAACCATTGCTTTAGTGTCTTTTTACAATTAATATGACTCAATCATATTCTGTTTGAATTGTCATATACTGTCCATTCACATCCACTCATACATCACAAAAAACCTGTAGGATACATATTTTTCTTTTTTTCCATGAGACTAAAATATTATATTCCCCCGATACACCCTACTAGTACTGGAAAGTTTTAAATGGTCTGAACAATCATGTTCCTATGTTAAATTATTTTGATGGTTGGAAAATTCCATACTGATTATCATCTAGCCTGAGTTCTACTAACATGCATACCCTTGATCTGAAAATATTAAAATGTGCATGTGTGTTTTAACATTGGGAAAAACTGGCAATGCATCAGAAGAAAATAACCATAAGGCAGGTTAAAGTGATACATGAGAACTGCAATAGAATATTTGAACTAATATAAGTTTTATCTTTACTCTTTATATTATATCCGAGATAGGGGGCTGGGAGTATTTATGTATTATGCAAATTAACAATAAGTTAATCTAATTTCCTCTGAATATCCATGGAGATACAACATAACTTGCTATGAAACAGGTCACTCTTTTAGAACGGGCACATTAATCTTGTTTTTTTCTTACTAAATGCATGACACCTAATCTATAACAACAAAGTGCTTTTAAAGGATGGAAATTATTTTATGTTTACAAAATATGCTTGTGTAACAACGCATTTCAAATACACAACTTTATGAATTTATTTTGTGTTAGTGCCAATATGAATGAATTAATGTAGTGTTCATATGAATCTTGCATATATTTTCACTAATGCTTTAATATTCCATTGAAGTATTGCCATTGCTTTAAGAAGGAATAAATTAATATTGAATGGGTTTGTTTTTATTTTCCCAAATGGTTCTCTGTAAAATTTGGCCGTTAGAGACTTAACTTTAGCTAGTAGGTAATTAAAATTATTTTGTTGGTTTCTCAAACCTTTATTTAACTTTTCCACATATTATAGATCAAAGGGGAGCTACCTGTGATCTCAACAACCCTTCTCACATTATTCTCTCTGCTTCCTCTGCAGACAGTAACAGCATAAAATTCTGTGTTTATTATCTGCCCACTGTTTTAAACTTTTTTTTAAATTGAAGTATTGTTGATTTACAATGTTGTGTTAGTTTCAGGTGTACAGCACAGTGATTCAGTCATATATATATATATGCATATATATATACACACACATATATGTGTATGTATATATACACATATATATTCTTTTTCAGATTCTTTTCCCATATAGGTGATTACAAAACATTGAGCAGAGCTTCCTGTGCTATGCAGTAGGTCCTTGTTGGCTATTTTTTTTTTAACATCTTTATTGGAGTATAATTGCTTTACAATGTTGTGCCAGCCTCTGCTGCACAACATGTATCCCCATATCCCCTCCCTCTTGCGTCTCCCTCCCACCCTCCCTACCCCACCCCTCCAGGTGGTCACAAAGCACCGAGCTGATCTCCCTGTGCTATGCAGCTGCCTCCCACTAGCCGTCTATTTTACGTTTGGTAATGATTATATATATATATGTCCATGCCACTCTCTCACTTCGTCCCAGCTTACCCCTCCCCCTCCCCATGTCCTCAAGTCCATTCTCTATGTCTGTGTCTTTATTCCTGTCCTGCCCCTAGGTTCTTCAGAACCTTTTTTTTTTTTTTTAGATTCCATGTATATGTGTTAGCATATGGTACAACAGCAAGTGTCATACTGTATACTATGACACTTGTTTTTCTTTGTTTTCTTTTTTTTAATCAGGGCAGGGGAGTGGGCGGGGGGTGTTTGAGTGAGGACTTAGGGTCCCTATCTCTTTCTTTCATGAAATATTTCAAATAAACGGTAAGTATAGAAAAGCTGAGAAGCGTCCATGTACCCACCCACCCCCCATTTCGTATAAAGGCTAAAATTTCCCAACTTTCCTCAGCCTTTGTAAAGCAAGTATTTCAGATGTAAGTGAGAATTCCTGCCTACCACTCTTAACTTTCATTCCCTCCTTCCTTGCGCATGGTGAGTCTGAGCATGGGGTTTGTTACCCTACTCACGTTTCATCTGTGCTCCTGCTGATACGCACTTACACTGCTCCCGAGTTTTCACAGCAGACACAGCTCACTATTGTGCCTATCTCCTTGTGCACATTTGCAAGATTCCCCCTAGAGCAGAGGCCCTCAAATTTTTTTTAATGTGAATTTATTCATTTTTGTCTGCTCTGGCTCTTTGTTGCTGCGCACGGGCTTTCTCTAGTTGCGGCGAGCAGGGGCTACTCTTCTTGGTGGTGCGCGGGCTTCTCTTGTTGCGGAGCATGGGCTCTAGGTGCACATGGGCTTCAGTAGTCGTGGCTCGTGGGCTCAGTAGTTGTGGCTCGCGTGCTCTAGAGCACAGGCTCAGCAGTTGTGGTGCACGGGCTTAGTTGCTCGGCGGCATGTGGGATCTTCCCAGACCAGGGCTCAAACCCACGTACCCTGCATTTGCAGGTGGATTCTTAACCACTGCGCCACCAGGGAAGTTGAGCCCTCAAGCTTTTAAAACCCTATTTTACATTATAACCTGCCTCATCTACACACACCCTTGAAAGTATTTACCCCTCAGTCTTAGGGCAGGTTCCCTAACAGCCGAGCTTGAGACAGAATTGCTAGTGGGAGAAAGTGAGAGAAGTGAGGAAAAGAAGAAGCTTAGAAAAGACGTGGCTTCTCCTGAAGGCTAGCTTTGGTGTGACCCCACAGAGACAACTGTTTTTCTCTTTCTGACTTACTTCACTCTGTATGACAAACTCTAGGTCCATCCACCTCACTACAAATAACTCAATTTCGTTTCTTTTTATGGCTGAGTAATATTCCATTGTATATATGTGCCACATCTTCTATATCCATTCATCTGTCAAGGGACACTTAGGTTGCTTCCATGTCCTGGCTATTGTAAATAGTGCTGCAATATCAAAGAAACAGACAACCTGATCCAAACATGGACAGAAGATTTAAATAGACATTTCTCCAAAGAAGATATACAGATTGCCAACAAGCACATGAAAGGATGCTCAACATCACTCATCATTAGAGAAATGCAAATCAAAACTACAATGAGATATCATCTCACACTGATCAGAATGGGCATCATCAAAACATCTACAAACAATAAATGCTGGAGAGGGTGTGGAGAAAAGGGAACCCTCTTGCACTGTTGGTGGGAATATAAATTGATACAGTCACTATGGAGAACAGTATGGAGGTTCCTTAAAAAACTAAAAATAGAACTACCATACGCCCCAGCAATCCCACTACTGGGCATATACCCTGAGAAAACCATAATTCAAAAAGAGTCATGCACCACGGTGTTCACTGGCTATCTATTTTATATACGGTCGTGTGTGTGCGTTAATACCAACCTCCCAATTTATCCCTCCCCGCTTCCCCTTTGGTAACCATAAGTTGTTTTTTTTTTTCTGTGTCTGTGGGTCTATTTCTGTTTTGTAAATAAGACCATTTGTATCATATTTTTTAAAGATTCCACCCATAAGCAATATCATATGATATTTGTCTTTCTCTGTCTGGCTTACTTCACTAACTGTGATAATCTCTAGGTTCATCCATGTTGCTGCAAATGACATTATCTCGTTCTTTTTTACAGCTGAGTAATATTCCCTTGTGTATTTATACCACGTCAACTCCACCTTTATGATGTTAGATATTGTCTACCTTGGATTTCTAGCCTAGGGAGCAAACAGAGCAAAGGACTGTACACATCAACCACAGTGTGTATTCAGTGTTTGGGGACTGAATGTGTAGTATTTTGTATATATATGCAGTGTAAATTTTGTACTTTAATTTTTAATTGAAGTACAATTTACATAAAGATAAATACAACTCTCATAAATACATGGTTTACTAAACCTTCATTTAATTGAACTCATTCATGCACCCAGCCCCCAGATCAAGACCATAAACTTAGCAGTGCCCCAGAAGCCCACCTGTGCTCATCTTCTTGTCACTCCGCTCCTCAGAAGGGTGCCCACCCTTGTGATTTCATTAGTTTGGTTCATTTCATCTATTTTGTTACTTTACATGATGAAACCCTTAGTATGTACTGTTTTGTGTCTAGATTCCATCTTTCATCTTTTGTGAGATTCACCCATTTTTTTTTTTTTTTACTGTTGAAGGACATTTGGGTAAATTTCAGCATGAGGCTATTGCAAATAGTGCTGCTCTGAACATCCTAGTACATAACTTTTGGTGAGCATCCGTATACATTTCTGTTGGGCATACTTATTAAGCACAGAGCTATTGGACACAGAATATATGTGTGTTCAGTAGTTACTGCTGTACACTTTCCCAAAATAGTTAGCCAACGGGCACCTACAGCTCCAGTGTGTAGAGTTCCACATGCCTCCATATCCTTGACAAACACTTGGCATTTGCTGTAATTTAAAAATGCTTACAGGGCCTCCCCAGTGGCGCAGTGGTTAAGAATCCACCTGCCAATATAGGGGGCACAGGTTTGAGCCCTGGTCCGGGAAGATCCCACGTGCTGTGGAGCAACGCAGGCTGTGTGCCACAACTACTGAGCCTGAGCTCTAGAGCCCACGAGCTGCAACTACTGAGCCCGCACCCCTAGAGCCCATGTTCTGCAACAAGAGAAGCCGCCGCAATGAGAAGCCCATGCACCGCAACGGAGAGTAGCTCCTGCTAGCCACAACTAGAGAAAACCTGCCTGCAGCAACGAAGACCCAGTGCAGCCAAAAATAATAATAATAATAAAATAAATTTATTAAAAAAATGTTTACTATCCTGGTGTTCTGTTGTATCTTGTGGTTTTAGTTTTCATCAACCCAGGAAGTTGAGCATTTTTTCATGCTTATTGGCCATTTATGTATCCTGTTTACTGAAGTGTCAGTTCAAGAATTGTGCCCATTGTCTGTCTTTTTTTTTTTTTAAAGAAGATGTTGGGGGTAGGAGTTTATTAATTTATTTTTTATTTATTTTTGCTGTGTTGGGTCTTCGTTTCTGTGCGAGGGCTTTCTCTAGTTGTGGCAAGCGGGGGCCACTCTTCATCACGGTGCGCGGGCCTCTTAGTATTGCGGCCTCTCTTGTTGCGAAGCACAGGCTCTAGATGCGCAGGCTCAGTAGTTGTGGCTCACGGGCCTAGTTGCTCCGTGGCATGTGGGATCCTCCCATACCAGGGCTCGAACCCGTGTCCCCTGCATTAGCAGGCAGATTCTCAACCACTGCGCCACCAGGGAAGCCCTGTCTCTCTTTTTCTAATTGATTTATAGGATTTCTTTGTATATTCTGGATATGAGTACTTTCTTAATTATGCTTTCTTAATTGGTGGCTTATATTTTTCTTTTACTAACAGAAGTTAATAATTATATTTAGTCAGATTATTATTTACTTTCCTTTTATTAAAAGTACTTTTTTTTGTATCCAGCTTAAGAAATCTTTGACTGTGCCAAGGTCACAAAGATATTCTCACGTACTTTGTATAAAAGGCTTTACCATTTTGCCTTTAATATTTATATGCACAGTTCTTCTGGAATTGATTTTTGGTTTGGTATGTGTATCCAGTTGTCTCAACATTATTTATTAAGATAATCCTTTCTTTACTACCAAAGAGTGTCATCTTTATCATAAATCAGATGACTGTATGCATGTTGATATGTTTTTAGAATCTCATTTCTGTCCCATGGTCACTTTTATGTACCACTGACATAGTTTCTTAACTAATACAGTTTTTTATTCGATCTTAATATCTGGTAATGAATAATCGCTAGTTATATTTTCCTTCAAGATTGTCTTGGCTTGTTTTGGTTTCATATAAATTTTAGATTAGCTCTTCAATTTTTTCAAACAACAACAGATAATCTGGCATTTTAAAAGGTTTTGCTTTAAGCATTAATTTGAAGACAGTTGTCACTTTTATAATATTGAGACTCCCAAAGACATGAGAACATCTTTCTAATATATTTAGCTCTTTAATTTCTCTCAATAGTGTTTTTTAAAATTTACTTATTTTATGTATTTATTATTTTTTGGCTGCGTTTGGTCTTCGTTGCTGCATGCAAACTTTCTCTAGTTGCAGTGAGCGTGGGGCCACTCTTCGTTGTGGTGCATGGGCTTCTCATTGTGGTGTCTTCTCTTGTTGCAGAGCCCAGGCTCTAGGTGCACGGGCTTCAGTAGTTGTGGCACGTGGGCTCAGCAGTTGTGGCTCACGGGCTCCAGAGCGCAGGCTCAGTAGTTGTGGCGCATGGGCTTAGTTGCTCCACGGCATGTGGGATCTTCCCAGACCAGGGCTCAAACCTGTGTCCCCTGCATTGGCAGGTAGATTCTTAACCACTGTGCCACCAAGGAAGCCCTCAATAGTGTTTTATACTTTTCTATGTAGAGATCTTAAATATCTTTTATTTTATTCTTAGATACTTGATATTTATCACTAATGTAAATGGTATATCTTTATAAACTTGGAATTTTCTGTTTGTGGAAGATGATAAGAATGATGTGTGTGACTGTGTTTTGTATATCAACTGTACAACAAATCATGGAATTGGATTTGCTTGTACTCTGCAAAGGCTTTTACCATCTATGTCTATAGATCAAAAAAAAAAAAGAACCCAAAAACCCAGAGAAACAAAAACAAGCAAACAAACAAAACAAACCATAAACAAGTTACCACCTTTTATGAGACCAGCATGCCCTTGATAAGAAAATACAAGAATGACATTACAAGAAAGTAATCTGTCTCACAGATATAGATGGTAAGATGGTAAGTTTGGTGTTATTTCATCCTTATATGTTTAGAGTAATTCACCAGTGAAAACTTCTCTGCTTGGTATTTTCTTTGTAGGAGGGCTTTTCGATGATGAATTCAGTTTAAAGGCTATAGAACTGTTTAGATTTCTTTTTCTTCTGCCACGTCTGTTACATAGGATACCTGAAGGAATTCTTAAATTTCATGCAGAATGTTTAATTTACTGACATAAAGTTGTTCGCATAATCCTCTAATTTTTATTCCTTATACTATTAATTCATATTTCTTTTATCTTAGAGTTTTTTAAAGCTTACTGATTTTATTAATCTTTAAAAGGAGCAAATTTATTCTTGGTTGATTTTCATATTTTTTGTCTTTTTAAATATCTTACCAAATCCCCCAATTTATTATTTTCTTTTACTTAGTTTTTTTTTACTTATTCTTTGTTCATGTGCTGATGTTTTCCTAGCTACCTAAAGAGGAAATGTAGATCATTGATTTTAAGCCTTTTTTTTTTAATATAAGCATTAAAAGCCATGAATGTCCTTCTTAGGAATGCTTTACCATTTGGTATTGAATCATTTATTATAGTTCATTTTAAAATATTTTAATCTATTTAAAGGATTAATATAGTCTAATTTCTAGTATATGATTTGCTCGTGGTACAAGAAAGGCAAGGTATTAGTTTTATTCCAAAGGGGTGATGTTTAAATTAGATAAAATATCTAAAGAAACCTTTCTCCCATGCACAATACAAGAATTTTTTCTCTTCCTGCCAAAAAGTTTCTCTTGTCAAATGTCTTCTATTCAGTAATGAAACACATCCTTAATCCTAATTTAAAGATGTCTTCGGGGCTTCCCTGGTGGCGCAGTGGTTGAGAGTCCGCCTGCCGATGCAGGGGACGCGGGTTCGTGCCCCGGTCCGGGAAGATCCCACATGCCGTGGAGCAGCTGGGCCGGTGAGCCATGGCCTCTGGGCCTGTGCGTCCAGAGCCTGTGCTCCGCAACGGGAGAGGCTGCAACAGTGAGAGGCCCACGTACCGCAAAAAAAAAAAAAAAAAAAAAAAAGATGTCTTACCTTTTCAAACACTTTACTCTTCAGTTTCTTTTCCTGTTTACAACCACTGTTTCCATTAGTTCATCTCTGGCCCTAACCTTTATTCTATCAAATCTGAATTTTGATTGTTTTATTCCCCAAAATTATTTACACTAACCTCAGAAATGACTACTCCCTCTATTTTCTGTTACTAATTTAATTTTTCTTTTGGTTTTAACACTTTTTCATCCTTTGATCTGAATCAATTTTAAAGACATTTTCTTTTGTCTTCAATGTGCCTAGGTACTCGACAAGTTAGAGTTGAAAAGGCTATGTTTGATATTCCACTGAAAGAGAGATTGTGAATTAATGAGAAATTGAATGCCTTGAAGGTTCAAGCTGAAGGGACAATGAGACAGTATGTTGCTCAGAATCCTAGGATTTAGAGAAAAAGGTAGAGTCAGTGGATAAATGGAGCTGTGTTGAAATGGCTGGATGGCTCATTCCTAGAAAATCCATAAAAGCAAATTCAGGAAAGAGGGCCAAGGAAAACCTAGAATGTGCTAAATAGTTAGGGCTGAAACCCTGAGAGAAAAATCCTCTAAGGAGCCCAGAGCACATAAATAGTTCCCCTGAAGGTGGAACAGGGAGTAATAGGCAGAAAAAGACCCTGAGGCTTGGAGAGTTGGGGATAAATCTGTAAATGGAAGAAGGTAAAACGGATTGTTCCCAGGATAAACAGGATACATCTTTTAAAATGTGCCAAGATATCTATGCAATGTGGTGTCTTATCAATCGTGTACCTTTCTGGAATGCCATGTTCTAGATTCATAATTGCAAAGGCAGTTCTGGACTCCTACCTGTTGTACTTTACCTCGGTAAGAATACCCTACACCATCCCTACGAGCCTGCTTTACTGTGAGATATGGCACTGGGAAATACAGACGTTTATAAGGGTGCCTCTTCTGTTGCTGAGCACCTCAAATTAATAGAAAATTCTTCATTCTTTTGGTCTCGTATTTGCCTTTCAATGATTATTACCTGTTAGCTTTAGTTCTTCCTTATGAGACAACACAAACCACATTTTTATGGTAGCCCTCCAAATGCATAAGTTTTTTTCTTAATGGCTATTTTCTTTGTCAGTGAAAATATCTCAGTTTTCATTAACTATTTATGTGACATGGTTTTTAGAATCCTCAGCATTTTAATTGCCTTCCTCCTGGAAATCTTCAGCTGTCAGTTTCCTTAAAATGATTCAGGTGGATGTTTTTTTAATGGCCTTTCACATTGCATATGAAAGATGCTTATCATAGTAAATGAGCACGAAATGAATATGTGAACAGGAAACAGTGCCATAAAGCTGGTCTGACTAGTGCAAAATATGAACAGTCGACTTAAAACTGCATTTCTGTTTATTCCAGCGAAAGCTACGTTTAGCTTTTGTTGATACTTATTTTTTATATTCACCTTCAAGCAGTTTTGTATCACTGTTTTATATTACAGTTTGTTAAAATGCATTCAGACCTTTTTTCGCAAGAATCACTGCAGTCTCAGGAATCTTTTGCCTATATTTGTTTAATTGATTTTTTAACCCTAGAATTAGGGTTAAAATTCAAATTCCATTCAAATTCCATTTTGTTAGCTTTGGTGTAGTGAACTAGGGAAAGAATTTTAAATCTTGATTTTTTTTAATGTGGTCTTCACAGTGGTAAAACACATTTTCTGTGCCTTTTGCTAAGTCACTGATTTAAAGTGGTGCCTAGGCTTATGTTATATCTTTGGAAATATCCATATAAGATGATGACACAATCTGACATAATCACAATTTGAGTTTAATTGCTTAGTAAACAGTAAGTGACTTAATTCCCAGCTTCACATGTTCTCTACAAGAATAGGCTTAGATGACCTGTCAAAACCACAGCTGAAATCAAGGTAATCTATGGCAGCCCCCTGATAAACTAAGCAACCAATTATATCCTTAAAGTAACTGATGTTAGTTTTGTAGCACTTACTGGCTCCTAGGGTGTGTATCATTTTTATTTTGTATGTTCAAAGTATTTGTTTTTCAACTTTTTTCTCACTGTCCTATAGTTTAATGATTTTTTTCAAATTTTGTGTATGTAAATAAGGAAAAGATATATTAATATGTGAGAAAAATTGGTTTACCCATTTCTAATCTTTTGCTTCTTCTAATAACCATTATTTAAATATTTCTAGTTGCAACTCTAAGATCATAGCATTTGCTTTTTATACATTTTGGGGATTGCTTCACTGAGGCCTAAAATCTTGAACTCATTTGAAAATATTAGAGCAAATATTAGCATCCCTAGACCAATTTAGTCCATATATTACCTCCTGTTTGCAAGGGGCATTCTCATTGCTAGAAAAAAGAGGGAAAGAAACATAAAATAGATTTATCTTTGCACAACTTGTCATGCACATTTCTATCTTCTGACTATGGCTGGGAGGCATATTGCTAGAGAAGAAAGGAAAGGAAAAGAAATAATGGCCTATGTTTTTAAAGGGAGAATCATTTATTGTTGATGGCTAAAGAAATAAGACTCAGCGGGAGTACACCTTACTTTGAGAATCAGCCATTTCTTTGTGCGTTTTTTCTAAATAATGTCTTTCCTCTATTTCAGAGTTTAAGCACTGCTGGATAAATAAAAATTTCCTAAAATACTGTCATCAAGCAATTGTAACTTTAGCAATCTTCCTAAAATTCATGTGCATCAAGAGATGGTGAATTTTGTGTTTATTAGTTGAACTTTATGTTTCTTTTCATTGACTGTAACATCTTACAATGATACATAACCAGTCTTTAATTAAACTTGCAAAAGGAGGGAGAGCATGGAATCCAAAATTTTTGCTGGTCAAAAAAAACAAATTTTAGACATCTTAAAATGGTAGGAGGAAAAACAAATCAATATTTAGAGTTTTGTTAGGATATAATGGCTTAGAACTGCACTATTGGTTCACATACCTTAGGGAAGAGCCAAGTGTGAGGAAGTTCTGAGCACGGTTCTAAATAGAGTTGTACAGTTTCTAATTATTATTTTCCTGCTGTGATTGGATAATTAGTAAGGTACTTTGTGTTTAGGTGAATTTTCATTAGAAAAACAGTAGAATTAAGTTGAAATGGAAAAAGTGCTACTCATTTCTTTTCTTCTTTAATGTGTTGATTTCTCCATGGGAATCTTCAAGGATCTTCAAGCACAGCATGCATGCTCACATAATTTCACCTTTATTTCTTATAATTAAGTCTAAACACATATTGAAATCAAGGCTATCTCGCTATTTTAAGGGTATTCCTAACAATTACAAATGAATATGATCAATTTTAATAAACTGAAAAGGATACCCGTGGTCATTCATGAATTCAGTGTGTAATAGTAAGTGCATAATCCCTCAGAAGAAAAGGGCAAATTTGCTTCTCACTCAGAGGTAACACTCGATCTCCGTGGCATAAACATGCTTTTCCATTGAAATTAATTACGTCAATGAAAGGGCAGTTTGTATATACTCTTTAACTGCTATTAGTCTACACAAAATGGGAGATTGAAAAGAAGTTTATTCTTTCCTTTGAGTTCCTGTTTAAAAGAAATTTGCAATTGACTTGGAGAGATCGTCATATGCAGGAAAATTTTTAAAAATGAGAGAAAGAAAAGGGGGCTGAATTTGATGTATAAATAATACATGTAAGTAGTATTAAGGGAAAGGATTAGCAAAAAGTAGGGTTGGCACAGAAGACGTGCTTAATAAGTTTATGTGAATGATGGAATGGGTTAATGGCTCTTTAAAGGAGGAGCCGTGAAGATGATGGTCACCAGAAAATAACTATGGAATAAGAACCACTGAAGGTGGAAAACTAACGTGTTAGATAAATGAAGCTATGGATGGTGCTTTGTGGAGAGTAACTGGTGTCCCAGATACAGAGTTCAGGGGAGGACGGAGCACAGATAAAAGGCAGAACCGCCCCTGTTCTGACCTGGGTCTCGAGGGGAGAATTCGTTACATTCCTTAAACTATAATGCTATAACCAGACTGTGTCATTTTTAAATGATACTGAATTTTGCTAATGTTATTTCTAGTTCGCTTTTGTATTTGAACATAATGTAGTCTAGGTCAGACTGAACGTGAAAGAAAACACTGGGGTTTGGGGGGTTTTTTCCTTCCATCATCTCTTTAAACTACCCCTGCTATGACATACTAACAAGGTAAAAGTATGTGAAAACACTAGACTACCATTAGGACACATTTTTAGTGAACGTGATGAATATACATTTTTTATATCTTTACTGTTACTAGAAGCTGAAAATATAGTCATGTTGTACATCGTACATACTTTTAAACTTTTCCATCCATATATTCTGATATTCTAAATAACACAAGTATTACAATTAGAAAATATTTATATAATTTCACAATATTTAAAATTAAAATCCTTTATCATCACTCGAGAGTAGAAAGTGGACATTTTCTAGTTATATATTCCCTCTCGTAAATCCCCAGATATTCCAATTCTTCAAAACATATAAATTTACCCAAAAGTGTAGTAACAAAAGTTTAAAATGTAAGTGATCCATTTGTCTTCTAAAAATATTCTATATATTCATCTAGGAAATTATTAAAATAAATTCTCCACCAAAATAAACTGTATAAAATGTACATGTTTACTGTTACAACATGAACCCAAAACTTAGGATATTGACAAGTTTTTGTTTTTGAAACCACTTCACCAGAGGCACTGTGTTCCTAGTGATTAAAACAAAGTAAACAAGATACTCTTAGCTCATTCATCAGCAAGTATGTATTGGCTGCGTACTCAGGAGGCACTGGGATTTGGTCCAAGCTCACTTGAGCTAAGTGACTCATCGCAGATACACCAGCCTTATTATTCAAAAATATCTCAGTGAGGTTAAAAAAAAAAGCTATAAATATAGACCTTTAATTTTTTTATGACACTCCTGTTGAATCTACAGATGGATTAAGTAGGTTTAATTACATGGTTGTGTTCTTCGTGTCAAAGAACAAATTTCAACTGAGTGAATTTGAAAGGTCTTATTGGCCTCATTCAGTAATTCCTGCCTTGGGCATACAATCTGGCAGAGAGAAAGGAGCTCCAGAGGGTTGTGTAATTCAAGAGGGTTTTATAGAGCAAAGTGAGCAGCAGCAAGGAAGTTATCCCCGCCCCCCCGAGCATGTGCTGGTTAGTCCAAGCAGGGTCACTTCCCTTATATGGAGCAGAGGGAATTCTGGGAGCAGGTCAGGTAGCTTGTGCTGAGCAGGCGAGTGCTGATTGGCTGTGCCAGGCCTTCCTCTTCTGGGAGGGCAGAGCTTGGAAACTTAGTTAAGTTTTGCTGACATAGAGCTTAGCACGAGTGACTTTGTCTTGGGCCTAGTCTCATTTCTTGAGCACTCCAAGGAGAAACATAATTCAGACTGATTAAATCAGAAGTGATTTTTTAAGAAATGAAGATTGGGTTTATATTCTAGGAGGTTAAAAACAATAGGAGACCCCATCCTTTTTTGTCACTTTGTATTAGTACAATTAATAAACAAAAGGTTGATGGAAAAAAGGCTAAAGCTATATTCAGAGTCCTGTCAAGCCACAGCAGACAATTGACAGCCATTTGCTTGAATAATCTTCACATTCTCCCCGTTTGGGTCAGATATGATAGGTAGCATAAGATTTCATTTTACAAGTGTGGACTATGGAAGCAGCAGACAAAAAAGTACAAAAAAAATGGAATTTACGCAGAAGTGCCAACCTCTCTCTCTTCGGGAAACCGGCTGTGTTTTTCTGTGCCTGGCTTTACTTTCTTTGTAAAATGAGGGTAATATTTCCCCCACTCCCTCACTGAGGGTTGTTTTGAATAATGCTGGGTACTCAGTACCTATGAGCCACTTCTCTGTGTTGTACAAAAGTAACGGGGATGCAGATGGTCAGTACAGGTTCACTAACAAGGCAGGCTTTTCATTTCTGCTTTATCTGCTACGTCAACTGATGTTATCCAGACATGAGTGAACCCGAAATGTTTTAAAATGCAAATAAACAGAACGCTCACTGAAGACACAGTCCTCCTAAAACATCCCAGTCGGCAAATGAGAAGTTAATCACAATAAAGAATTCGTTCTGTATTGTCTGGCGAGTTGTGTTGATGTTAGCATGCCTCTTCTCCCTGTAACTTGGTGGGGTGCCCTATACCAAGAGAGTAAACTGTCTCCCAGTCCAAGGGCCAATTCATGAAGTGATATCCTTAGAGAGAGAGGAGGTGAAGCAACGCAGTCTGTTGACATGAGGTATTGGCAGTGGCTGGTGATGTGTCCCTGTAAACAGAGCTGGTCCTGGATGTCCTCACCCAAATGTATGATTTACATGGTTACAGACATCTTTTCTTCTCTCCTAGGAACCTTGTAACTTGCTACCCAGTACATCACTTTGGGGTATTTTTGCCACCAGGATGGTTTGGTGTGACCGGAGTGAGATTTGAAGGGGGGCGGGTAAACAGGTAATACAATGAGATGATGCTATAGAATTAGGCAAGTGTCCAAACTCATAGAGTCTGCAGGCTAGGAATAGATTTTTTATTTCTCTTAAGCACAGAGTGAAGTATGGAGAGATCTACAGAGGGAATAAACATGCTGTAATTCAAAACAAGAAGGAAGGAAAAGATGACATTGCAAATATAATCTTTACAAAAAGCATGAGCTTATGAGAAAAATAGAGGGGTTCCATATAATAAAGAAACACAATCATTTCTTCTGCCTTGGAGAAGAAAGTAAGGGGTCAGTGCTGGTTGGATTGGCCACGGGGCACATCACAGTAGGGAATGATTACAAGGAGTGGGTTTGATCTTAACCATATCAAAGAAGATGAGATTGTTGCCACGCTTGTGAGATAAAGGTATGTTATTCTTCAGGTAAACTAAGTACACTAGTTGGAAGCATTTCATAGACATTAGCATTTTTATTTAAAAGACCTTGAAGGAAGGGTTGTCAGGAAGTAAGAGATGGAAATGGGATATCTAGTCAGTGGTAGGAATAAATTTAGGATACACTAATATGGCAGCAAGGGAAAGAGCTTCAGAATGGCTGTCTTGCTTTATGACTACAGGCTGGGAGCGTGCAAGATATTCTTATTAACTTGTTTCCTATTGCTTCAGGGCTGCAAATGTTCACAGTGTATTTATAGTTAAACTCAGTACTGTCACTACGGATTAGAAAATTTTGCAAGCCAAGGTGTGTGTGTGTTGGCAAAGGGAGATCTGCTTCTTGTACTCTGCTGTCTCATTAAGGCTGATACTGTGCAAGTGGCCACCCCATAATTAAAACTGTATTTTTCATTGGTCTGAGCTGTGGACTGTGACCTCTGGTGTGCTATCCTGTGTCCCAGGGGCCTCTGCACCGTGAAGGCCAAGCCAGTAACAGCCAGTAAGGTGGCTCTCTGCTAAGCTTAGTGCCGTTTAAACCGGAAAGGCTCTATGTATCTTAGAGAATTAAAAGGACCTTTGGATGTGTAGTGGAGATGGGAGGCACCTTAGAGGCAATCAGCTCAATCTAGGTTAGGTGACTAGTCCAAGGTCACAGAGCTGGTTAGTGGCAGGAATGGTTGTATAACCCATGCTTTCTAGTTCTCCATTCTCAGATCTTAATACCATGTTTCTCAGGTAAAAAGTCAAAGCTTCTCATTTACAAAATCCTGTAGAAAGTCAAAGATGAAGAATTTCTTTTGACCCTTACATTTCCTGTTCCAACTTGTGTCACTTAAAAAAAACTCACTTACTAGGTGTGTAAAGAAGAGTCTGAGGACACGGTGGCACCAGCACATGCAACAAGTGATTTGATAGTCTTGATAGCCAGCTACATGCAGAGCTGTATGCTTTGAGTTCACAGGGAATGCCGAAGTGGGTGTGTGGTTCCCGCCTTCATTTGCTGACTGTCTAATAAGGAAAGTACTTCTCTACGCAAGCGCCTCTAAGGTGCCATTCATAAATAACTACCAAGGAGGAAATGATGAACGTCCTGGAAGTGTTACTGACCATGTATCACAATCACTTCAGTGAGGAAGAGATTATGTCTGGTCAGTGGTATGGGGAAGATATGCAGACAAAATGTCATTTGTTCTGGTCGTAAGTTGGAAGCCATTTAGGGATATGATAAAGAGATTGATGGCAAATTTTAGGGGGAAGCAGATTGGAACAGGAAGCCCAGTGGTTAGAAATAGCAAAGAACTGGGTTTAGCTGTGACTGGGGAGACTTGAACTGGAACCTTCTCTTCAGTGTCTGTGTCGCCAAAAGATATTCAACTTCTTTCTTCCTCAGCAGCAACAGCTAACATTTCTTAGCTCTTCCTGTGTGCACTGCTACACACATCATCTCAGTGTCTGTTTCGCCAAAAGATATTCAACTTCTTTCCTCCTCAGCAGCAACAGCTAACATTTCTTAGCTCTTCCTGTGTGCACTGCTACACACATTATCTCACTGTGCTCTTACCATAACCCTATGCAATAGGTACTGCTAATATATATGTTCCTAGATAATGAACCTAAAGTTTTACTTGCTCAAGGGCACGCAGGTAGAATGCAGTGTTCTACCATAGGTAGAAACCAGCCACAGGCAGAACGTGGCTTCAAACCCAGCTCAGTATCACCCCGAAACCCTTACCTTTTCCCCCTTTTTACTATTCATCTTCTCCCCGTAATATGATTAGTTAGATTGCCGCAATGTATATCAAGTTGAGTAGGAAGTGAATGCACAAAACGGGAAGTGAAGAGAAAGAGTTCTAGGTTCTTAAAAGAAGAAGTATAGATAAAAATGGCCGGGCTCGGGGTCAGACTACCCAGGCTTGAATTCCAGCTTTGTTTTCCCAACTCGGCCACTAGCTGTGTGATTGTGAGCACAGTCTTACACAGCCTCCCATGGTAATGACAAGTCCAGGTCTTTGGCTATAATACTTCTACTTCCTCTTGTCTCTAGGATTTATGTTCCTGTCCACTGGGGGGATACCGAACCGACTGGCTTTTGCAGTTGAAGTCAGGGACTATTTTATCAGCTAGAACCCTCCCCTGACTCAGCCTCAGTCGTTCCCCTATGAGGGTTCAGAGCTCAACAAGGACCAGTATCTGTATGGTTGGGTGGCAGCCACCGTGGTGGGTCTGCTGTACACCCTCACGAGTCCAGAGCCGGCCTTTTCAGTTACTTCTGTTTCCCATTAAAGCCACTTTGGGATGGAAGGTGGAGCCTCAGGAAAGATACAGCTCAATGAGTTTAATAAGGCCCAGGCCTTCCTTTGCCCAACCATGTTGGGTCACCTCCCTTTTGATGGTGGTGGAAGAGAGCCTGCAGTTCCAAGTAAGTGTGGGGTAGCCAGGAGGGTTATCCATCTTCCACTTCTAGGATTTTCCAACTAATGTCTTTCACTGTCTTTTGTGTCTGATCTCATCGTGTTCCCTCTTCCTCTCCCCCTCCCTCCTCATCACTTCCTAAATCCCTTGGGCTAGAAAAGGGTCAGCTCTTCTATGTCTTGAATATCCTTTAGCAATGACAGAGCAGACCTATAAGCTAGATGCTTTAGTTTGGGCTCTTTATATAATAACTGATGGGGAGAGTGGGGTAGGGACTGTGTACACCAGCATCAGCAGTGGAATATTCCTTCTTTCTTTTCCAATTCTTCTGTAACATCTGGGTCCTCCCAGGGAAAAGAATGCCACCATGATCTAAGGATTGCATCTGGGCTTGAGAAAGTATATTTACATTTTCAAAATACTTATCTTGGTATAATCATTAATATCATTATTATCTGATACATGAAGTCATCGTCTCTCCAGGCACCACCTGCCTTTACCATCATATAAGAATTAGCCTTAACTTCATGTATGTATTCACTGGGCAAATATTAATCATCCACTGTGTGCCAGCTTCTCTGCTCAGTGTGTATACAGTTTTAAGATGTCCAAGTCTCTGCCCTTAGAAGTTTACATTCTGGAGGGGAAGGATGAGAAATAATATTGCTAATGTTACCAAATTCACGTTCAGCTGCTTGCCGCTTGAAAGCCAATATTTCAGAGACAAGCGTTGGTTGGAAAAGGAAAGGTTGCTTTAATCAGGAAGCTGGCTACCTGGGCAGAAGGTGGACATGTGTCCCAAAATCAGCTCTGAAGATTCTGCTCAGCCGTGACAGTTCATAAGAGGAAAAAGGAGAAAGACTCTCAGTGAATCATGCAGGCAGGAGGTTGGGTTCTGTGTCATTTTCCATTGAGTGCAGACCGGTTCTCTCCTCATGACCTTTGTTCAGATGTGATCTTGCCTGTGTGGTCTGCCTGCAGGATTGCTACAGGGAAAAGCTGGATGGAGAGGGCTAGTCATTCTTTAACCACTTAATTCTTCATTCCTACTTCTTTTAATCTAGGGGAAAAAATCAACAGGTTAAGCAAGGTATTGTGTGCATTTAGTACATCGTAAGTCAAGATTCAGGTTAAATGTTGTCTGGTGATCTCATTTTTATAATTAAGGTTTAAGAGGAACAGATATAGGCGAGCAGGAAAGAGGCAAAAGAGCTGCTTACAAATCCCCACTCTTAGACATCATTCCGTTTCTATGGGATTATGGGCAACGGTCTGTCTGCTGTAAGTTCTTCATGCTGACACATGGCACTGTATTCTTAGAGTGGAAAATGTCGACATGGGTCTGTAGCATCTCTTTGCTGACAGTTTTACTTGCCCACCTACATATGCGGGCAGCGCAAGCTACAATTATACTGATGCCCACAAAGATACAGATTATTATGGGCAGTAATGTTAATCCCATTCTCTTGAGGCCAGTTCTTGGAATTGTGCTGGCCGTAGATTCCGAACTACTGAAGATGGAGCAGCTTACGTCATGGCTACAGGCTGGTCATCATACAGTGAGGTTTTTCCCTCTGGTGGCAGTTAGAGTATCTGTAAAACAACTCAGAGGTGTGCATCAGACACTGAAAGATTCTGTGACTCTATTGGCCTCGTCATTAACTGCTTGAGCCCCCTCTTTTGTGACTCGGGGAGGCCTGGGAAACTTGAGCTTTTCTACAAACAAACCCTGGGGGTGCCCACTGCAGGGTTCTGCTCAGTTTCACTAACACTGTGACTATTAATAAACAGTAAAGGAAGAAGGTGGCTTAAGGTCATAAAAAATGCTGTGGGGCTGTATGAGGACGGTGTGATAGAGTGAAGCGGTTTTAGTAGGAACGAGTCTTTCCTGAGTGATCCGTCCGTGTCTTTTGCATCCTCAGTGGCTGTGAAACACTGTCCTTGAACAAAGCTGTAGCTGATTTCAAATCCATGCCTAGTTCCTTTCTGTCAATAGTAGACGCCACATGGCCCATCTTTCAGTAGTACATTAGATGAACTTACCATTTACATATTTGTGTGTGCACACACAAATACAAACTAGTGATAGTTTATAAATATATTGTATATATATGCCTATATAGATAGATAGCTTATAAATAGGCAGGTAAATTAATATATACATATATCTAGTTATATCTATTTGTTGACATTTATACAGTCTTTATAGTTTGTAAATAAATATGTGTATAATAAATAGTTTATAGATAGATAAATTTATAAATTAATCCAGGCTACATATAAATATGCCTACATATATATAAGTATGTTAGTAGGTTGCTCCATGGTTATTTTATTCTCCCTGATTAAATCAAGAGCTTCCTGGACATTAAGGATTATGTCTTCTATTTGTTGTTTTCCTTTCCGCTTGGCACACAGTAGGAGTTCAAAGAGCACTCAGCAAGTCACTGAACTATTCAGGAATTCTCCAATTTATTTTATTTATATATATATATATTTTTTAATTTTTTTATTTTTTTGCAGTACGCGGGCCTCTCACTGTTGTGGCCTCTCCCGCTGCGGAGCACAGGCTCCGGACGCACAGGCTCAGCGGCCATGGCTCACGGGCCCAGCCGCTCCGCGGCATGTGGGATCTTCCCGGACCGGGGCACGAACCCGTGTCCCCTGCATCGGCAGGCGGACTCTCAACCACTGCGCCACCAGGGAAGCCCTCCAATTTATTTTCTTAGTTTCCTTTTTCTTCCATGTTTTGTTGTATGAAGAACCACAGAAATATAGTTCAGAACCAATGTTGATATCAAGAATTCCCCTAAAACTGTTGAGCAGGACAGTGCAAGTTGCATACTGCACTAATTCATAGAGATTTTTTTTTCGCTTTCTAAAGTCAAGTGTGAATGCTAATTAACAGTGTAGCTGTGAACAGTGCCCTAGGGTTGTTGCCTTCTTTGGTAAGGTAAATGAATAGACATTTTAATGTCAGCTGGATTTTTAAAACGTAAAAGATTAATTGTCTTTCTCATAATTTGATTTTATTATAATGGACTTGGACATTTATTCAGCGTGCTGAAAAAACAATATTAAAAATGTCAAAATCACGCTCTGCTATATTGCAGTCCATTTGGCCATTATCTGTATTATGAAAACAGTTCATGGCAGTAATGTGGATATAATGGTTTAGGAAGTTATAATTCTAAATGTGTGATGCAGTGTTGATTCAGGTATATTAATTAATATGTGCAATGGATATTGGTAGTACTTCTGACTATTAAATTCAGTGGTAATATATATCAATGCCTTTTTTTGACGTTTAAGCTTTTGACTATTAATCAAAATGATGCCAGTTTTGGCATTTAATGATGCCAAAACCACTATGGAATTACTGAGAAGTATTTAAGTAAACCTTATTCTTCTCTTTCTCAAGAGAAGTACAAAAATATTTCTTGTTTTCATATCTGTAGAAACAAAATGCAAAACATACAATATTGGTGGCGCAGTGGTTGAGAGTCCGCCTGCCGATGCAGGGGACACGGGTTCGTGCCCCGGTCCGGGAAGATCCCACATGCCGTGGAGCAGCTGGGCCCATGAGCCATGGCCACTGAGCCTGCGCGTCCAGAGCCTGTGCTCCGCAATTGGAGAGGCCACAGCAGTGAGAGGACCGTGTACCGCAAAAAAAAAAAAAAAAACCAACAAAAAAATGAATTTAAAACATTATATCAGTATGGATTGGATCTCTAAATCAGTTGGCAGTTGAACTAATAGCTTTATAGTTTCAGAAAAAGAAAACATTCATAAATCCAGTCTCTAATAAGAAATGTCATTTTGACTTTCTTGGGTTAGAGTGACAATTTCAATAGGTTAATGAGAAGAAAACTAATCCTGGAATATGTACATATAAGTGGAAGTCATCCGAGGAGTAGCCAACCAACCCATCGGGAACTTAGCTGTTCCCTCAGGGTGTATGGTGAAGTCTTCTCTTTTTAGGTGAGTGGTCTGCCCAGTGGTAGATTGAAATATTGCAGAATGGGATACGTGTGCTCTCTTGGTGGCTTAGCATTAGAATGTCCCTGGTTCAAGGAGCTTGGGGATGCTGGCACCAGGATTTGCACCCATGTACTCTGGCAGAAGTCAGTGCTCTTTGCTGTTACTGTGTCTACCTTCCTATGAGAAGATTTCAACAGACATTAAGTACAATATTGATCAATTAATTTTCCTGTAATGGTATATAATAAATAATCTTAGTTGTTTCTGAATATGACATGCCATATCTTTCATGCTCATATTCATTCAGAAATATTCATTGGATACGTAGTATCTGCCCAGTTCTTGTGGGCTCTGAGGATGCATCAAAGAAAGAGTTATGGAATTCACACTCTTTCGTTGTATCATTTTATTATATTTATATATAGTAAATTATCAATTTACAGAGTGTGTTATTTTTTATAAAAGTAAGTTCTCTTACAAGTCCAAATGACTTTTGTAAAAACACAATGTTTTAAAATAGTAAAGTTCAGGGACTTCCCTGGTGGTCCAGTGGTTAGGACTCTGCGCTCCCACTGCAAGAGACACGGGTTCAATCCCTGGCCGGGGAACTGAGATCCCACAAGCTGTGCAGCTAAAAAAAAGAAAGAAAGAAAAAAAAATCTTAAAACTAATCCAGAACATAAAAAAATGAAGTTGTGCAATTCTTAAAAAAAATAAATAGTGAAGTTCATAAGAAACTCCTGAACCTCTCAGAAGAGTATAATTTATTCTAAATTTTAAGAGATAGCAGAGAGATAAAGGAAAGCCTCTCTTACTAAGAGGGGTATTCCAGGTTTAAGTCTGTACTGTTTGAGGTTTGAGTACTTGAACAAGTCAGCTCTCTTACCAAGAAAATGAGAGTTAAAGGCAAGTTTTTATCCAAGGTTTCTTTTTCCCACTTTAGGTATAGAGAGTGGCTTTGGGGCTAGAAAGCTGGGCATAAATGACAGGTGGGAAGTAGGCAGGGGAAATGAGGAGAAGGGTTTGGAGGTGGAATGTCCCTGGGCCCTCTTGTCAACCGCTTGTACATTTTTCCCTTTGAGAATAGCTAAACCAGGGGATGAACTTGCCTAGCTGGTTGGTTCTTTTCTCATTACTGCTTCCTGTTCCTCTGATAAGGTTAACTTTCTCAGCTAGCACACACTGCAGCCTTCTGTCCAATGCTCTTTTTTTTTTTTTTAAGTGGGGTATAGTTGCTTTACAATGTTGTGTTAGTTTCTGCTGTACAACGAAGTGGATCAGCTACATGTGCACATATATCCCCGCCCTCTTGGACCTTCCTTCCCGCACCCATCCCACCCATCCAGGGCACAACAGAGCCCCGAGTATACTGGTGCATTCCTGTTCTTGAAGTCCTCTCGGCCGTGTCTGTGTATGGGGAGGGGCTAGGGGGGACAGAAACGCAGTCAAACCACTTCTAGATTGTACTGTGCTACGCTGAGGCACATATACACATATGGGTCCCTGAGCCACATACTTGATGCGAAGAGGAGAGAAAGGAAGAGGACGAGGCCATCGGTTAACTTGCCGCAGAGGAAAAAGCATTCAGGTCAGGCCCTGAAAGAATGTTTCGACTTATCTCAAGAGGTAAAATGGAGATGGACATTCCAAGCAGAGTGAATAGTCAGCCTCGGGCATGTGGCAGGGTGACAGCAAAAGGCACGTTCAGAAGCTGGTGAAAATCTCGGGTGACTGTAGCACGTGCCATGGGCAGTGGAAGCAGAGACGAAAAAGGAGGCTGCATTTTGAGAGATTCCGTATCCCACGTCTGATATCTGGGTTTGGACATTTATCCCACTGTCAGTCTCTCGTTATGAGACTATTTTCAGGGGTTTTTTTAAAGCTAGCAACAGTAAAAAGGAGTCACAAGTAAGATTATATAGAAAATTACAATTGCAAAAGCCTACATGACTTTGTTTTTCTTTCCCTGTACCTCAGATCTCGTCTGTCCCAAACACCTCCGAGCTTCTGGCACTGTTCTTTTGCATTTTGAGCTGTTCTAAGTGAGTTCACAGAGGGCTCCAGCTGACAGTTGTGGGGGGTGGTCTCTTGCACACCTACCATCCTCCATCGTCCTGTAGCCAGTAGGAACCCCTGGCTACAGAAATCGTTGGGTATTTGACTGAGAAGCTGTGAGGAAAAAACAATCTACAAAAGGTTTAAATAAACCTTCTGTTGTTTCCCACCACATACTCATGAAGTCAGGTTGTTAAATTTTTGTTTTTATAACTATTATAAACATGTGCTTGCATTAAAACTATCAACTCAATCAGTATAACACAGCACCTTCTAGTTAGAAAACATTTTTTAATGGTTCACTAGTCTTTTTCTTGCAGTCTTTAAAAACTGAAGTATAGTTGATTTACAATGTGTTGATTTCTGCTGTACAGCAAAGTGATTCAATCAAACATATATATACATTCTTCTTCTGTATTCTTTTCCATTATAGTTTATCATAGGATATTGAATATAGATCTGTGTGCTATACAGTAGGACCTTGTTGTTTAATGGTTCACTAGTCTCGATGCTAATATTATAATTGCTTCAGTTTGTTAAAAATATGTTTAAAACATATATCCAGCTTCCTGTTTATTATGGTCTTCATTTTAATGTGCAGTGTATAACATTAAATGGAAAATATTTAAATCTGCTGTGTTAGGACAGGTTTCACATCTGTTCGTTCCAGTGTTACTTTTTCAAATGTATTTTTATCCACTTCAGGAAAAGAGTGTTTTGAATATGAGTAAAGACTAAAAATAATTTGGAGGGCTTCCCTGGTGGCGCAGTGGTTGAGAGTCCGCCTGCCGATGCAGGGGACACGGGTTCGTGCCCCGGTCCGGGAAGATCCCACATGCCGCGGAGCGGCTGGGCCCGTGAGCCATGGCCGCTGAGCCTGTGCGTCCGGAGCCTGTGCTCCGCAACGGGAGAGGCCACAACAGTGAGAGGCCCGCGTACCGCAAAAAAAAAATAATAATAATAATAATAATAATAATTTGGAGCACATCCGGTTTGTTTGGTTCATAGCAATCCCATAATCTTATTGAGCAAAAATTTGTTAATGAAATACTCCAATGTAAAAGTGTGATTAATAAATCACATGTAAGAGTGTGATTCTAAAACAATTTAAAAGTAAGGTTTGGGATATTTTACACCATGTATTTACTGAATTTTGGAGTTTGTCCTATATAATCTCTGCCCCTTAAAATCCTGGAATAATTTAGGGAGGGGAAAAAAGTCTCATGAAGTTCAGGTCAACGTGGGACTAGAGTGTACTTATTCCAAGAACACCCTTGAGATGTGTTTAGTCCTACTAGTATTTTTTCCAGTGTAATTGTTCGAATTTCACTGTCTCCTTAATACAATAACCACTCTCATTCCATAATAAAATGCAGGATGTAAGGCTGAACAGGGAGGACAGGACGTTCATGTTGTCAGATCCTTACTTTCTAACATGTATGGTCTACAACACTCATACTTAGATCATTATCTGCAATCCTCTCAAAATTCCTTGCACCCTCAGTAATGTGTTGCTGGGGTTGGCCACACATAACAGAAAACCAAAAACAGCAGTGGCTTCAACACAGTTATTTTCCCATGCGAAACTAGTCCAGGGATGGGAGGTCCAGTGCTGTTATGTTCGATTCAGGAGTAAACTGAGCCCCGTGTGCTTTGTATCTTCCTGTTCCACTGTCCTGGACTGCTGGCGCTTCAGCCATGGCACCTGAGTTCCAGGGAACAAAAGCTAGAAAAGGGAGATGGGGAAGGTGTTCTACACCCGCCAGGTCCTCTTTAAAAAGCCTTCCATGAAGTCCTTCCCTACAACATTCACTTCTGTATGATGGGTCAGAATATACAGTCATACATACTAGTTATGTGGGATGCTGAGAAATGTTGACATTTAGCTGGATGTGTGGCAACCCCTCAATAATGCAAGAGTGGATTTTAGGTAAATCCTAGCCACATAGCTCCAAATTTAAGTTTAACTTTGAAGATACCAGGTTACCTAAGTTTAACATAATAGGTAGGGAAAGCGCACGCCCTTCCATCTTTCTTCATCTGTTCTTGTTCTGTTTAGCTTTATTTATTTTTATCATTAGCTTATAAATAAATTAATATATATTCATATATTTCTGAGACATATATCTTTTTACTTAATCAGTCTTTTTCTGTATCTGTATTAATAAATAGTCCATCATTATAGCAAGATTTATTTTATTTTTTTATTTTGGGCTGCATTGGGTCGTCGTTGCTGCGCAAAGCCTTTCTCTAGTTGCGGTGAGCGGGGGCTACTCTTTGTTGCGGTGCGCGGGCTTCTCACTGCGGTGGCTTCTCTTGTTGGGGAGCACGGGCTCTAGGTGCGAGGGCTTCAGTAGTTGTGGCTCGGGGGATCAGTAGTTGTGGCTTGTGGGCTCAATAGTTGTGGCTCGGGGGCTCTAGAGCGCAGGCTCAGTATTTTTGGTGCACAGGCTTAGTTGCTCCGCGACATGTGGGATCTTCCCGGGCCAGGGAAGTATCGAACCCGTGTCCCCTGAATTGGCAGGCAGATGCTTAACCACTGTGCCACCAGGGAAACCCTATAGCAAGATTTTAAGTACCATTTGTTTATGTATTTGTCTCTTTCTAAGCTCTCTATTGTGTTTATTTCTCTGTTAAGATTAAACTATTTTAATCATAAGACCTTTATAGATTTTTGGTGAAGCATGTTTCTTCTTATTATACATTTTTGGCAAGTATTTCTTAGCCATTATTTAGTTACTCATCTATGCGAAATTCAAAATGAGCTGATTTTCTTACAAGTAGTATTAAAGACAATTTTGATATTGATTGGAATGGCGTTGAGTTTGTAGATGAATTTGGGCATAGTTTATATCTTCTAAAGATTGTGTCTTCCCTTTCAGGGAATGGTGTACTTCTTTATTCAGTTTCTTTGATGTGTGTGTCCTTGAGTAAAATTTTATGTGTTACTCATATAGATCATGTACGTTGCTTTAAGCTTACTTCCTAAGTATATTGCAGTTTTTGTTGATATGTTGAGTAGGTTCTTTTTTTTGCCATAACTTTCAAAAATTGGTTCTCATTGGCATGTAAGCTACTGATTTTTACATGTTTAGCTTGCATCCATCATATTATAGAATATACATTTGTTTTCAGAATTTTTCAGTTAGTTTGCTCAGATTTTATGTCAGTGTTATCTACAGATTCTAAGATTAATGTATCTTTTTTTCTTATACCATTGGATCGGGTAGCACTTTCATTACAGTATTGAAAATAGTGTTAATGATAAACATATTTACCTTGGTTCTATTTTAATGTTAACTGTCAATAATAAGGTTCAGGTAGATTCCTTATCAGGTTATGGGCATGTCTTTGTATTTCTAGCTTTCTAAACTTTAAAAAAAAATTAATTAGTAATAGCTGTTCAATTTGATCAAATGACTTTTCATCATCCATTAAGAAGATCATATGTTTTTTTCTCTTTTAATCCTTTACAGTACTAAGTTATATTAGTTCTCCTAATATTGAAGAATCCTTTCATTTCTTGGATGGAGTCTTCTGGCTCATGATGTTTCTTTCTTTTAGTACTCAGCTAAATCCTGTTTATTAATATATTTTATTCATCTATTTTGCATGAAAATGACTTTAATCCGTAGTCTTCTTACTTTCTCTATTCATTTTGATACCAGAATGTTGGTTGTGAAATTTCCATTTTTTAAAGTACTCTGTAATGTTTTAAAAAATATAGAAATTATATATATTTTAAACAGATATCTGGCACTAATTGAATAATTTTTTTATTCTTTGATTATTAAGATATTTAGGTCATCTACCTTTTTCAATGAGCTTTAATTTACATGTTTTCTAAATCTAGGTCCATTAAATTAATATTTACTTAAATATTCAAATACAAATGAGTATAAATTTTTTCCTTCTATAATGTTTTACAGTATCTCCCTATCTGGTATTATAGACATTTTCATTATTAATGTGATTTATATATTCCATGCCTTTTTTGACCCTTTGTCCAACAAGCAGGTTATAGTTTATGATTATTTCAAAGAAGCAGTTTATTTTATTGATGAAGTTCCTTTTGTTTTAAACTTACTAATATTACTTTTCTTTTTATCAGTTTCTTCCTTCCACATTTTTATTGTTGATTGTTTTTATCTTTTTTAAAGAATACTTATATCATTTTTATACTTTTTGTTTCCCTTATACATTTTAGGTCACAATTTTCACATGTACTTATGTGTATGTACTCTGTATGCAGTATCTCTTATATTGTTCATTTCTAAATGTATAATAATTTCAATATTTATTTATTCAATATCCGAAATGTCATAAAGGTAGCCAATTATTCTGTTTTTAGAGTTTGTTTACCCAAAATATTAGACTTTATTTTCTATCCTTTTATTTCTAATTTCTAGTTTAACTTCATTTATGTCAGAATATAGGCTTTATGATTTTACTTTTTGGATTTTTTTGAGATTTTCTTTCTAGTCTGCTTTACTTCTTATAAATGTTCATATGATATTGGAAATAATGCGTTTTCTTTTTTTGATGCAGGGCAGAACTTTCTCTCCCTACACATAGATATAAAATCATGTTGTTTTTATTCACAGACTATATCCTAACTTATTTTTTATCTATTTGATCTAACATTTTCTGAGAGTTGTATGCTATAGTGCAATCTTAGAACTAGAGTTTTGTATATCACTCCTTATATGCCTCATAGTTTGCTCTTTATGTATCTCAATACCATTTTGTTATTTGATGTGTAAATGTCAAAGGCTGTTATATCTTCTTGGGAAACTATACTTTGTTGTATAAAAGGAAGAAAGAAAAACTCCTTTGTTGTTTAATTTTCCACTACATTAAGCTGTTCCTTGCAAGTAAGCATTAGTTAAATGCCATGTCATCTTACGGTATTGTTCAGTTAAAGTTCAGGTATGTGCATGTGAAGTATATTTAGGTTAGAGTGCCTTGTTAGGTAGCAGTACTAAGAAGTTTAAATTTAAATAAAAGAAAGAGCAGGTATGTATGATAGTTAGGTATGATGAAATGTTGATACTTCAAATATCAATACTGATTTTTTATCTAAGGTTCATACACAGACAGGTTAAGTGAGATTTCACACTAAAGAAATTATATACAAGACTCATTTAAGTTGTGATAGCCTTAATACATGATAAATTCATGCTTCTCTTCATGAATGTCCAGGACTAAAACCTGATGATGCAAATATATATCCATCCATATCAGTACACTAAAAAACATAATAAAAGAAAGTCTCTGAGTTTTAACTAAACTGTTAAAATTGCCTTCTGAGCGTCAAGCTATTCTTGGAAAACCCAGGGTGATAATGCATTAGTATGACTACTGAACATTCAATAAAAGTGTTATTTTCAGTCTATTCAAAACATATAAATTTTATTTGTCAACCAGGCACTTTCCTTCAGTGGAGGGACCTGTAAAGCAAAGAAAAAGTGTTTATATTCATGAGAATATTATTATAGCACTTGCTGATGAACTTTTAGTGAGAACCTGATTCTTCACCCAAAATTTTGAACTAAATGTATATTTTTGTTGAACTTAGAATTTTGGTAAAGGTAAAATCCTATGGTTTTTGTATTTTAATCATGAAAAATAAATAATACGAATTTCACTGGGTAGTGTGTTCTGAAAAGAGATAAGTAGATGTACTTTCATTCTCATTTAAAAAAAATTCAACAAACATTATGATTAAGGGCTATACCTGTATGATACTTAAGTTTTCTATGTTGTCAGTTTCTTTACTGATAAAATGAAAAATAAGAGCAACTACCTCATAGCATTGTTGTAATGGTTCTTTGTAAAGCTTTTAGATTTAGTGTTTTTTAAAATCACTTATTATTGTTATCACATCATCATCATCATCATCTTTTTGTTTTTAGCACCATTGGGGTGAATAAAAATAAATCCGTTAGGCGAAACTCCTGGACTTTTTCTGCTTTCCAAACATGCCGTACTAATGGAAAAGATGTCTCGTGGTCAGGTTAATAGGGCCTTCGAGGCGGAGAAAGCTAAAGGAATAAAATAATGACTGCATAGTGGGTCAGGGCTTGTCTTGGAAGCAGGATGTTGTGTTTGTGGCTAGTGTTTGCTTTGTGAGGACTGGAGTATGGCGATGAAGCTGGAAAGTAGATCGGGCTTAGTTGAAGGGAGGCTTAAATGCCAGCCAATGACTTCAATTCTTCCAAAGTCCAAAGTGAGGACAGTCTGCTAATATTTCTGTCATTCCATGATTCTATCTAGCAAACTTAATTTAAAAATATTTGGGGGATAGCATTGATTCTCTTCTCTGTTACTTATAGAAATACAGATCAGCATGTTTTAAATACATTTTATAGATTGTATGGTTGCCAATTAAAAGAGCACACACAGAAATCACTTTGAATTTTAGCTCCAACAATCAGCTGTGAGGCCATAGACAAATTATACAACCTCATCGAGGCTTCCTGACTTTATCTTTAAAATTTAGATGATAATATTTACCTTTACTGACTACTAAGATGAATCAGTTAAGTGAGGTGTATAACCAGTTGAAATAGGCAATCAAGAAATGTGTGTTACCTTGCCTTCATCTTTTATGCACTTGGTATATTTATATCAATTTTATTATTGCTGTTTTGTATTTTGGACTCTATATAGCAAAGATTCTACCAATATCAAAAATTTTAAATAGGTTGTAATGAGATTGTAAAAAAGCATATGTAAGTAAAAATTAGTTTATACATGAAGAAGCTCAAAGGACAAATTTATCAGTGTGTTAATTTTAAAAAGTTTGGTTTCATTCTCCCTTTGTAATACAGCTTGTAATTAGTAGTTAAATAAAGCAAGAAACTTGGCATTTTGATTCAATAGCCAATGAAAAATAAATTGACAAATTGATAATTCAAAATAGTTACTGTTTGTACTTTACTTTTTACCCTAGAGACATAACTGATATACAGTTATTTTTATTGAAATTATTTTGTTTATAAGGATACTGACTTTTCTCACCAAACTAGCACAGTACTTAGTATGTATTTAGTATCATTAGTGCACTTAAATGCAAAACGGTGAGGCTGTGTATATTTTCACAGTATGCTGAAAATTTTTTTCTAATATTTTTTTTCATTCAGTGCCATCAATAGTGTAGAGGATTAGGGAGATACAAGAAAACCACAAATGAAGTGACTAAAGCTTTTTAAAAATATGCAAATACAATTTCATCTTTCTTTTTCCAAGTTTATATAGGTCAGCAAATTTGTTGTACATGATATTTAGAACTTCCTGTCGTATCATGCCCATTCATATTTCACTAAAGTAAATTTAGTGAAATCAGCTCATCCATTGACATAAATCTTAATTTTATGAGGTTTTCTGAACCTAATATTTTCCTCCAGTCATTGGTAATTTGAATTAGGACCTGCAGTGGAAGTACTAAGGCTTTGCACGTGGAATGATTCTGAGGTCATGAAGTAGCAGTGCTCTCCCCCCACCCCCACCTGCTTGCACTACCCCACCCATCCCTGAAAAAAAAACAAGTAATGAGCATCCAACATTTCCTTCCCCATCATATGGAGTTCCATGATTACCAAGTCTTTGTGTCGTAAATAATTTTCTGTTAATAAGGAAACTTAGTAAGCTGAAAATATTTCTACATGAAATCACACCTTTATTGACAGCTATCAATTCGTATCTGGGGTGATTAATTTTCAGTCAAGATAGAGATCTGAAAATTAGCTTCATTAAAAATGTGACACAGAATGCAGACATCTGTATGTATTGAGGGTCATCAAGAGCGTTTGAAGGTCATTATGATGGTCAGGATTGAGGAAGTTTTAAAAGGGAAATTAACTTCCTGAAAGAGAAAGAAAAACTTTGATGTCCCTGAAGTCTGACTATCATTTATTTCATATTTCAGAAATATTGGATAATAAAGTTATCAAAGAACAATAGAATAAATGACCTTAATATTCAAATAAAAGGCATCTGGTACTACCATTTCCAGAAAATAAAGTTTTATAAAGTCAAGACCCACCCCCTGCTTCCCAGGTTGCAGTCACTTAGTTTTGCTCTAAATATTTCCTCAAAAGAACACAAAAAATTACAGTTTACTTTGATGCCAATTGTTCTAGGCAACAAAAGATACATTGTTTTCCTCAAGATAAAATGTCTTCCAGAAAGCTACAGAATTGTGTCTAATAAAAATGCATATCTAGGGTGAAGAAAATACCTGTTGACTTGATATGCTTTTGAGTATTACTTTATCTTTTTCTTGAACTCAGAGAAATGAAGAGGCCTTTACAATTGGAAAGTACACATATTGATCTGGCTGTTGCTTTTAACAAGCAATGTGATGGTATATGTCATACAGGATTTGAAAAATGCAGTGACTGTATCTTCCCTGGTGGAAAAATATCTTTCAAGCTCAGTAATGTACAGCAGAATATTGGGTGTAATATATACTATGTTCTCTTTCCCTTAGTCTATTCACATAAACTTTCACAGCTCATAGAGAGGACTACTTTAGGTAACTTACTTTCCAGGGAAGCTAGGCCATTCAGCTTTTTGTGTTTTCTCTTCATCTGACAAGGCATAGCACCTATTCCTTGACACTTTGGGAATCCCAGTGAATTAATAAGCAAACACAGAAAGGATCCCCATGATGACAGACAGCTATTTATTGTTTTAGATGTATACAGGCTACAAATATTAGAGCCTAGAATTCTTCCCTCATGGTTCACAGATATGTTCTAATTGTAGATAATGATTAGAGTACATATTCTAATCGATTAAATGAGCATTACTTTTTTTTTGCTGTGTATATTCTTGGACGGGCCGATCAGATTCTGGAATTCTTTCTTCCTTATTGTTTGTAGCCCACTGCTCTTCCACCCCCGCCCCAGTCGTGAATTGGCAGAGCCTAGTGTATGAAGTAGGTGATCTTTCTACACTCGGTTCTGCCCCAGGTAGAAAAGACAAGAGTTAGGGGAGTTATTAACTGCTATTGAACTCTAGCTGTTATCTGGACAATTGGACTCAGAGACAGAAGACAGCAAAGAAGAGGTGGTTGCAGTGAAAGAGCCTAAGAGGCAGCACATGGAGAGAAGGAGAAGAATGGAAACACACTAAGGTTAGTCAGGTAAAGAAGGAAGTGGTGCTAGCAGCTGTGTTTGGATGAACTGTTCTTATTCTTGGTGTTCAAAGCTGCTTGACTTGACTTTGTGGGTAAGACTAGGGCCTTTCACACCCACTGTGTTCAGGTCATCCCTGATATCTTCCTTGGCCAAGCTCTTGACATGCTGTTTTTGTTGGTCGTGATTGAGGCACAGGAACCTTTGAGGCTGAGGATCTAGGGTCCATTTAACCAGGCACAGCGGGACCCCAGGTTATCTGAAGTCTCTCCAGTCCCCGAAGACTATAAGGCTGGGTGTCTTCATCCCGCAATACCACTCCAACCTCTAAAGCCTCATCCCTCTCTCCTCTAGCTGCTTTCAAAGGCACTTAGAACAACCTTCAAATAGCAGACTGCACGATAACAAGCCAGGCCAAGAAGTTTCTTCTAAAACAGCTTTTACTTTGGTGTTTAATAAAACAGACCTCCTTTGAGGAGAGGTGCTCAAAGATGGTGTGGGTGTGGGAAGATAAAATTCAGTGAGACATAAAATAGTATATGTACCAGTAAATTATTCTGACAGTCCTCAGCACATCCTCCCACATACCCTTGTAACTTTTTCATGAAATTTCTGCGCTAAGTAGAATAATGCAGTATAATAATAAGGCTAGGTCATCATTACATTTCAGAATGTGTGTGCTGTCTAGTGCTGTGGGATCCCACTGCTGTCCCAAGATGAATGCTTTTGCTGTTAAATATCATCCAATTGTGCTTTTAAACTATGCTAAGCTGCTCCCATAATGGTGTTTTCTCCTTTCCTAGGAGTATAAGAAATTGCAGCTAGAACAATCCAGAATTTCCCCACATTTGTTCCTTTACTTTGTTTTTCATAATGAAAAGAGCTTCATTTGTTTTACTTTATGATAATTGTTTAAAATCTGAAGGCATAAAACTAAAATAGAATTAGGAAAATGTATTATCCTAATTGAAGCACCTGTAGCTAGTTATTTCATGGCCAATATTTTTTGTGCTTATAAAATCACATGCAGTTTTTATATGTATACAGATGAGTGTGGTGTGCATATATGTATACACAACCAGTTCTGCTATAATGTTACATGCATTCCTGCAAATCACTATGCTATGCATAATTGAGCAATAAAAACCACAGGGCTTTTGGAAAAATGATGCTGGAGCACACCACCCACCATCTTCATCAGTGAAAAACTGAATGAAGACAGACAGGAACCAGTAAAAACAGTAGCGCAGTTTTATCTGTAATACATAGACTAAAAATACATAATTACTATGGTAAAAATGACACACTTTACCTTTGAACAAAATAAAGTTTTTGACGTCTTCTGTGGAAGTGAGTGTTGGAAGAGCTGCTGCTTCTCAGTTATTAGAAAGTTGTGGAAGGGAAGTGCTCTGAAACTGGAAGGCAGGTTGTAGCTCCAGGTATGGACGGGTGTGGGCTGTTGACCTGGGCCCCAAACATGGCAGTTAAGCCATCTTGTATGGCCTTAGATCTTGGTTCAGATGTCTGTCTTTCATTTATAGGTCCTTTGAGGCATGTGCTTATAATAGATATTTTATCTTACCAAAATTTTATCAGAATTGAATATTTGATCCAGTGTTATAGCTTTCTTCTTTATTGTCTGTATTACTGTGGAAATTTATTTTTTTATGACTATGACTATCTCCCTTGAACCTGCAGCTTTGCTCCATAGCTGATGGCTTTGGAAATTGTAGGGATGTTTGAAACCACTAAAGCAGCCACTACAGGTGCAAATAGGGAGTCACTTCTGCAAGCTTTGGCTATGTCCCTTTCAGGTTTAAACACATAGATAGCGATTTACTTGTCACATTGCCTTGCTTGGCATTTTGAACCAGGATGCTAAAACACATTTGAGATGTGAAATGAGTTTTTAAAATACATAAAGGGCTTCCCTGGTGGCGCAGTGGTTGAGAGTCTGCCTGCCGATGCAGGGGACACGGGCTCGTGCCCTGGTCTGGGAAGAAGATCCTACATGCTGCAGAGTGGCTGGGCCCGTGAGGCATGGCTGAGCCTGCATGTCTGGAGCCTGTGCTCCGCAACGGGAGAGGCCACAACAGTGAGAGGCCCGCATACCAAAAAAAAAAAAAAAAAAAAAAAAAACACATATAGAAAAGTTCACAAACAAGAAAAATATGACAAAACACAAAACGCAATGAACTGAGGTAGCTGGTAAATGTTTGTGGTGTGTGCATGTGGGCATCTTGTGTATTCCTGGGATCGAATGATAGGATTCTGCTTCTACCTAGTGATTTTAGTGAGGAAATAGCACATAACTCAACTCAGAATTCATATTATGCTCTAAATGTTCGCAAATATATCAATCACATAGAAACAAAATTGTGTTTCAAAACAAATATTATAGATGAAATGATGGGGTGTGTGTGTATATATACATATTTTTTTCTCAGTAGTTTATAGATGACATTCCAACACTTTCCATCTTCCAATGTTGTAAAGTCCATTATTGGATGAATTTCATTTCTTTTGTGACTTTTTACCGACAGAAAGTTGACATTTTTATTTTGCTTTATTCTTTTTTTTTGTTGGTGTTCTTTGTACTGATTGACCAGTTCTTGGAATTCGGTAGGTACCTTGCCTTACCAGTCCTGGAACTAAGTGAACTATGTCTCATTGAGTATTTCTTCAGATCAGAGACATTAGGTATTCATTATAGCTTATATTCCATTTATTCTCTCTTCTCCTTCTGAAATTTGTATTATTTACATATTAGGCCTCCTGAACCTTCCAGTTCTCTTGCAGTCTTATACTCTCCCTTTCACAGCCAATATTCCAAGAAACCCTGGATTCTTCTGGTGGAGAATGGTGTTTAGGTGTGCTCATTGTTTTTGAGATATTGTTTCCAGGCCCACTCAGTGGTCAGAGCTTGGAAGGTGTGTGTGTGTGTGTGTGTGTGTGTGTGTGTGTGTGTGTGTACTTAGAGACGTGTATTGCTGAGAGTACACTCAGCAAGCAGACTTCAGCTCACAGGCCTTTTAGGGTTAAGCTCAGCTGCAGAGAGCTCCTTCACCCCAATCCATGTCCTTCATGAAGAAACCCACATGCAGTGACTGATCATCTCAGGAGTACAAAAGCCTGGGTGTTTCAGCCCAAAGAGGGATAAAGGTCATATATGCTTCCAAGCTCCCCTTGAGGTTTTTGACCAAAGCCTTGGAAGAGTCTGACTGCTTCCTTTGCCCACCGCTTCCTACCCCTCAGCACCTTCTACAGGCTTATCTGCCTTATAAATGGCTTGCAGATAACTTGCATATATCAAACTCTGGCTTAGCATGTGCTTCCGGAGAACCCATATACATTCAAGTATGTAGACAGATAGGTAGGTAGGTAGAAAGACTTTTATACTTATCTATAAATATAAATGTCACTCGGCATATGGTGTTCATTTGCAAGGTTCCAGTACCTGTGAAAAGAACGAATACTCTGTACATGTTGAGTATAGAGTCCTGTTAAGGTCAGTTAGGTTAACTTGGTTGATAGTGGCTGTTCACTGTTCTCTATCCTTACTGATGTTTTTTTCCTGTTGGTTTTATTAGTTGCTGAAAGGAAATTATTAAAATCTCTAATTATATAATGGATGAATTTCTTTTTCTCTTTGGTATTGCCAGTTTTTGTTCATGTATTTTGAAGATCTCTTATTGGGTGCACACACATTTTTATCTTTTACCATTTCTAAATGCCACATTTTATACCTGCTATTACTACTTGTCTTAGTGTCTTTTAGGTCTGATATTAAAATAAGTATTCTACCTTCTATTTAGGGTTGCATAATATTTTTTATCCTTCTTTTATTTCTGACTTAACTTTTGCTCCCTGTTGGGTATTCTTTTAATTCAGTTTGATGTTCTCTACCATTTATTTGAAATGCTTAGTTTGTTTACATTTGTTAATATTGATAGGTTGCATTTAAATCTACCATCTTGCTGCTTCATTGTAATACAGTATTTAATAATATAATGACTTAAATATAAGTTTTACTGAAAAAAATTACAAAAACACCGGATTGTAAACTATTTTTAAAACTTCCCACAAATATCCCTGAGATTATGTATTACTGTGGAAGAGCTGCCCTGGTAAATGAAGTTTAGGAATCTCTGCTCTAGATCCTAGCTCATCAGCTGATAACAGCCTTCCTTTTAAAATGTCAACCATATTGACCATATCATAGTTTTAAATATCAGAATAAGCCTAATGCTTAAATAGATATCCTAGTTTTTCTTACTGAAAACACTTTAAGCTCTATGTTTATTTATTGAGATTAGGTAACTTGCTTCCCAGAGCATAAACTGTATTTATGACCTTTGTGGCTGTCTTTATGTATTACCATCGAGTAATAAGGCACCAGGGACTAGAGGTCTTCTCTTGGGAGAAGAGTGAAAATATAAAGCAGCTATTTATACGATAACATCATCATTGGTGTAAAGCATAGTAGATTTCAAGTTATTAAACTAGACATTCAATGGCAGACTAGACATTGAAGCTTCAAATTGCTGTCTTTCTCATAAAACCAGCATATATAACTGAAGTGACACACACACTGTGTGAGTGATTCCTCTGTCTTAGCATCTTCTATGTCAGATGTCTTTTTACTAAATATGTAGGGGTTTCAGTTTCATGTATTTCTTTTTCCTTAAATCACAAAGTAATGTCTGAAGTACAGCTGTAGATTAAAACTGTTGGACTTGTCCAGAGAACATTCTTTGCTTAGAAACACGTGTGTATATGTATGTACACACACGCACACACACACACACACGCACACACACACACACACACACTTGCGTAGTACCAAAGTTCTGTCCTGCTGAGAACTATCTAAAGAAACAGCACATGAAGTGTCACAAAAGCCATTAAGCTTCTATAGAAGTGGCAATCTAAACTCATTAGCTTTAGGGAAAGGTAAAGAAAAAAAAAAGTAAATGTGTGAGAAATGAAAAGTGAATCAGACCTAGAAGATACAGTCGCCTTGCCTATATTATTCCTCCTTGAATTCATTTTACTGTTGTTTAAGAAATTCTGTATTGTAGCAGTTCTAATTTTTACTATACTAGCAATACTACTCTGCTGATATATCTATTGTAATAGAAGAATATCATGGCAATTTTGTCAACTATTAAAAGTGCCTTTTTTTTTTTTTTTCGGTACATGGGCCTCTCACTGTTGTGGCCTCTCCCGTTGCGGAGCACAGGCTCCGGACACGCAGGCTCAGCGGCCATGGCTCACGGGCCCAGCCGCTCTGCGGCATGTGGGATCTTCCTGGACTGGGGCACGAACCCGTGTCCCCTGCATCGGCAGGCAGACTCTCAACCACTGCGCCACCAGGGAAGCCCAAAGGTTTCTATTTTTGTATATAATGGACCTATTGATTGATAAAAATTGTCAAAATTGTAAATATTCTTTTAAATATTCACGAGAATATTTTAAAACAAATTTGGTCTTTATAAGGGAGAAGAATGAACATTCTATTTATATTTAAAGTATTTTATCCCAACATCGCTATTACATTTTCCTGCTTGATTTGTGGTAATCTACAATTAATAGTTGTTACTGATTCAGACACCCCACATCTTAAGAATAATTCTTTAGAAACAGAATTGGTAAGTCTCACACTGTAAAGTAATAGAGTGCTTGCTATAAACCTTCAACAGCTGGTCTTGAATTTGCCACTAGGCATTTTCTATTTTACTCGGTATCTGAAGGTATAAAGGGCATCAAAGTTGCCACAGGGTGGTCAATCTTGATTTTATGTACCTGGCACTGAAATAAAGCTTTCATTTTTAAAGAATTCATCTGATATTCTTTAACTTTAGGAAAGGTGGAAAAGCAACAGTCCAGACTGTTTGACCTTAGAAAAAGCAGTCACTAAAGTGTTAAATCTAGTTGTTTGTGCATTTTATATAATGTTTTAAACACATTACTAATTCTCTCACAGAGAAATTTCTTTTAGTCTGTCTTCAGCCTCTGTTTTCCTATGTACCCATTTATACATCTTTAAAGCATATGAAAGGAAGCCCTTGACAGTTATATCTTGCCTGGGTTGAGGCAGCAATATACTGTTTGTGTACTCTATGGATCTCAAAATTTTATGAGATTTCACAGAATGGCTGAACACATATTTTATGTGTCAAACCATACGTATCAAACATATTTGTGTCTTGGAGAATTATATGTTGATAAGAATCAGGGAAATCACTGATGGCAGTGTTTTTTCTTTTTTCTTTGAGAGAGCTCCTAAAACCAATTCGGATTCATTTCTGTTTGGTTTCAAAATTACTGTATTCAGTGCTGTTTGTAGTCTCCCGAGACTAAAGCACAGGAAGAAGTATGTTATCTTAGAATTTTTAACCAATGCTTGAGAAAGGCAAAAGCTCAGAAAGAATTTGAAAGGAAAACAAGAGATGATGAGGACTCAAACTTCATCTTTAATTGGAACATAATTGTAATAGATATAAATTTGAAGGATTTTTTACACTGACATTTATAGGTAGCCATATTTATTTTAAATATCATCTGAGAGTAGTAATAAGCTGCCTCTAATAAGGCTGCTCATTCTAGAAAAGAAGTGATACAGACACATGGCTCAAAGTTCACCTGCAAAGCTATTTCTTTGCTTTCAGTAGCACCATTCAGAGCCACTGACTTGCCACTTTTTTTGTCATCAGCAGAGGCCAGGAGCACACAAAGGATGTCATTCTTGACAGAGGGTCTTTTTGATAAGACACCTTTATTTCCCAGTGAGATATTTCACTTTGCCCCTCCCGTATCTACATTATTTAACACAGGAAGTCTGGAATCACTCCTTCTGTGGATATTTATACTGGGTTTTGCAAACAAGAAGGGGTCGTACACACAGAGAAAAAGAGAAAAAAGCAGAAGACAGTGTAGTTCACTGACAGTGTGGCTTTCATGCTTGAATCATACTGCTTTAATGTTAATTTGGAAGGTATTAACAACATTGATTTATCCACAGTGTAACTTTTTCAGTGAATAAATATTCTGAATATTTACTGGGTATTTTTAAAAAGCGATAAAAATGATATTACAAGCTGTCGAGTCGAGCATTGTCTCACACAAGGAAGAACAGCAAACGTCACAGAACTGGAATGAGATTGACACATGACCAAATCAGGATTTGAAGCAGGTAGTATATCCATCAGTTCTAAGATACAAACCACGATTACTTTTTAAAAATCAAGGCAATGCTAGGAGTACACGACTGAATTAGAATAAGAGATCTAGAGATACTCTTCTCTTATTAACCATGGCACCAATCCGACCCTTTTAAAGCACTGAATATGTTAGATTGCAGTTAATTCTATTTATAAGAAAATAAGACTCTACCTAATTTGATTTTCCCAAGAATCTTGTGGTAGAAAGAAATTACTATTGTCATTTTTGAAATAGGAAAACTGAGTTCAGCTGGAGGTTAAAAGAGTTGCCCAAGACCAGACACGCCTGATAAATGCCAAAGACAACATAGAAAACAGATCTTGTGCCTCTTGGTGAATTTCCTTCTCTCGTCCCTGAAAAGCCTCACATTTCTGATGCTGTCTCTAACAGTTTTCAAAAACTGAAGCAAAGTTTTCTTTGCTGAAGAAAAGTTTTCAAAAACTACATAGTTTATAAATACCTTCTAAGTAGTTGTTGGGGGACTGTAAGTAGACATTAGATGAGGAACTAGGCACATAATTTAATTCATTTATACTTTGCATTTTTTCCCCAAAACAATCTTAAGAGCTCATTGGGAAATATTGAGTCAAGTTTGGAGGGCATTTAAAATAATGCCCTTTGAGCAAATGACATACTTTTAACCAGCTTTTCTCCCTGATCACTGAGTAAATATTAGCAGATAAAGATAAATGCAGAATGAAAGATTAGGTTAGAAGTATTCCTATAAATCAATGTAGCTCCTATTATGTTCTTGGGAGCTCTACTGATTACAATTTCTATCAATTTAATTAATTCCACTTGGCTTTGAAATCTCCTGGGGAGGTTCCAAAAAAAATTAGAACTTAGATCAGTTCTCTTTCTGACACACCTAATAATACAGATCTTAATTATTTTAAAAGTTTCGTGACTGCTCTTTCTGAAAGTTTAAGAAGCTCTAGCGCTTCCCTGGTGGCGCAGTGGTTGAGAGTCCGCCTGCCGATGCAGGGGACACGGGTTTGTGCCCCGGTCCGGGAGGATCCCACATGCCGCGGAGCGGCTGGGCCCGTGAGCCATGGCCGCTGAGCCTGCGCGTCCGGAGCCTGTGCTCCGCAACGGGAGAGGCCACAACAGTGAGAGGCCTGCGTACCGCAAAAAAGGAAAAAAAAAAAAAAAAAAAAAAAAAGAAAAAGAAATTTGGTTTAATTTTGCTAAATTTCATAGCTTTTCCAAAAAATAACCATCAGAAAAGTTTGCTTTATATGATATATATATAAGCATTTCTATTTGAAACATAGGCTTTATATAAACCATTTTTTAAGCTTCTGGAAATAAGATATGTAATATGTTTAAACATGCTTATTTGTGACATGTAGAATATTTGTACCTATATGAATAAGTATGCAAGTTATTAATTTAGTCAGTTTTTGTACTCAGTTATAAATTTTATGCATGTAATTTAGGCAATGTGACTTTAAAGATGTGTACCTAGACATAAGACTCTATTTCAGTGGATAATATTTGTCAACTCAGAATGTTAAAAAATATGTATATAACATAGAGGTAGTTTAAAGTGCTATTTGACTTTTAAAAGAGGTAAGTATTTTTGTTGTTCATTTCAAAAACATTTAAGTGGTAGGGAAAAACCATGAACATCTGTAAGCCTGCCTACTAGACATTTTATCTGTAAAGGTGAGAATGGTAAGTGTACTTAAAAGTTACCTTTGGTATTTTCAAAGAGAACAGAAGATTTTACTTTGCATATAGCGTGTCTTTGCTTCTCTTATGCTTCAAAGGATTAAATGCCAAAGTCCTCGATTAAAGGCAGCTAGTTTCTCTGATTTTGATACTGGCTTGGATATTTTTGATAGAAATTCTGATCAGGGTGACATCAGGAGCCACAAATATAAGTGAGTTTTCTGCTGTCGCCCACATAGTTTTTAAAAAGGATGTGCATAATTTGTTTACCTTGTATTACAGAAAAAGCAAGTATATGAGATGTGTCTTAAGGATTTTTTTTTTCATTTTCCTAAATTCTGCCACTTTCTCATTTGGAAAAAAAGATGTTAATGGCTAAGACCAAACAAGATTTATTTGTCTACAGAATAAAGAAAAGCTGAAATCTGACTGGCATTTTGATTAGAAGTGTATAAATGGGACTGGAAACAAATTTCTGTTACCAGAAATTCTGTGCTTTTTGTTGTTGTTGCTCTGAGTGAGTGTGAATTTCTGTTCCCATAGTGTGTTTCTTTTTATTACTATTTTTTAAAATTTTTATTGGAATATAGTTGATTTACAGTGTTGTATTAGTTTCAGGTGTACAGCAAAGTGAATCAGTTATACATATACCTATATCCACTCTTTTTTTAGATTATTTTCTCATGTAGGCCGTTACAGAGTATTGAGTAGAGTTCCCTGTGCTATATAGTAGGTCCTTATTTTATATGTAATGTGTATATATCAGTCCCAACCCATAGTGTGTTAAATGGAGGTGAATAGACAGCTGGTTGTGAGCTGTGAACGATATTGCTGTAAACCAAGGGCAAATCACAAAGACACAACCAGATTCAGAAAAATGAGCAAAATGTACCGAGTTTAGGTTTATTTCCAAATACAGGCAGACCTCAGAGATATTGAGGGTTCAGTTCCAGACCACCACAATAAAGCGAAGAACGTAATAAAGTAGATCACACAATTTTTTGATTTCTCAGTGCATATAAAAGTTTTTTTATACTATATTGTAGTCTATTAAGTGTGCAATAGCATTATGTCTAAAAAAACCCAAGTAAGCAAAAAACAGTATTAATTAAAAATAATGCTATTGGAAAAATGGTGCCAATAGGCTTGGTCAGTGCAGGGTTGCACCGATCTTCAATTTGTAAAAAATGTAATATCTGCGAAGCACAATAAAGTGCAATAAAACAAGGTATGTCTTTATGTTCAAAAGTGCTCCTGCCCTTGATTCTAACATAAAATTTCCCTCAAATCAAAAGACTCTCAGTGTAACAGTTATCTAATTGTGCTAAACATGAGGGGTTGTTCTCATATTTTTCTAATCACCAAATTTTAAACATTTGATCTTCAACTTAATATCTCCTGTAATGTCCTTTCCAATATTTTTTTACTGAACAGAGGTTTGAATTTTGATTGTGATTAAATATTTTATGCTTGAGTACCATAAATCCGTGAGCTAAATTACATAGTGAAGAGGAAGAAATAGGTACTTCTCTTCGTTTAATATCTCCCCTCCTACCAGATGGATATTATGTTTTTATATTTATTTATTTTTATTTATTTATTTTGGCTGCATCAGGTCTTGCGGCAGGCGGGATCTTCATTGCGGCATGCAAACTCTTAGTTATGGCATGCAAATGACATATATAGAACTCTGTGCCCATTTTCCCCAAATTAAATAAACATACTCTTTCAATCAAGTTGGATATAGCAAGAAAGTGGTCATTCATAAACCAGGAAGAGGGTTCTCATCAGGCACCAAATCTGCTTGCATCTTGATCTTGGGCTTCCCTACCTTCAGAATTGTGGGAGATGAGTATTTGTTGTTTAAGCTACCCAGTCTATGTTATGTTGTTATAGCAGCCTGAACTGACCAAAAGAGTGTAACTTTCTCTACAGTTGGGTTTGGAGGAAGTCTTTAGGGAATCTGGGTGTCTTTCTTCTACTGAAGTATGACACAGACAAAGCAAAATAGGTACATGTTTAAATAACTAAGAACTTTTTATTATGTTAACATTTAGTAATTTTGAATGAGGAAAATTAAAAGAATGGAAAGTAGCTCAACAGTTAATGTTTTAGCATAATTCACTTTTGCTAAAAAATGGAAAATTCATGCTGATAGATTTTGAAAGAAAATGGATATTCATAGTAATCATTCTCAGTTTATAATAAAGTAACCACTGAAATGGAACATCTGAGCACATTTGCATATGTTGATACAAAATTATGAAGTTCTAATAAAACTTATTCCAAACTAAATACAAAAAAATTCCTCCATGTAACAAAATCTATGCAGTGAACTCTCTTGAAATATTCCAGGAAATTAAGTTTATATCCATATATCTTCCACTTAGTATGGCAGTACACTGCCATCTGTCTTCTTTTAGTTTAAGCTTCAGCAGTGTACAGCCTTTTCCATGTGAAAAGGATTTAGTTGTTAACACATGACATGCAACAGTTATTCAAAGTGGTTTACATATACTAACTGAATCCTGTAAGAGATGTTATTCCTGTCCCCATTTAACAGACACGCAAACTGAGATCCAAAGAGGTTATAGGCCACTTGCTTAAGATCTCACAGCTAAAAACATCAGTGTGATACTGCCCAAGTGGTCGGTAAAGAACACGTAAGCCTTTAAAACTCTGTGTATTTATAAAGCTACGTGTTACTGGTGTTATAGCAGTAATGAGGGAAGCAGCAAACATTCTAAGTTAAAGTTTATGTTTTTGTACTAAAGGCAGATCCTAAGGATAACCTGTCTATTACCAAAAGTAGATTCACAGATAGAATCAACAGTCTTTTATTATTTTTTAATTTGATTTTTACTTTATATTGGGGTGTAGTTGATTTACAATGTTATGTTAGTTTCAGATGTACAGCAAAGTGGTTCAGTTATACATATATTACATATATCCATTCCTTTTCAGATTATTTTCCCATATAGGTTATTAGAGAACATTGAGTAGAGTTCCCTGTGCTATACAGTAGGTCCTTGTTGATTATCTACTTTATATATAGTAGTGTATATATGTTAATCCCAAACTCCTAATTTATCCCTCTCCCCACCAACCTTTTCCCTTTGGTAACCATAAGTTTGTTTGGGAAGTTTGTGAGTCTGTTTCTGTTTTGTAAATAAGTTCATTTGTATCATCTTTTCACATCCCACCTGTAAGTGATACGATATTTGTCTTTCTCTGTGTGACTTCACTTAGTATGATAATCTCTAGGTCCATCCATGTTGCTGCAAATGGCATTATTTCTTTTTCTGTGGCTAATATTCCGTTGTATATATGTGCCACATTCATCTGTCAGTGGACACTTAGGTTGCTTCCATGTCCTGGCTATTGGAAATAGAGCTGCAGTGAACATTGTGGTTTACATGTCGCTTTTTGAATTATGATTTTCTCAGGGTATATGCCCAGTAGTGGGATTGCTGGGTTGTATGGTAGTTCTATTTTTAGTTTTTTAAGGAACCTCCGTACTGTTCTCCATAGTGGTTGTATCAATTTACATTCCCACCAACAGTGCAAGAGGGTTCCCCTTTCTCCACACCCTTTCCAGCATTTATTGTTTCTAGATTTTTTGATAATGGCCATTCTGACCTGTGTGAGGTGATCCTCATTGCAGTTTTGATTTGCATTTCTCTAATAATTAGTGATGTTGAGCATCTTCATGTGCTTTTTGGCCATCTGCATGTCTTCTTTGGAGGAATGTCTATTTAGATCTTCTGCCCATTTTTTGATCAGGTTGTTTGTTTTTTTGATATTGAGCTGCATGAGCTGTTTGTTTATTTTGGAGATTAATCCCTTGTTGGTTACTTCATGTGCAAATATTTTTCTCCCATTTTGTGGGTTGTCTTTTTGTTTTGTTGGTAGTTTTTCCTTTGCTGTGCAAAAGATTTTAAGTTTAATTAGGTCTCATTTGTTTTTATTTTCATTACTGTAGGAGGTGGATCCAAAAAGATATTGCTGTGATTTGTGTCAAAGAGTATTTTGCGTATGTTTTACTCCAAGAATTTTATATTATCTGGTCTTACATTTAGGTCTTTAATCCATTTTGAGTTTATATTTGTGTATGGTGTTAGAAAATGTTCTAATTTCATTCTCTTGCATGTATCTGCCCAGTTTTCTCAGCACCACTTTTTGAAGGGATTGTCTTTTCTCCATTGTATATTCTTGCCTCTTTTGTCATAGATTAATTGACCATAGGTGTGTGGGTTTATTTCTGGGCTTTCTATCCTTTTCCATTGATCTATATTTCTGTTTTTGTGCCACTACCATACTGTTTGATTACTGTAGCTTTGTAGTATAGTTTGAAGTTGGGGAGCCAGTTTTCAGGTCTGTTTTTCTTTCTTAGGATTGCTTTGGCTATTTGGGGTCTTTTGTGTTTCCATACAAATTAAAGAAAAAAAATGTTCTAGTTCTGTGAAAAATGCCATTGGTGATTTCATAGGGATTGCATTGAATCTGTAGATTGCCTTCAGTAGTACAGTCATTTTGACAATATTGATTCTTACAATCCAAGAACATGGTATATCTTTTCATTTGTTTGTGTCGTCTTTGATTTCTCTCATCAGTGTCTTATAATTTTCAGAGTACAGGTCTTTTGCCTCTTTAGGTAAGTTTATTCCTAGGTATTTTATCCTTTTTGATGTGATGGTAAATGGGAGTGTTTCCTTAATTTCTCTTTCTGATCTTTCACTGTTAGTGTATAGAAATGCAAGAGATTTCTGTGCATTCATTTTGTGCCCTGCAAGATTATTGAATTCATTGATGAGCTCTAGTAGTTTTCTGGTAGCATCTTTTATTTATAGAACATTCCATTGGAAAGCAGAACAGTCTTTTAAATAGGTATGATATCCACCTGCTGGATTGGAAAGGTAAGGGCAGGTTATTGTTTTCTCAAAACTATAAACTGTCTTGATTGTGAAAACTCAAGAGTAAGGCTGATGTCTTATTTATCTTTTAATTTTATGATCCTAGCATAAAGCCCTGTGCTTCAGTCTTAATTGGTTTATTTATTCATTTATCATTCATTTATACTGCATTTATTTTTATATTTAGATATTTGTCTTACTTATATTTATTAATTCATTACTTATTCATCATCATAATTGGTTCCTGCATTCATTCATTTAGTCATTAAACAATTATTCTTTGAGCTATTATTTTTCAAAACTGGGAATACAGCAGTGAATGAAGCACAAAGTGTATCTGCCCTCATGGAGTTTTCACTCTAGTGGGAATAGACAGATAATGCGTAATAAACAAATAAACATACAGTTTATTCTCAGTATTTATGGTAGTTGTGTTCTGTAAAGTCACTACATACATTGAATTAGTGACTACTGAACCATTGTTCCCAGGGTAAATGCTGCGTTACGTTCCTGTGAGCCTCTGGTCACACCATTTTCATTAACCCATCAATATATAACCTTGTTTCATGTGTGCTTTCTTAAAAAGACACCTGGTTTCTATATATTGGCTAACATGGAGGTCATGGCCAGCAGCACTATAACTCATAGCTGAATGAAGATCATCTAACACAAGTATTTCCCCATAAGGCACATCACAGCCTTCTTGTGCTTAGCCAGACAGCACCTCAGCACTACGCTTAGAGGCCATTTTAAACAGCAGAATTATCAACAGGAAGCATAAAAATGTGGGAAAAAACTGGCACTAGCTAGACCACAAATGGCTGAAACAAGAAGGTGGTGTCACCTTGTCCAAAGTCACATGAGGCAGTGTTCATTGCAGCACTATTTACGGTAGCCAGGACATGGAAGCAACCTACGTGTCCATCAACAGGTGAATGGATAAAGAAGATGCATATATATACAATGGAATATTACTCAGCCATAAAAGGAAACGAAATTGAGTTATTTGTAGTGAGGTGGATGGACCTAGGGTCTGTCATACAGAGAAAAACAAATACTGTATGCTAACACATATATATGGAATCTAAAAGAAAAAAGAAAAAAAGTGGTTCTGAAGAACCTAGGAGCAGGACAGGAATAAAGACGCAGACGTAGAGAATGGACTTGAGGACACGGGGAGGGGGAAGGGTCAGCTGGGACGAAGTGAGAGAGTGGCATGGACATATATACGCTACCAAATGTAAAATAGATAGCTAGTGGAAAGCAGCCGCATAGCACGGGGAGATCAGTTCTGTGCTTTGTGACCACCTAGAAGGGTGGGATAGGGAGGTGGGCGGGAGACGCAGGAGGGAGGGGATATGGGGATATATGTACACGTATAGCTGACTCACTTTGTTATACAACAGAAACTAACACACCATTGTAAAGCAACTACACTCCAATAAAAATGTTTAAAAAAAAGTCACATGAGGGTGTGCACCTCAGGTGACAGGGTTTTCACTGCTCTTCATATCTGTGAATGACTGAAAACACAACAGTATTGATTTGGGGGTTACAATTACGTTTTAGCAGGTAGGCGAACTTACAAATACAGAATAATGCGAATCAACTGTACATTCTGTCAGATAAGTGCTATGGGGAAAATAAAATGGGGTAAGAAAGGTAACCAGCAAAGGTCTTTCTGAAATGGTGGCATTGGAGCAAAAGCCTGAAAAGGTGGAGAGTCAATGCAGGTAAAAAGGGAAGTACATTCCAAGCAGGAAGAACAATGGCCATGATGCCCTAGCATGTTGGAAATATTTGAAGAACTGCAGCCAGTGTGGCTGGAGTGTGGTGAGCGAGGGCAGAGCCCAGGAGATGAGTTTGGTGAGTTAGTTCAGAATCAGATCATGGGAAACCTATAGGCAACGGTAAAAACTTCATCTTTGTGAACGAAGTAGGAAGTCACTAGAGCTTGGGTCATACACATGGAAGAATCCAACTTGAGTTTTGTAGTGCTCTTTCCGACACCTGGTTTAAAAATAGACATTTCCTGTAGAAGAAGCAAGGCAACAGGCTATAGGAATCCACTGGGATGAGCGAAGCTAGAAGTGACGGCAGCTCAGATCAGGACTGTGGTGTGAAAGTGATACACCATGAAGGTTCCAGAATGTGGTTTGTAGAAGATCTGAAAAGACTCCCTGGTTGCTTGGTTGTGGAGTGTAAGAGAAAGAGAGGACTCGAGTATGAGCTCAGTTGTTTGACCTTAGCAATTGGAAGGTTGGGATTTCCATTTATGGAGTTGGGAAAGACTGTAGGAGTAGCTGGGGACTTAGGGGGCATAAGAGTTGAGCTTGGGTCAAATTTCAGTACTTATTAGACAAGGGGAAATCTTGATCAAACACTGAGATGCACTAGTTAAGAATTCCGTGCAGAAACTATAAATATATTATTTAATGATAAACCCATTACTATATTACTTTCATTTTAGCTAGGCTATTGCTTACAGCATAGTAAATATAGGGTAGAAAAGGCACTGGCTTCCAGTAAGACAAATTGGGCTTGAATTCTGGTTCTTCCACTTCATTATGTAAAATGTAGGGAAAATTAATTAATATATTAGAACTAAAATTAATTAATATCTTAGAACTTGTTTTCCTTTATATAAAATGGACAAAACACTGTCTTCTTAATTGGGTTGTTGATTAAATTGTATATAAACGAGAACTTACATATAGTAGATACTCAATAAATATAAGTTCCCTTCCACCACACTCTATAATTTTAAATAAAAAGCCAGAGTAGTATGATATTTTTTATTTTATTATTTCCAGAATAAATAAATAGTTAAATGCACTCATGACTTGAAGAAGCTAAGTTATTATAAAAGGCAAATGTGACTTTGGGAGAATAAGATTTGGTGGATGGACTGAAAACATATTGTAATAAGAATTTCACTCCTGTACTTTTATTAAGTAAGAATGACAAATTATAAAACTGTATCAACACTCTCTCTCCTGAATCCATTAAGTGATTATGATATTCTTTTACACTTAGCCTGGACTTCACCTCAGAATCCTTCTTAACTTTTTTTTTGAGTCAACTACAGAGAATCAATGAGATTCATACATGAGTTAAAAATCTTACCTCCAAGAGAAGTTACTCAACAGCACGAAGTGGAGGAATTTATTATATTAATAGTTGAAAATCAAAGTATTTTTAAATAAAGCTTAAAAAGTTTTCATATATAAAATCTATTTTATTCAAGTGTTGAACTCTATTCACGTAGCTATACCTTTTCAGTCATTTGAATGCTTAATTCAGGCTAGCAGAGAACATAGAGAAGTAACATTATTGATAGATAAAAAGAAAACAAGTATAATTTACTGAGTACGAACTGTGCATGATTTATGGTGCTAAACATTTTGCATGCAAAACCCTATTGAAGGGCTTCCCTGGTGGCGCAGTGGTTGAGAGTCCGCCTGCCGATGCGGGGGACACGGGTTCGTGCTCCGGTCTGGGAGGATCCCACATGCCGCGGAGCGGCTGGGCCCGTGAGCCATGGCCGTTGAGCCTGCGCGTCCGGAGCCTGTGCTCCACAACGGGAGAGGCCACAATAGTGAGAGGCCCGCGTACCGCAAAAAAAAAAAAAAAAAAAAACCCTATTGAAGCTTTATGACTAACCTATAATTATAACTGTTTTCCAGACAACAGGATTGAGACTTAAAGGAGGTTAAGGTCATAAAGTTAGGAAGTGACTGATCTGTGTTTTGAACACATCAATCTTCGATTCCAAAGCTTATATTCTCTTTATGTTATAATGTTCAGGAAAACTAGACCCAAATGAAACAATTAGCAATTTGACCTTGATCCAGTCCTTTTACTAATTAATTCTATGCCTAAGTGTTCTTATCTAAGTCTAGTAAAATGGGATAAATACCTATGATCAAGAATACCTATAAGTTTGCAGACCTTTTGTTAAAAATTTATATATCTACTGATATTACATACAATTGAGCCCCAATTTTTAGGCATACATATAAGAATAAGAAGAACTAACATTTATTGATTTTCTGTGAGTCAGAAAAATGTGAGCAATTATCATATGAATAGAAAGCTGGAGCAAAGGGAATCGAGTTGAAAGGTAAAAAATAAATAGGGCATAAAGGCACAGGGTGAGTCCAGAATTGAAATATTTCTGAAAATACTTTGAAGGTGCCGCAAAAATACCACCACTTACAGAACTTGGTGTGCTCATGCCTAATGATGTTTTATTTCTTTAAATGCATTTATTTTTGTCACTTAAGGACATTTCCTGTTATGGAAATAAATTTACCATTTTAAAATAGACGTTAGTTGCAAAGTAGAATTCCTTTTAGAGAACTTCACATTGCTGTCAACTTTTCTAAAGCAGATCTCTCAGGCGAAGAGAAATGTATGCTTTTTTTCCCTGTGATTAGTTTTTTACTTAATGCTGACATTTATCGTAAAATATTCCACGTTTGGAACAATCAGTTGTTGTCCTGGTTTTTCTCTGGGTGCTTTGTCTCTCAACAATAATGCTAAACACATTAATATAACTGCTTATGGATAGGACAGTCGTCTTTAATGGGCTTTTTTGGTTCTTAGAGAGTGGGGACCGCGTTGTGTCAATGGTTTAAGCCTCCATATAAAGCCCAGTAACTGGCGTAAAAATAATCAATGTTTCTAGAAAGGAAAAGAAAAGGAAAGAAGGAAGTTGGTAATTGACCTCCAGGTACCATAATAGACTCTGTTGTCAAACCAAATCGCTGCACAATCCCAGCATGTCACATAGTTTTCATCACAGGTCATATAAACCATTTGTATGTAAACGGAAATGATCTTCATCAACAGATGTTTAAGGTCAGTGAAACCAGAGTGTTTTGTACAGGCAAGTGGTCCTCAGCAGGGAAATGACTTCTAAACAAGCATAAGATTCCTCTTTGTCTGAAAGTGAGTAATGATGCATAACTCATGCCACAATTTGAAAATTTCACATATTATGAGGGATTGTTTCTCCAGGAACATAATTGAAATACCTGTCTCATTTGTTCAGAATGCGCAGATATTTTGCCTTGTTGGGAGTCACTAAATGTTCACTGGAGCTTTTTCACGTTGGTTTTGTAAACAGCAAGGAAGCAAAAGGACCACATTTCCTGAGCAGACATTTAAATATATAACTTGATTATTAATTCAGTCAACTTATGGGTAATGCCTGTTATCTCTATAAATAGTTATAAAAAGCATATATATGTGTGAGAAGCAGTGATGTGGAAAATACTACAATAACAAACCTTATTACAGGAAAGAATTTTGAAATAACTTGCCAGGAGGGTAATGACCTCAATTAAATTTTATGTGGAATAATAATTGGTGATTTTAATAAACTAACTCTATTGCAAATTGCATATTTGATAATATAGTATTTTGGCATTTCTTATTTCCCTCTGGCTTGCATTTATATTAAATAAAAATCTTTGAGATAATCAAGGAAGATTTATAATTTAAAGTGCTTTTTCCTTCAACACAATCAAATAGATTTTAAATAGTTTTAAATTCAAAAGGAGGTAGAAAAGAATACTTAAAAATCTTCTTGGAGATTTGGAGATATTTATTCTATCAGTGAGGGAAAATACTGGAATATAAAAATGTACAGTGAATATCGAAGTGACACACGTGTAAGATGGGAGAAGTTAAATGCCACACTACTTAAAAACACTGGAATGTGAAATAAACGTGTTTGGTGTGAATCATCTGAAAAGTACCAAATTGAAGTAACACTTTTGGTCTGCATATAATCTATTCCCGTGTTTATATGTCATCGTATGTGCTTGAAAATTTTTTTGAGCAAAACTATTATTTTATAATGGTTGCACGTTTTTTAGTGTACTTCACATAAATCATTCCCTCATATGTGGTTTTGAGTTGAGATAACTTCACAATTCAACTAGGAAAGGCTTTTGTTTCTATCACTACAAACAAAAAAAAATTCCTCTAAAACAATGCTGAAATATATCATACTAGAGGACTGCTGTGCACACTTCAATGTTAAATTTAAATTAAGTTCAGAGCCGGCAAAACCCGCACTGTGATGTTCATTTTCTTTAGCCTTTAAAAATCCCTTGTACTGATTTTCCTGTTGCATGACGTGCATTTTATCCTGGTTCAGGGTGATGCCAGTAAGCCCACAGGGCAGAGCTTACTTCTGTTATTTGCGTGGCAGAGTTCTTAGTTCATGTTCGGTCTTGTTAGCAACAATAATAATGAAGTGAGCTTGGAGTGAAATGAGCAGCAATCGGTAGCAAGCGTGTCTGAGGGGATACAAGAGATGTGTCAACACCCTGGTTTAAAAACACTGCACATGATCTCGCTGCCCACATATAAAATATTTCCAGAATCACTGACATTCACCAACTACTGTATTTCCATCGTGTGCTATCCTGCCATGTTTGTATCACATAATATCTTCTTTGCATGGTTCTGGTTTTACCAGCTCTATTTTGAGGAAGCATATGGCAATATTCCTAGCTAGAGTAAGTTGTCTGTGTCACTGAATAGGGTTTCCAGGCATTGAGTATGTCCGTGTGAACAAGTGAAATGTGGTGGGTAGCAAGTTACCTTCTAGAAGGCCCACTCTGGTGGTTCTCCTCTGGACACTACTTTATCAACTTCCTTCTTAAACATGTCAGCAGAAACAACCATAATATTCTAGACATACACTGAGAAATGCAGACATGGGTGAGAATCTTTTCTCCTTCTTTTTTGTATATTGGATATCGTAGTTACTAAGAATGCTTACAGCTCTGTTAACTTATTTAGTAATCACGTCTTGCTATTTGTATATGGAGTTTGTGGTCATTTTGTACGAGTCGAGCACAGTCTCCAGGGAATTTAATAATCAACCTCACTGCTGATACATCTATCAGAGTTAGCATGGCTGGGACCATGGGAACCTCCAGTGGAGCTGGAGGTGTCAGAAGGTCAGTTAAGAGCAACTCAGATTTATCTCCGGGGAATTTCGTAGGACATGTACTGCTTAGTTGTAGTAGCATTTGTAGAAATACCAGAAAACAACACCATTATATACCATTGCGATGAAGGAAAGCTCTGGGCTCAGAGATTCTGTTTTAGTAAGTCAGGTAGTGAACGGGCGATCTAGTAATTCACCCTCATGTGGAACTTTAAACACAATTTCTAAATGTGTTGATATTAACAACTAATGCTTCGTTTTATTTCCAGAAAATAAAAACCTGTGATTGTTTAAAGTGAGGCATCAAATATAATCAGAAGGTTTTTTTTTTTTTTTAATGTACTATACTACACAGCTACAGTAATCAAGACAGAATGGTACTGGCACTAAAACAGAAATATAGATCAATGGAACAGGACAGAAAGCCCAGAGATAAACCCATGTACATATGGTCACCTTATCTTTGATAAAGGAGGCAAGAATATACAGTGGAAAAAAGACAGCCTCTTCAATAAGTGGTGCTGGGAAAACTGGACAGCTACATGTAAAAGAATGAAATTAGAACACTACCTAACACCATACATAAAAATAAACACAAAGTGGATTAAAGACCTAAATGTAAGACCAGACACTGTAAAACTCTTAGAGGAAAACATAGGCAGAACACTCTATGACATAAATCACAGCAAGATCCTTTTTGACCCACCTGCTAGAGAAATGGAAATAAAAACAAAAATAAATAAATGGGACCTAATGAAACTTAAAGGCTTTTGCACAGTGAAGGAAACCTTAAACAAGACGAAAAGACAACCCTCAGAATGGGAGAAAATATATTCAAGTGAAACAACTGACAAAGGATTAATCTCCAAAATATACAAGCAGCTCATGCAGCTCAATAGCAAAAGAACAAACAACCCAATCCAAAAATGGGCAGAAGACCTAAATAGACATTTCTCCAAAGAAGACGTACAGATTACCAACAAACTCATGAAAGATGCTCAACATCACTAATCATTAGAGAAATGCAAATCAAAACTACAATGAGATATCATCTCACACTGATCAGAATGTCCATCATCAAAAAATCTAGAAACAATAAATGCTGGAGAGGGTGTGGAGAAAAGGGAACCCTCTTGCACTGTTGGTGGGAATGTAAATTGATACAGCCACTATGGAGAACAGTATGGAGGTTCCTTAAAAAACTAAAAATAGAACTACCATACTACCCAGCAATCCCACTACTGGGCATATACCCTGAGAAAACCATCATTCAAAAAGATTCATGTACCAAAATGTTCATTGCAGCTCTATTTACAATAGCCAGGACGTGGAAGCAACCTAAGTGTCCATCAACAGATGAATGGATAAAGAAGATGTGGCACATATATACAATGGAATATTACTCATCCATAAAAAGAAATGAAATAGAGTTATTTGTAGTGAGGTGGATGGACCTAGAGTCTGTCATACAGAGTGAAGTAAGTCAGAAAGAGAAAAACAAATACCGTATGCTAAAACATATATATGGAATCTAAGGGGAAAAAAAAAAGGTCATGAAGAACCTAGGGGCAAGACGGGAATAAAGACACAGACCTACTAGAGCATGGACTTGAGGATATGGGGAGGGGGAAGGGTAAGCTGTGACAAAGCGAGAGAGTGGCATGGACATATATACACTACCAAACGTAAAATAGCTAGCTAGTGGGAAGCAGCCGCATAGCACAGGGAGATCAGCTCAGTGCTTTGTGACCACCTACATGGGTGGGATAGGGAGGGTGGGAGCAAGACCAAGAGGGAGGGGATATGGGGATATCTGTTTATGTGTAGCTAATTCACTTTGTTATAAAGCAGAAACTAACACACCATTGTAAAGCAATTATACTCCAATAAAGATGTTTAAAAAAGACTCAGCAACATCATAGGGATGCATATTATATACATACATATGTGTGTATATACATGTATGAAATGTATTTTTAAAATCATGAATGCATCTTAAACAAGGTTGACATAACATTAATTTTAAGCAAAATTATGGTAATTTTTGTATTTCAGAGATCAATTTCAAAATGTTGGAAGACAGACCTGTGTTTGAATCCTACCTCTGCCTACTGCTAGCTTAAGCAAATTTTTTTAACATGTTTATTGGCGTATAATTGCTTTACAGTGGTGTGTTAGTTTCTGCTGTATAACAAAGTGAATCAGCTATATGTATACATATATCCCCATATCCCCTCCCTCTTGCATCTCCCTCCCACCCTCCCTCTCTCACCCCAAATTCTTTTCTTTTATTGCTCTTTTTCTTAATTGAAGTATAGTTGATTTACAATGTGTACCAATCTCTGCTGTACAGCAAAGTGACTCAGTTTTACACATATATGCATTCTTCTTTTGAATATTCTTTTTCATTACGGTTTATCCCAAGAGATTGGATATAATTCCCCGTGCTATACAGTAGGACCTTGTTATTTATCCAAGCAAATTCTTTAAACTTTGTTAGCCTCAGTTTTCTTATCTCTAAAATGGTACCATTCATATCTACCTACTGAGATTAAGGATTGAGTAAAATAAGGACTGAAAGTGCTTAACTCAGCCTGGCAAAGAATAAGGTCTAAAATGTCACAGCTATTATAATTGTTAGAATATATATATCTTTCAATCCTGAAGAGATACTTAATAATATGGCACCTCTGAGACTATCCAGAGCTTAAGAAACAGCTTGATATTAAAAAAAAAAAGGTCTCTTAAAGTTGGTTCTAAACTTTCTAGCTGCTCACAGCTTCCCTGTCTCGGTCCCAGTGCAGCTGTCTCCTTCCCTGATAACTTTTATAGCTGATAAACTCTGTGCCACATCTTTCTCTTTCCTCTGCTGCTGTCTTTGAATTTGGTCACAGCAGAAGGACACATCTGTTACATTTCTGGTTTTCCATGCGGCGTGCGGTCTCTCACCAAATCTGGAGATTACAGTGAAAAAGCACGGGGCCCAGAGCTGAGACTCCTCCTTGGGAAGGGTCAGCAATTGCAAGCTTCTCTCCACCTGACCACCTCTATCTGCTCGTTGTACGTTTGTCTTAGTATATCTTTCTCGCTCCAAGTGGCCCCTCCAATGCCACCGTATTATTTTACAGATACATTTAATAACATCCTAACTTAACCTTCTTCAGATTGGAATGAATAGAGATCTACACATTTTACCGAGCCCTCTTAAACATAGTTTGCATGTGAAATATTTCGGACATTGACACTATGTAGAGAATAATGAACCCCACCTCCCACGCCCAGTAATTGTTATGATGTTGCCACTCTTGCTTCACATGGGCTCCTTCCCCCACTTATTTTTTGCCAAAGCAAGTCCTAGACATCTTACCAATATTCTCCTACATACTGCCGTGTGATCCTAAAAAACAGAGATTTTTTTTTACGTAACCACACTTAGCTACATTTATAGTGTATCCTAGTATCTTCTGATACACAGCTCACATCCAATCTCTCCAGTTGTCTTAAAAAATCTCTTTATAGTCCGTCTGTTTGCCAGATGATCCCGATACGGTCCACATGTTACATTTATTTGCAGTGTTGAGTAAGTGTCCCTTCTCTCCTTTTTTCTCAGGCCATTGACTTTTCGAAGAAACCAGATCAGTTATTCTGTAAGAATTTCACATGTTTTGAATTTCTCTTCCTTACTTGATAGTGTTAACTTGTTTCGTTTCTCTCTTGTATTTCTAAGAAATTGGAAAATAGCTCTGTTGTCTAGATTAAACCTAGGGTCAACTTTTTTTTGTGAATAATTACTTTACATTTTGAAAACTGAAGAATATTTTAAGTCAGGGATAGTATCTGTCATCACAGAATCAAATTCATGAATACCAACCAGTAATAATTCAGTGTGCATGGTCACATGTACCTATGGCGACATGATCTTTACAGTGATGAGAGAAGTATGTGTGTGTGTATATGTATATGTGTGTATGTGTGTAAATGTAAATAAGATATTTTTTCCTTTCTATTTTTGGAGGAATACATTGACTCTTAACTTCATCCATGCCTATTTTTGAGGAGAAAGAAATAAAAAAATTTCCCCTCATGTTGTTCATTCATCCAGTCATTCAGCATCATGCACGGAGTTTTGACTTTGGCTCAGGAACTGTGCTAACTGCTAAACACAAAAAGACAAGTGAGACTTGTTCCTTAGCTATGAGAAAATTACAGTCATATGGTAATGAAGCTTCTTATCATAGAACTTGTTTCCCAGGGGCCTAGAGCAGTAGGATTATATACCAACTGTGTTCTATAAAACAATGTAAAAAAAAAAAAGGACATTTCTGATAAAGCTTATTATGCTTCTAACTGTATGTTGTGTAAACATCATGGTAAAACAATCAGTTGAAAAGGGGATGATTGATTGATTAAACCAACTGTTTGGTCTGTATTCCATGACAAATATTTTTAGCATATATTCTGGTTCCTAGAACACTGTATTAGTAAATATTTGTTGGATGTATTATTGAATAAATTTTTCTTGTGTTGTAAGTTAAAGAGATATAATCTAAGAAAATTTAAGATAGGCATATACTCTAAAATATCTGTTACTAAACTTTGCTTTATATTTGCATAAAATTGGCCTAAATCAGATGATTCAGTACAAGAACTGCACGTCAGTTATGGAAAGTAGTATCAAGGTAGGCATTCCAGGAGTTTAAGTCTTAGTAAGAAAGAAAATCCTTATCCTCAATGAATTTTCAATTGAGTAGTCCAAAAGAAGCCAAGTACATTGAAAAATATGTAATGTTCTATACTTTCCAAAGTTTTAACATAATCTAAAATACAGAAAATGTATGCTAAATATCATAACCTATGTAAAGTGTAAACACAAATTTATTGTAGTATAAACAGGAAGAACTAACAATCATTTAGAATGATAAGAAAAGCTTCCTGAAAAAGTCTGAAGTAGAAATTCTTTGAAGCATAGATACAGTTTCAGTGGGATAAATATTCTGGTATATTCAGGTGCTCATGGGTTTCTCAGGAAATACCAGATGTCTTAATTATACTGGAACATGAGGATCATGAAGGTACATCCTAAATAATGAGATGTTAATTGTCATCAGGGGTCCTTTCTAAAAGACCTAAGTGGCTTTAGGAAGTAGACAGTGTGGGACCATTAAAAATTTCCAAATTGGAGGTTAGTGTGTCAGAATCAGTAATTTTGGTGAACTCATCTGTAGGCAATTAAAAAAAAAAATTCATGGGAGCAATCAGGACCCTAGGTGGGGGGAGGGAGGGAGTTATAGGTTACATCGTTCCTGGTCATCTTCTGGAGTAATTCAGTACAGGATTTGCAGCCAATGCTTACAGCATTCCTGTATCTCACAGGTAGCACCTGCTAATACCTCACAATCTACATCTTCGTGATACCTGTTAGAATCAGCCATTTTTACAGCTTCACCCTGAACCCATGGTTTTGCACTCAGCATCTGTATCCAGATCCACTGTGTATGATGGTCAGCTGACTTACTACACAGCCCTCCTATCCGAGGAAGCAAGTGGTAGCTGAAATGGTAGCCCATAGTTCACTCACCTGAGCCTTACCTGTGGCACAGGGTCATGACCATCTCTTAAAAGGCAGAACGTTTGTGAATTCATTCAAGTTGCTTAATGGGCCATCTGTGTCTCTGCCTATCCTCCATGGCTGCTCCATTCCTCCAGTGCTGGGGTCCTTTTAAATGTTATTTGTTAACACTATATTGGGTCAACATCATGAGAACTGAAAATTAAGCAAACAAAAAACATGTTTGCTGCTGTGCTGCAGTCCGTGGGCTGCCAGTTTTGACCCCTGATTGAGAGACTTCAACCTAGGAAAAGTGTGAGGCCGAGAAATAATAAACTGTGTAGAGGAGCTGCTTAGAAAGTGAGTGAAGAGAAGTCCATTTTGAAATATGTTAATAAAAAGGGCAAGTGGAAATGGCAGATAGGCCACTGGAAATGCATTCAGAGCTCTGGACGAGAGAGAGAAACCTACGGAAATACAGTGAAGTGTCACAAGTATGAAGATTAGAGTTGCAACCCTAGATAAGACAATAAAAACAACAAGGAAGAAAACGTATGCAGAGATGAATATAAATTTTAGCACATTGGTTGTTTGCTAATATACAGTTCAGGAAAAGCAAAACTACTAGGAATTGGTAAGCAAAAATACAAAAAATCGAAATCATGGTTTCTGGTCAGGCTGTTAAATGTTCATCACTATTTTCACACATCCTGACTTAAATCTCCTCTAATATGATTGTGTTAAATAAAAGATATAAGGCTTTGAGAAAGAATAGAAACTCATACTAACAAAGTATTGCATAACAAAGTATTGCATTGTTAGGTATTTTCAAATCTACACACCAAACATCTTACTTGGCTGTGGACTATAGTATGGTTTTTAATTCAGCCTTTGGCTTAAGTTCACATTGTTTCTTTAGCATGAAAGCAAACTTCGAAAAAAGCAAAGGTTATCTTCATAACTCCATTTTTTTTTTCAAAAGATAAGTATTTCAAATGTCTTGCAAGATTACTTTTATTCATAATATATGTACAGCTTTTAATCCTTGAAATAAATATTTATAAAATTGAAATATGAGTAAAACAATTTAAATAAGAAAAATGTGAGAGCCTTGTTGAGTGTTTTCTTTCTTTCTTTATTTTTAATAGTCCAAATCAACCATCTAACCAACCAAAAGGGTGTAAGGGGGGAAAAAATGTATCCTTTTTTCCTCCATTTTCTTCTTTTGAGTACCTTTGCGGGGGGAAAAAGGGATTTTGAAGACAAATGGGCATTTTTGCTCCAAAAAATGAATACTTCTCCTTGCTTCTTTTGATTAATGAATTCAAGAGAAAGGCCTACAGTACCAAAATGTGAATCAATTTAAATCATGGAGCATCAACTTTCTGGGTTTGGTTACTACCACTTGCAGCGTTGTGTGTTACCACTGGGAGGTAAGATTGCTGAAGAAAAAAGGGATTTTAGTTAATTATTTACATTTTGCTGAGATATCCTACTATTTTTAAAACTTAATTTTTTAGAGGAGTTTTAGGTTCACTGAAAAATTGAGAGGAAGTTACAGATATTTCCCATATATCACCTGTTACTACACATGTATTGCCTTCCCCCATTATTAAGATCCTCTGCCAGACTGGAACTTGAGTGACAGTTGATGTACCTACAGTGATACATCCACATTAGGGTTCACTCTTGGTGTTTTACATTATACGGCTTTGGGCAAATGTATAATGACATGTTTCCATCATTACAGTATCCTACAGAGTAGTTTCATTGTCCTAAGAATCCTTTGTGTTTTGCCTATTCATCCCACTTTTTATCCCCAATCCCTGGCAACCACTGATCTTTTACTTCATAGTTTTGCCTTTTCCAAAGCGTCATATAGTTGGGATCATACAGGGTGTCGCATTTTCAGGTTGGCTTCTTTCACTTAGCAGTATGCCTTTAAGTTCCTCCATGTCTTTTCATGGCTTGATAGCTCATTTTTTTTCAGCACTAAGTAGTTTTCTGCTGTCTCAATGTACCGCAGTTTATTTATCCATTCATCTACTCAAGGACATCTTGGTTGCTTCCAATTTTTGGCATTTATGAACAAAACTGCTATAAACATGTACATGCAGTCTTTTTATGTAGACATAAGTTTTCAACTCCTTTGAGTAAATACCAATGATCATAATTGTTGGATCATATAATAAGAATATGTTTAGTTTTGTAAGAAACCACCAAACAATCTTCCAAAGTGGCTGAACCATTTTGCATTCTCGCCAACAAAGTATGAAAGTTGCTGTTACTTCAGGTCCTCACCAGCGTTTGGTTTTGTCATTGTTCTGGATTTTGGCCATTCTATTACATATGCGGTGATATTTCATTGTTACTTGAATTTGCATTTCCCTGATGACTTGTGATGCAGAGCATGTTTTTATATGCTTATTTGCCATCTGTATATCTTCTGTGGTTAGGTGTCTGTTAAAGTCTTTGGCTCACTTTTTAATTGATTTGTTTTCTTATTGAGATATGAGTCCTTTGTATATTTTGGTAACAGTCCTTTATCAGATGTGTTGTTTACAGATATTTTCTCCCAGTCTGTGGGTTGTCATCTTCTCATTTTCTTGATATTGTCTTTCACAGAAGTTTTAATTTTAATTAAGTCCCACTTATCAATTATTTCTTTTGTCAATCATGCCTTGGTGCTACACTGAAAAGGTCATTGCCATAGTCAAGGTCATCTTGATTTTCTCCTATGTTATTTTCTAGGATTTTTATAGTTTTGTGTTTTACATTTAGGACCATAACCCATTTTGAATTAATTTTTGTGAAGGGTGTAAGGTGTGTCTAGATACTTCTTTTTTTTTTTTTTTTGCCTATGAATGTCCAGTTGTTCTAGCACCATTTATTGAAAAGACTGTTGCTTTGTCAAAAATCAGTTGACTGTATTCATGTGGGTACATTTCTGGGCCCTCTATTCTGTCCCATACAAATATTTCTTAGAAAATCAGCTCTTAATTTCATGGTCTTAAATATTTGTCATAGTGTTTTGCTATTTAAAAGGATAAACAGCATTCCACATCAATTAAGGAAAATAATATTAAGATGTGTATTATACAAGTTTGAGTTGTTAAACAGTATAAGTCAGTTTGTAGTGTGGTCTATCAAGTGAGTTTTGATAAATGAAGTAATACTGAAAGCAGATCTTAAAGGGCAAGTAAAAATTCACATTCATTTCATTAATTCATCAAAAACTTGCTGAACTCCTCCAGATATTAAGTGTTAGACGAATTACTAAGGATACCACTGTCAGTCAAACAAGTCGAGTCCCTGTCCTCGTAAAGCTTACATTCATGAACAAGAAGCAGACAATAAATAAGTTACATATGATGTTAGGTGTTGATAAGGACCATAGAGAAAAAACTACCCACTGTTCACATAAATAGTTGTGGACATAATGGTGTTTTATAAAGGGTGGTCTGGAAGGCTCTCTGAGGAGGTGACACTGAGAGGAGAGAGGAAACCTGCAAATAGGGGTGGGCATTCCAGGCAGAGAAAACTGCAAAGGTCAAGGCCATGAGACAGGAACATACTTGATATTTTTGAGGAAACATGTGGAGATCAGTGAACTATGGTGCAGTGAATGAATGATTGAATGAATGAATACATGGAAGAAGGGGTGGGAAATGTAGTCAGAGCCGCAACCGAGGGCCGATCCAGCAGGGTCTTCACTGAGAAGACTGCTGCCGAAGCGGGGTTGAAGCGGAAGGGCTAGGGTGCAGGGAGATTTGTAAACAGGAAGAATAATGGTATGTTTGAAGAGTTTCAAGCAGTTTTCATGACTGTTGCAGTAAAGGAAAGGATAAAGAAATAACAATGTGTAGATTTTAAACAGCTTTAGAGGGGGAGCCATGCAAAGTGTTTGAGCAGAAATATGAAGTGTCACATTTGATTTTGCAGGATTACTGTTAGCAGAATGGAGAATCAGTTCAAGGGGCAAGTCTAGAGGTCAGGAAACCAGCTGGGAGACTATTATAGTAAATAAATGATCAGAGTTGGGACAGAAAGGTGACATTAAACAGTGTTAAACAGTATAATCTTCTGATCAGCGAAACCGCATTGTAAGGTTCTAACCGGCAAAAACATGAATTTCTTAGTATCAGTACCTCACATATAAAAAGTGATCAATATATACTGGAAGAAAATGGTTGGCTTAATTTGAAATGTGTATTAAATAAAAAGAAAGATGGTGAGACCCTTACGTAATCACAGAGAAATATTACTGCTGTAGGAAAAAAATAAAATGTAAGTTTCTGTTAAAATTTACACATTGATAGAGGAAGAAAATTCTAAGACATTGGGAAAGAGTATACTAGCATGATTTCTACCATAATTGGTGCAAATTGACAGTAAATGAATGTACTGAAATTTGTGTTGTCTTGAAACAGAAGAATTCTGACACCTTAGCGGTCAGTGTTGTTCAAGGTAACGGGGGAAATAAATTTTTGCTTAGTTGGATCAAGTACAATGCTAATGAAGACTTAGGAAGAAACCCTGCTGGTCCTTGTAATCCATCAAATAATTCTACATAACTTGATGCCTTTATACAAGGCCTTTGCCATCCCCTCAGGCAGAGTAAAAATCACTTGGAAACATTTCATGGAAGGGTAACACAAACAATTAAGGTGTAATATGGCTAAATGACAGTTTAAAAACACTTAAAAGTCTTAATTGAAATGCAAATACTTCTAAGACTGGCTTGAGGTGGTAGAAGAATTACTTAGATTAATGTGAGTAAAATAAGAGATAATGACATGAAATTAAGTAAATCAGGCTGACCCTAGAGTTTGTGGATCATCAAATATACAAATGACAAGGTTAAAATCACTATTTCTTTGGAAGGTTTAAGTATAAAGATTTACTACTGAATGTTCCGGGGAGGGGGGGAATCCTTTAGCATATAAAATAAAAAGCATATTTAAACTCTTAAAATCATCCCTCCAAGTGACACAATACAGAAACGTTTATACTTTAAATATGAATATTTTCCTTTAGTAGTTTATCGGTGAGACAACTTGAATCATTGGGATGTGAGTTTAAAATGCTCAGGAACTCAAGGTTGCTAATAACCTCGAGTCAGAAGTATACCTCACATCATCCATGTCAAAAGAAAGAAATCGGGCTTCCCTGGTGGTGCAGTGGTTGAGAGTCCGCCTGCTGATGCAGGGGACACGGGTTCGTGCCCCGGTCCAGGAAGATCCCACATGCCGTGGAGCGGCTGGGCCCGTGAGCCATGGCCGCTGAGCCTGCATGTCCGGAGCCTGTGCTCCACAACGGGAGAGGCCACAGCAGTGAGAGGCCCGCGTACCACAAAAAAAAAAAAAAAAAAAAAAAGAAAGAAATCAAAGCAAAACAAGCTACTGAACAGATGGGAAAATAATGAACATTTGCATTTGGGGTTTCTAATGTTTTTCATAAACTTAGTCCAGTCTCTTATTTCATTTAGAAATTGTTATAGGGGTGACTAGATGAACAGATGTCAGAGAAAAGAGATAAGTCTGAAGTAGTTAGTTATCCATAGGAGAAACTTAGTAACACTGTATTATGGGTTTATGGGTGAGTTCTTTATAATGAACACCACTAACATTTTGAACATTAACAAAAATTGTGTGTGTGTGTGTGTATATGTGTGTGTGTGTATCTCATTTATTTTTAAGCAAAGAGATATTGTGCATACTTATACTGGCTTGATTGTAGACTTACGTGGTAAAGAATTACTCTGATCAAACCTGGCTTACTCTCATCACCCTTTGCAGAAGACCCAGCAGCCAAACCTCTACCATCTAGGGGGGAAAACAAAACAAAACAAAGCAATTTCTCTAAACTACTTTTTGAAAACCAGACGAGCAGAAGTGTATATGTCCCAGCACACAACCCTGCACATTTGGCAATTAGACTTCTGACCCCTTTACTCCAACTGCAGCAAAATATCTAAATTCTCTGCTATCTTTCCTCAAATGCTTGCTAATTTCAAGCCCCTCATAGGCAGAGTAAGATGCCAAATTCTCTCCTATTTCTCCTAATCTTAAATATAAACAGTTAAATAAAAACAAGACATTTGAGGGAAGCCTGAAGAACAAAAGAAAACAAAACAAACAATAACAAAAATGATTAACCACAAAGAAACTGACTCCAGAGGAAGGAGAAATAATAAAAAGAGCACAAGACAACTTAAAAGATAATGTGTCAAGAATTTTGACGGGTCTGAGATTTTATCCTTCTCACCTTGACTAGTCTGCCATGATTTTGTGGATGCTGAAAGAGACATGAGACTTCTGAGTCAGAGGTAAAGGACTGTTAATTACTCACAACAATAGCCGTGGACAGAGTATTCACATTTTTTCCACCAGTTCCTTAAGCCTTTATCCCCAGAAGTTGATGCAAATACTGCCAAGTGATGCTTTCCCATACAATGGGTTGAGTTATAGGAGAGAAACTCTGGTCTTGGGAGTTTTTACAATGGGCAATAAGTCTGCTTGACATTTGCATCAGAGTAAATCAATATTATCTTTATTATACTAGACAGTAAACAGACCTTCCCTTTGTTCCAAAGGGAGACTATATCTTCCACAGCTTTTTGCTATACAAACGTTCTTGAAAAGATAATGTGGAGTGAAGGATGCCCACACTTCCACTTACAAGATGTGCAGAAATGTGAAACTCTTTGAAAATAACCTAAGAGAAATGTGAAAAGGTGGTGTATGCACAAGACTAAAAAAGGATGCTATGAAAAGTGGACAGTCAGAAAAGAAGAAATTTTTTTAGAATTTAAAAATAATTGATTTTTTTAAAAATGGTGCAAGTGGCAGAAAATTGAGTTCCCCAGAATGTAGTGCAGCGTGATTTTTAAAAAAGACAACATGAGGTCAATATGAAACTGTAAGGTACATAAGGGTCAATCCTGTAAATCCAACGTTCAACTGATACAAGTTCCAGAAAGAACTACAGAGAAAACAAAAGTACAAAAATTATCAGAGAAATAATACAAGAAAACTTTTCCAGAGAAAGAAAGATGTATGACTTTAAATCCTCCCATGAAATGGAGAGAATAAAAATGTCCCAGTTGAAATGCATAATAGTTCAATTTTAGAGTATAAAGAAAGGTGCAAAATATAATAATAAAACAAAGTGCCTGGAAATTTCAGGAAGAAGAAAAGCTATTCAAATAGTCATGGTCCAACTATGAAATAAATAAGATTAAATTAGAAAAGGAAGTCACTGAGTTTAAAGGAATATAATGAAATGGATATCAAACAGAATGAATGAGAATCTGAAAGATAATAGTAACATGGTATTTCTTATCCCAACAAGAAATTTTATACTTTAAAAAATAATATATCCATAATAAATACATAAATTAATAAAACTATGCCAGTAATTCATGGTCAAACATGAGGGAAATTTATTTTGAGTGACTTCCAGAGAAGTGAGGGGAATCCGTTTGAACTGTCTCTGTGGAAGGGTAGAAAGGTCCTGTCTGTTTTGCCATAGAGAAGGACATCTTAGCCCTTGACTGGCTTTTGTAGTGTACAATATTCTCATAATCAAAATGGTATCAATGCTGCTAAGTGATTTTCAGTATTTGAGTCAATTTGTAACAAATAATGTGACTGTTAAATACAAAGCAGTGCGAATGTTATCAACCATTAAAATATAAAATTAAGGGCGCGGACACACATGGGAAGGAGAGGTAGACGGAAAAGCAGGAGCCCTAACAATTTCTGCATCTTACAAAGTGTAAGCTGGATTACCAAAGACACAAGTTTAATTGTATTCTGAAAAGCCTAACAGTAAACACGAATTGAAGTAAAAGAGCAACATACAAATGAGTGCGTGGTAGGAAAGAAGAAAAGGAAATCAGCTAATTCTCATCTATCATAGCAGAAACTTATATATATATATATATATATATATATATATATATATATAAATCATGATTAATATTAATGAATCAAAAAATTACCCAGAGATACGGAAGTAACTACCAGAGGAACTAAAAGGAAAAAATAGTTAAAAGTCTTTGCCTCTGGGAAGCAGCACTGGGGATGGGTAAGGATACAGCAGGGACCATTATTTTTCATTATACTTCTGTACAACTATTATTAAAATTCCTATGTGTAACAGTATATTAACATTGTAAAATTATTCATTCTGTATGAAATTTTTTAAAAGGCAGGCAATCTTAATTATAGTATTTCCCTTATGTGTTGGAATGAGGTCATGCTTTAAAAATCAGAATCATAAAGACCTAGAAATTTTGAAACTGTAGTTATATTTTAATTTGAATATAGTTTTACTGATTTTTTGGAGAAATACTGTAATATATTTGAGTCATGTAGTTTGTATTATGAGTACAGTATGCTCTTAGTAATCTAATACATTTCTTTAGATTGGTAGTAATTTAGAATTTATTTTCTAAAATGAACTTTTGGTTCACTTCCTTTTCTCTGGTAATAAGATGTTACTACTGAAGCTGTTAATGGATATAATTTTATAAGTATTTACTGAGACCATAAGCCTGGTTTTACATTTCTTCATTGCCTTCCAAAACTACATTCTTTTTTTTTTCCTTGAAACTTTTATTTCAGCCTACTAGTTTCAGCAACTTTTATAATGAGGTTATTCAGACTAATCCAAAGGGCAATTTACACTTAACCTCTTTTAACGGAATTCCCTAAACAGGATGTCTCAGCAATTCATTTACAATTCTTACTACAGACAACAGACTATAGCTTGAATTCAGGATTGACTTTATGAATTGTAACCACAGGAGAAGACTGTAAGGGTTTTGCATTCACTGCATCTTAGCAGAGGGATTATACCTCAAGCAGCTTTCCCTGGAGTCTAGTCAAGTAGAATCAGGGGTGAAGAAATTACTGACCTTTTTCTACTGAGCTGCCATGAACCTCATGCAAAGAAGCCCTTTGCTGAGGAAGGGCAAGAAATGACTTTAGTGTCTTTTCCTGATCTATAAAGAAGTCTCTCTCTGTCTCTGTCGATTTTTCTTACTCTCTTTTTCTCTGTCTCCTCTCTGTCTCGCTATCTTTCCCCGTGAGAGACAGACAGACACAGAAATTCTGTGGGGCATTGATAGAACATATTGGGGGAAAACAGAGTATTCTTCAGAAATCCTGGTCTGAGTGACAGAACCGTTGGGCATTATTCTAAAACTACCACGTTAATGTGCATTTCTTCAAGAAGCACCCAAATCCTACAGTGGGAGCAGTGTTGCCTATTTCTCAAAGGACTTGGGACTTGCATTGAAAATCAACTAGAGAAAACAAATGAATCTGTGAGATCTTGATGTAATTATAGGCACATAATAAACATAGTCCTTGGAACCACAGTAAAACAAATGTTAATAAAACAGGATACTTCGAGGCATTAGGCCATTAATTCCTATGGCTGATTGATGGATAATACTTTTCAGTGTCAACATTAAAATTTGATCTTAATTTTGAGCCTGTTTAGAAATAGAAAGCTGAAATCTAGACCTTCCTTAGCAGAGAATGAATTCATTTGAAAAATGCTTTTTACCTGTTTTGTGCAACTTCTCAAAATCGTCTCTAAACTGTGAACAGTTAATATTCTAAAGTTCCAAATAAGGACACTCAGGTCAGACTGTAGTCTCAAACACCATGTAGAGATTTCTCCTGTTCATTTTTTGAAGAAGAGTTCTTTGTTGTCTTACATTTTATATATACTGTATATTATATATACTTATCTCCTATATAAAACATAATAATGTATATAAATGTTTAAGATTTCACACCTAGTTTGAATTTTAAAGACATTTTTCTCAATTACTTTGTTTCTCAAGTTCTAGGAAATTTGAAACAGAAAAACAGTTTTCAAATGAAAATACCACAGGAAAAGCTAATGCATGTAAATGTGTGTCATAGTCATTGACTTATAGTATGTACTTAGTAAATGTATTATTTTTGAATTTCAGTTTAGAAGAAATAATTTTCCTTTCAGTACTCACTATAACTAAGGAAATGATTTGTGCACGAAGTAGGCAGGGTGAATTTTTTTTTTTTTTGAGACATGGGACTTACTACAAGAATGGAGGTTTAGAGAACAATAGAAGTAAACATTTTTTTCAGAAAATACATTGATAATATGCTCTCCCGTGTCTATTAAAATTATATAATGTTTGTGGCCTAATGAGGCTAATCTGTGGATCGATTTTCTGTCTCATTTACTTTATATATATATATATAATATCAAAAGTAACTGAAACAATATCTTACTTGATACTTTATTACAACTTCTTTCATGACCACCCAATTCCATATGTAAATTACTTCAAACTTCTAGATATTTGAATGCCACACAGTAGATGCTTTCACATATATTGACATATTCAAATTGCTCTTTTCACACAGAAGTGATGTTTGTCGTTGAACAGGTATTTCAAGGCTGTCGCATGCTTGGGGAACATGGTCCCTCCAATGTGACAGACAACTAAAGGAGTTTCCTCACCTGTAGTGGAAGAATTAGGTGGCAGAGACAGACAGAGACAGAGACTGCCTGGGACTGAGGCTGAGCCTGACCCCTTTCTCTGCACCCGAAGTCCTGCCCTAGGGATCTAACAGTCCAGCCAGCAGTCTCCATGATTCCAGGCTGCCTCAGCCCCTACAGGCTTGAGGGAAAGAAGGTGCTTGAATTATGTTCTCTATTTCCCATTTCCCAGGGAACATCAGTGAAAGTTCTCACCTGCCGCCTCCTGGGAAGGTGTTGCTAATCTTCAACTGCAAAAATTAGTGACTGTGTAATAATTACTTTCCCATAAATTTAATAAGAATATTAACTTTTGTATGTCAGACATTTATACATTAGACTTTCAAAGCATTTTCAGAAGTGCCTTAGGAAAGTGAAGCACTGCTTTTAAAAAGCTGTTATTAAATTTTGTGTATGTGTAAAACACATTAAATATTAGAAGTTAATTTTCAGTCTTAAAACAGTATTTGGGGTGATCTCACTTGGCATTTGATATTCCCATATATGAAGAGATTCAAGACTATTCACATATATTATCTTGACTGTCATAGAAATGTCATAGAATGATCTGCTAATGGAAGAAATAACCTCATTTTTCTGTTATAAATGAAAAAGCAAAAAATTCACACTCAGACTAGAGTGAAAGATTTTCATCTCACCTCCTATAAAAGGACTGCCAAGCCAACAGGAGCCAAAGTCCCCAGAGATTCTTATACCAGCCAGCTTCTTGGTTTTAAAATGATCACAATTATAGTTAAACCACGGGTTCCTATTACCTACAAAATATCTGATGTTACATACCTCAGTTTACCCAAATAGAAACCACATCCCTTTGTATGTATCAGAATCGATCTCTTCTGTTTATGTATCTATCTGTCCAATACCAACAGAGGGAGACTATTTCAAGTTCTTTTTGAGATATAAAAGTAAGAAAACTATTCTCAGGAACTGAGGAAAACGCATAATTTATGCCTTGGAGGAAAACTTCCTTGGGTGAGTTAGTAGGAAGAGCAGAAATTAGCTGAAACAGGTCCGTTGAAACTTGTCTCAACTTTTAACTACATCACATGAAGCTGCTTTGAAACCCATCACTATATCCTCCTCACTGCTCTGTGAAACACCTTCATCTCACTGCCCCTTCTAACAGGAACGTTTAAAGTCTCTTGTAAGTAATGATCATATCTGTTCATACTTCTGATCAGGTGAATTTGAACACCAACTCTATTATTTTCTACCTGTTCTTGAAGCTAAACCATCTATTACACTTTCTCGCCCCTAAAACTACTAGAAATAATGCCAGAATGTAATGAAATTACTAAATTTTTTAAAACATCCCATTTTACATAAGGAAAAGCAAATTCTTTCTCTGTCTATAATATTCAGGGCCAGAAAGGATGGTGTGATTCAGCCCCGCCTCACTGGGCAGTTGTCCAGGTGTGAGCGTTGCTGAAGTCTTTTTTAAAATTCAGTTTTAATGCAACACGCTGCTAGAGATGCACCACAAAATTTGTTCTTTAACGTTTGCCTGCAGGATCGTGACCCTTAATGTCTTTACCAGGCCGATAACTTCTGGGCAGCAGAGTTAGCCTGCATTCATGAAATCTCTGAGCAGATGCACTGCTGGAGGGGAGGAATGCCAGTGTCCTGTGAGAACCGTCACCGGTGAGCGCTGTTGGCTTGTGAATTATTCCAAGTACCTTAAGAGAAACTAATGACACCTTTGTTAGCTAATGTGTTTCACCTGCAAAGGGAACGTTGCATTCTGAATAGGTTTGGGCAGACGGGGAAAAAAAAAGCAGCCGTATGCTCCCCGATTTCTTGTATACCATTTACACAATTTGGTTAGCTTTCTCTCTGGGAAATTCATCTCGTCAGTGTAAGTTACCATAGCTCAGTCATTTGCTTTTTGTTTCCCCTCTTTAAGCAGTACAGATTCATACTCCGGCTCCCTCTGTGTTTCTTGATACTAGAGTAAGATACGGAAGCCTTTATAAAATGAAGTGTTTGTCAAGGGAGGTGGGGTGGAGGGTGCTTTTTTTATGGCAATGCCAAACTTTTTCAAGCATTTAACTAGTTTTTGTGATGATAAAGGACTGCACAATTTTCCCGTCAAGGCACTGTAGTATACTGTACTCAGATACTTTCAGCCTGCAGAGGAGTCTTCTGAATTTGCATATTAAGGTTTTAGCTGTTTAAAAGTTTCAGCATTTGGGTCCTTTACCTAATTTCATATGGAGTTAAACTGCTTCTCTAAGAGCTGCGTCAAGAGAAAGAAAGAAATGTGAATGGAATCCATCCGCTAAAAAGTTGGCCCTGGCATTGGGGTCACAGCTTTTGTTGCCATGTTTGTCATCTGGGATTCTTGTCATCTGTCATCTGGGATCCCAGAGCTTTTTGGGATTTCCATTCCCACCAACCTTCTGAGAATCGCCTGTGCGATTCTATCTTGAGTACAGAGGTGGAGAGGTGGAACATTCAGAATACCATAGGTGTCTCTTACTCTGCTGTTCTCAGTGTGGTACTGCTATGTGTTGCCAGTTTAATTAACCAAACCTCTGAAAATCTGCCCTCCTTCCTATTAGTGGTCTGGCTGGCGCATTGCTATTCCTCTTTTTGCAGGGATTGCCCCGCACACCGTGCAGCCTTAGCTTCTTTTTTCTTGCAGTCTGCCCCCTACCATGACTACTTCCTGTCATAGGGATGATATGACTCCATCTGTTTTTCCAGTCCTTTCTGGGATTTTTTAATCTAAATGATTGACTTCTGGTTCCTGAATCATCTGCAGAAGAAGTGATGACTACCTTGGGACCTGTGCCTTTCCACCCTTTTACTCTCAGTCATAATTACCTGAGGTCCATGGTGGATTGAGTCTCACTGCAGACAGGCGTCAAGTACCAGGCAGGCATCGGGAGATCTGGTACAGCTCTTCTATTTATATGTTGCTCTAATACAAAAGAACGTGCTCAACTTCTCTGCTCCCTTCCCTGGAGAAAATGAAAACCGGAAGGGTTGGTTATTTTCTACCCTACGTTTGGCTTTAAGAGGACGAGGCATTTCTCATTGCTGGCAATTGTCATGGCTTTTGAACCCGTCCTTTCCTTCTGTCAGCCCATCACAGGCAGAATGTGCAGTCAGCAGTGGGTGGGGGGTGGGGACAGGGATTTGGGGAATCAGAGCAATCCGCCTCATCTGGCCTTGAGTAGGGGAAGCACCACGGTGTCTCATTAAAAGGTCCTCTCCTGTCCTTTGGGTTTCCTGCAGTAGTGCAGAGGCAGGTTGGCTATATTAGCAAAGCTTTTCTGCTTGTGGCCAGTGTAAACAGATCTTAACTGGACGTACATGTTCACTGTTTCTCTGATAGTTGGCGTTTCCAGAGTGGAAAGGCTCCCAAGGCGACTGCAAAACACCTTCTAACTAAGAACACTGGTGCTTCCCTGCTGTAAGCAACTGGGGAGGACTGTACGATTCATCGCTGTACTCTGATCCTGTAGAAACACAGAGGAAAAGGGAGTGCTTCTTTCCTAGGATCCCATTCCGGGTTGCTGCAGCCAAGGCACAGCTGGATACACATTAAAGTCGTTTTTCTGATTTACACAGTGAAAGTGGTTTCCAAGTAAAGATCCTATTCAAATTATTCACAACCTTTTTTCCCTTCTAGGAGTATGTGTCTTTAGTTGCTCGATTAGATTGGTTTGCATTTAAATGTCGATGACAAAAATTTCTTGTATTATACAGACTGGGCAAGGTGATGGATTTAAGTAGTTATATGTGTACACCTGACAGGTAGATCAGTCTTCAGGTGTACTTACTGGTTCTTTAGTTACTCTTTTTTCATCTCAAATTACACACACATTTAAAAATTATAATGATAATTTATTCATTTTAATAATTAGTCATTATAGACGAAGCTTTAAGTTTAGTCTCTTGGACTGTCTCTTTATGCATTTTTCTTTTCTGAAATACAGTTTCCCTTCCCCCCTGTATGGCAAATTTCTATCTCTAACTCTGAAAATTACCTATGATTCTTTCATTATATATTTTTGAAATACAGTCAGGTAAGGCAAACACATCTTACCCCCAAGAGTTCTGGGTTATTTTTTTTCCCCCTCTTTAAATTAGAATGAAACCCTAACACCAGCACCAAGGTAAGACGGATATTGCCTTTGATGTCTTTTATTGCTTTAAGCATTTTACTGGCATTTGACAACACAAAACACCAATATGAACCTCATATGTCCTTTAGACCTATCATGCATTTGCCCTTTTTGCTTATGGCTTTAATTTTTGTTCTTTCAGAAAGCTTTGCTTACTTAAGAGAGTACAGAGGCTACTGAGAAAGTAGTTTATCTCAGTAAAGTTAACCATGAAAATCAACCAACTGAAAAAACACCTTAGACACAAATGGGGTACCAGTTGCACCCATCCCCACGCCTCACTGGTATGGACATGAATGCTGAGAGTCAACCGGCATTCAGATGTTTTTTACCGGAACAGTTATGGTTGTTGATGCACATGACAAGCACACAGTAGGTGCTTTAATTGACCCATCGATACATGTATTGAGCTCTTATATTTAATGCATCTTGTCAGAGTTGATGATTTGGTGGGTATTTGTGGGCTTCCCATGTGCTCTTTAGCTCATTGCCATAGAGATGACTTTGTTTCCTCATCCCATCTCTACCCCATAGGGGTGCACTTTTCTGAAACCATAATATTGTGTTAAGAAGTTGAAATATATCCTAAAGTAATCATAGATTCGGGGCCCAAATATCTCATAATTAGAGCTTCCGTTCCTCAGAAAGGGGACAAAATAACGCATTGTCATTATTGCTATGATTTCTATTAGCTAAGTTTAAACATGTCTATTGCATTTTAAGAAATCATATGTAAAACATGATTTTTATCTTTTATGTTGACTTTAGTTTTCCAAGTAGATATATTTTATTAAGCTAGTAACAACTGTATGTTAGATGTCATCTAATAGCCTAGGGGAGTGACAGGTGGCCAGTACTGGAGTTCACATCTCATTATTCTTTGGCTCCACATTCAAACAGGGTTATATCTAAAACTGACACAGTGGTTGATCAGTGACCCAATGAAATGAGCTGTTGAACACAGAATTCCTGTTCATAGGAGCTATGTGTAGAATTCATGATGTGAATGATTACAAATAGTATCCTTGCTGTCTGTGTCAGACAGGAGGCCAGCAGTTAATGGTCCATGGAGATTTAACTACCCATATTGGCAGAGATGCTCCTTGTAGGGCAAACATGAGGCCTGGTAATGGGAAACATTTGGAACTTGCATCTCCATTGTCTCTCTGCCTGTTGTGGCAGCGAATTGGTTTATATTATGAATCCTAGCTCCGTGTTCATTAGCAGGGATTTTTTTCTCTCAGTTTTGTGAAAGTATATGGGTGCTTATAAAACAGTGACTTAAACACATATTTTGTTTGCATTAAGTGATAATATGCTTGTACTTCATCTGCCATAACTACAAATAGGAGAGATGGCTGAAAACTACAGCTAATCTCTTTATTCATAATAGTTATAATGCCTACCATTCAGAAGTTACTTAATATGCACTTGGCACCATTTACTTTGTAAGTGCCTTTAAGTATGGTTTTAAGTGTCTAATATAATTTTTAAGTACTTCACAACAATTTTATGTGGTCGATATTAAACATATTTTATAGAGGAGGAAACTTTGACAATTAGAATCAATAAAAACCTCATCAGGTCTGGACAAATGAGTTGAAGCTAACGAGATAGTTTTAGAGTGGATAAAAGCAATGACCTTGCATAGAAAGCCCTACCATTAGCTTTTTAAAAGGCAGCTACAACAGCACAAGATTATGAAGTGAATAAATGCGTGCTAAGCTTCCTCACTCTCAGCTGCGTTTTCAACAAAGAGCAGAGTCACAGATATTTATTGTCCACCATGAGCTACCTTGGATTTAGAGGCTGCCACGGCCAAAAACAGAGACAACATCTCTGCCTTGAAGGATCTAACATCCTAATGGAAGGAAACAGATATTAAATGTGTATGCAAATGTATAAAGCAATTTAAGATAGGGGTAAGTGGTATGAATAAATTATAATGGGGCCATGTACCAGATTGGCTGGGATATGGGGGTAGTTGACCACCTCGTGCAGGACAGTCTGAGAAGGCTTCTCTGAGAGGTGCCCTTTGAGCTGAGATTGAATGATGAGGACGTCAGAGGAAAATTTGTGGGAAAAATATTATTAGAAGTAGAAAGAGCAACCAATCCAGCAGCCCTGAGATTGAACAGCAAGTCTGAGCTTTCACAGAAAGAAAAGAAGGTGGCTGGAAAATACTGAGCAAGAGAAAGGGTAAGTGGGCTGCGGCAGAAGAAACAGGCAGAGTGCAATCCATACAGGCACCAAGCAGGAGGAATGGTGACTGTGTTCTGGGTGCCTGATCACTACGTGGCCTCTTTTTTTTTTTTTTTTTTGCGGTACGCGGGCCTCTCACTGTTGTGGCCTCTCCCGTTGCAGAGCACAGGCTCCGGACGCGCAGGCTCAGCGGCCATGGCTCAAGGGCCCAGCTGCTCCGCGGCATGTGGGATCTTCCCGGACCGGGGCACGAACCCGTGTCCCCTGCATCGGCAGGCGGACTCTTCTCAACCACTGTGCCACCAGGGAAGCCCACTACGTGGTTTCTTAATACTTCTGTGTGGCACAGCTGCTCAGTGTAAAATAAATACTTAAACTCTGGGAGTTAAGAGCCTTTAGCTGTTAGACAGAACCCTGATACTAACTAGGGTTGTGTTGCTAGAACAGTCCTTGACCATTTCAGGTTTACAACTGCAATATGAAAAATAGGTAGAAATAAATGAACGCTTCTAAGTTTCTAAGGCTCAGTAAGTTGAGAAAAGAAGACCAACTCTATTTTATAAGTTTCCAAGACCATCACAAAGTTTTGGTAGACACAAGATTTTTCATTGTTATTCCTCAAACTGTGACGCAAAGCGCAATGTCATTTTATGGGTCTTTCAGAGGAATGGCAAGACCTAGTTTTGTTCGTGTTTCTTAATTCATCGGTGGAACTGATACACAAGTGAACATTAAATAGCCAGTAACCTTTGTAAAGAATATATTGGCTTGGCCAAAAAGTTCGTTTGGGTTTTTCCATAACATCTTATGGAAAAACCCGAATGAACTTTTTGGCCAACCTTATATATATGTGCGTGTGTGTGTATATATTGTGTGTGTGTGTATAATAATTTCCCATTATTTAATTACAGTTTTTCTCTAAACGAGTGTCTGCTGAGCCCAGTTTTATAGTAGCCCTAGATACATCTAATTGTCTAAAAATAAAATTAATTTTAATTTATCTAAATACCTCAAAGCAAATATTATTTTAGAACTTTATTGCAGCAAACCATAAACCTAAAAGATAAAAATAATTGGATATGGAATTTCAAACATATTGAGACTCATTTAATTGCTATAAAAATAAACTTACGTGTAAATATAATATACTTTGCTAAGCAAAGTACAGTTATCAAAATTATCAGAATGCCATTTCTGTTAATATTTCTGTGTTTCTAATCAATAATTCATTACTGTATGGAAATAATTTGTGGAATTTTATATGAAGCAGTTGATTGCCTTTGCTAGACATAAAGACATTTATTTGGAATACTATTCAGTGCTGTTTCCTTTATCACAAGTCTCAAATCTGCCATGTTTCTTAGGATATTAACGTACAATGTCAAATGGGATTGAAGCTGAGAAAAATTACCTGAGGGCATTTTTGTTTTGTACTTAAATTTTATTTTGTCATTTATTCTTATTAGCAATCATTAAGCAATTTAATAATTATAAGCTCCATTAACATTTTAATGAGTCTAGTGGCCATTGCTAAGTGTAATTAAATTAGTTTTATTGTATAATATTTTGAAGCTGTGATTAACTTAAGTTTTCCTGTGCTTAGAAGAATAAACCTATAGAGAGATTGCTATTCACCAAATATCTTATTAACTTATAAGGTACTGATAAAATAGACATTAATGGAGTCAGGAGAGAAATATAATCCCCTATTGAGTCTATTCACAAGATAAAACTTTAATCATCTCGGTTTGGAATGAGTCTAGTCCGGACATCATAATTTTATTTAAAGGTGTTTCTTGGATAGAGGTGGAAAAAAAGGATGAAGGGATAGTTTCTTTTGGTGATGTTCTGTTCCTCCATTTGTTTCTGCAAGTGTAATTTGTAGGGACAGGATTGGATGAAGTCAGACAGGCTAATGACGTGAAGTAGGTACCTGTAACATGTTGAATTATTTGGTACCAAGCAAGATATATATTCATTCATTGATTAACTTGGAAATTTATTGTAGAAATGAAAAAGTCATTAAGTCATTTTAGTTTATTTAACAAGTATTTACATAAACACACATTAAAGACATTAAAAATGTGAGCCAGTGGTAATTTCTTTTCTTTTCTTTTTTATTTATTTACTTATTTGGTTGCACCGGGTCTTAATTGCGTCACGCGGGCTCGTTAGTTGTGGTGTGCGAACTCTTAGTTGTGGCATGTGTGTGGGATCTAGTTCCCTGACCAGGGATTGAACCCGGGCCCCTTGTATTGGGAGTGTGGAGTCTTAACTACTGCGCCATCAGGGAAGTCCCAAGCCAGAGGTAATTCTCATATTACTTATTAGTATTTTTTACTGGAATCCTCAGTTTGAAACCTCTTTCTTGCTATCACTTAAACCTTCTTCTTAGAAACTGTTTGACTGTATATGAGTGGAAGGTCACTATACATTACATATTTGTTGTGCCAGTCTTTGGTCTTGCATGTACTTGGAGATTTGGTCCTTTATTGCTATTGCTGTTAGATAAACTCTGACATGCTCTCAAGAGTGAGATAGTCTTGTTTTCTGATGAATTGCCTTACATAGAATGCAATTAAGCATTTTACAGGATAGTAATTTGTATAACATGTATAGCACATGTTTACTTATGGGAATTACGTGGATTTGCTGTAATTATTAGATTCTGTTGATTGTATTCCATTATGCTAATGTTTCCAAAATAAGCATATCAAGCAATTTTATACCATGCAGTATTTCAGAAACCTTTGGGACATTTTCTTCAATATATTTTGAATGCCACAGAAACATTTTATCATGAAATTTATACTTTCCACTTTATCCCTCTTTTTGTAATCAAAAAGGTATGTGTATGTACAATATAGACTTTTTAAAAATAAAAAATAGGTATTAAGAAATACTAATATTACATTATCATCATATATGCCATATACCAGTGATCAAAAAATGGAAAATGAACTCAGTCTTTTTTTTCTTTAATATTCATTGCTGAACTAGATTCTCATTTGACTGTACTGACACACTTTTGGAATTTTTATACTACAGCTCTAATAAAGTTCTAAACATCCAACATATTACTCAATGTTTTCCTTTACATTTCTGGAAAGAAAGCAACACAAAACTTATTGTTGCCTAATGATCATCAACAAAAGAGACTTTTATATTAGTGTTGCCCTTTCTATTGAAGACTTCGAGTTTCCAATAGGAGAATTCAGTCAATGTTATGTTCCAGATGACAGAAGAGCCCACTTAGACCCTTACGATCATGAAATTTAGTCTCGTATAATCCATTTGCCATTTCTCTCTGTTTTTCTCTCTAGGTAATCTCAGCTATTCCAATGGTTTTAGGTACTTCTCAAACAAACAAACAAACAAATAAATAAATTCTACACCGAGTCTAAGATTTTTATACTTATCATCTTGCCGGTTCCACTTGGATGTCTCATAGACATTTTTAACTTAACCTGTTTTGATTCACATCTCTTCCCCAGTTAAGTGACATCGTCATCTGGGTAGTTTCTCTAACCACAAATCTTGGTATCATATCAATTCCTTCTTCCTTTCCACCCCCATAACAAGCCCATCATTATGTTTCTTGACCCGTGTTCAATGCTTATTTCAAATCTGTAGTATGTTCTCATCCTGCTGCACTGTGTGAGCCTAAGCCCCCTTCATCCTCTTACATGACCTGTGGCCATGGCCTCCTCGTTCATTCCTCTACTGCTGGTCTTCCCTGACTACACCCACTATCTAGTCAACAACCAAAGGTATCACCCAACTTTTAAAAGCATTTACCTTATTATGTTTGCTAATATCCCTCAGTGTTTTCCTGTTGCATAGAATAAATTATAAGCTCGAAGAGGGCAGGACTTTTGTCTGTAAGGTTACCACTGAATCCTTAGTACCTATGATGTCTGGCAAACTGAAAATATGAATCTTTGACTCCCTGCTTGTATAAGACTAGCTAATTTTCATTCTTAAAATCTGAGTTTTTGTACAGGATTTCTCTGATAATCCTTAGAGTAACCGCCCTTTCATTGACTATGTAACATTCTCTCCCAGTACAGTGCTTAATTTCTTCATTTTAGGCCACATTCTGTAATTGTTTGTTTATTGTCTGTTTTCTCCACTAGAATAGATACTCCATGAGGGCAGGGACTATATCCTCATCTTGATATGACAAATAGTAGGTATGCAACAATACTGTTAAGTGAATGATTGCCAGAACTCACATAGAGCCAAGTCTTTCTGTATTTGAGGGGTTTTTGTTTGTTTGTTTTAATTTTTTACTTAATGGTATGCATTTTAACTGGTATGACATGGAGTTGGGTATCCACAAAGAAATTTGTTTCCTTTGTATAATTTAATTTTCTTCCTCCAAAAAAGTAATCTTAATAACCTTTTCCTGTTTTTTAAAGACAAAATTTCATCTCTTGATGTATTCCCTTAAAATCCTCATATTTTAAATCCTCTGAGATACTACATTTTTGAAGGGTAATAGTACTAATTAATAATTTTTACTTATTGGGTCCGATTATGTGCCAAGCATTGTTACAAGTGATTTTTTTAACTTCTAAATCTTCAAAAATACTTTATCTTATCTGATATTATTATCATCTTTATTTAGTAAACGAGGAAGGGAAAGGTCACAGTTAAATAATTTTTTCCAGCTGAATCCTGCCAAGGATTGGCAGGCTTGGTACTCACATCCAAATAGAGAGTCTAGACTGTAATCTATATAATAATTTACTAATTATACTTCCTGAAGGAATACTGCCCTAATAAGACAAGTCACACTTTTAAAAAATTATGGACTATTTGATTTTCAAGTACTTAAAGCAAAAATACCTGATGTACTTCTTTGATTACAGTACATTGTTTCATTATTCACTAAATTCCTTCTTTCAACAAAATTCAGCATTTTGATGTAATGTATACAAGGATAACAAAAATAAAGTGGTCAGAGAAAAAATATCTTAAATATTAAAATCAACTATGTGGTTATGATGTGCTCTGTCATGTTTTTTCCTTTAGTTGGGACAATGTATTTTCTTATATGAATTAGGAAAGGTCAGGTATAGCAGTAAGAATTATATATGGCTATTTATTGATTTGTATTTAAGTTAACTTAGAGTAATTATTTAGTGTCTGGAAGAGATATAAATGAAAGCTTTGCCAAGTAGTCTCAGCAGCCTATGCTACAGCTTCTCTGAAGTGCATTCTGTTCATTGCTCATAGCACTGTTCCTTGGCATTTGTATTTGGTCACACGGTAGAGCTCAAGGTTAATGCCCAGTAGACAGGTCTGAAGGTACATTCAATACCATCATTATAAGCATGCTTACTTATAAGACAGAACAGATGAAATTTTCACCTTGCCTTTGCCCAGGAGCCCTTAGGAAGATGGAAAAGGATGAATCAGTCCCTTGTTTGCAAAAAGGGTGACATTAATCATCCAACATCGTGAACCGCTAGACAGGTGTCATTTGTTTCTTAAAGTTATGCTATATTGTTTGTGGAGCTGCATAAATTGTCTGGTTCTTTCAAAATAGTCTCCACAGGTACAGCAAATGGGAAGTGAATCTGTCATTCTTGAAAATGTTAAAGATCAGCAAGTGCAGAGTTACTGTAGAGCTGACCTTCCTCCTTCATTACCGACTGCCAGAGCTGTAAGTGGAGAAAAGATGGAGGACTTAAAAGACAATAGAGTGAACTTCCTATCATGACTCGAAAGGGTCACACTCATAAACTGCAGCATTTATTTAGGGATTTTTCTTGCAGTGTGTTCAGGAGGACCAAATAATGCAGTTATTCTGATCTTTTGTATAAAGGCATATATTGAGATGTCACTTTCTGAGCAATTTGTTATACAGTAGTGCTTTGGTGTTGGAGAAAAACACCATTAATAAATGAGAAGAGAAGAAGTTCCAGAGAAGAAAGGCTGACTCAGCAGATCATGATTTGTTTTAATCACCCTGTGATTTTAGGAATGTTCTCAGACAGCCTTGGTGCAAGTCCAGAGCACACCATCGTCATTTGGGCACAAGTGTTCCAAATGTTGTCATGGTGACAGGGTTTCAACCATCTGTGTATCATAGTATTATATTTGAATATAATAAGTTAGTAGGAAGAGGAATTGAAGGAGGGATTCTCACAAAGAATAATAATTAAAGAATGTCTAAATTAGACCAGCTCTAAGAAAAGCATGCACGTGGAGCCTGTTAGTGTACATTTACACAGCCTTCCAGATAGGTCTAAATCCTTTTTCATATTGTGAAAGTACATAAGTGAGAACTAGAACTCAGTTACCTCATTACAAATGAAAACAGCCAAATCTATATTTTCATGGAGTTCAAGAGTCTGGCTTCCCATTCCTGATGGTATAGATATCAGTGGCAGTTAAGATCATCATCCCTGAAAAAAATATGTATTTTTCTTTCCAGTTCAGCATGTACATTTTAAGCTATGTTAATCACACTGTTATTTATCTTATGGTAGATATAAAATATCACCATAGCCTATCTTGTTTGGATTAGCAGCCCAAAGAATTGTGAATTGTTTTGAACTCCTAGTTTATCTATTAACATGCTCTTGGCTGCAAGTTACAGAAACTCTGATTCCAATTGACTCAAGGAATAAGGAGATTTATCTCACACTTACCAGGAAACCCAAAGGTAAAACAATACATTTATTCTTGTATGTTTCTCCTGGAAGGGAAGAAACTATTTCTAGAATCCCACAGAAGGCAACTTTCATTGTATATTGGCCAGAGTTCCATCATATGTCCATTCTTCAACAAGCAGTTGGCAAGAGGCATAATATTAATCTCAGAAAAATAAGAAGCTACATTGAAGTAAGGTTGATAGTCACTTTACCCACATGCCTTTGGCTCTGTGGGGGAAGAGTGGACATTTAGATAAAAATCTGAGCTTCTGTCTGGAGGGATGCAGAAGAGATTGCCTAGAGGATAGGCAGATAATATTGACTGTTATATAGGGTTGATTTCATTTGTTCATCTTAAAGTATATACAAAATAGACGACAATGCAACCACCAATCATACTTGTCTGTGAAACGCATTTTAGAACTCTGGGGGTGCTGCTAATCGACCATACTGATTATGTGTGTTTTCTGTTACTATCACAGTAAGTTTCTTTATTGTAGGCTATAGTAAATAAATGCATTTATAAGTAGATGGTGTCAGCATATAGCACTCTGGGATTAAATACAGGTTAGGGCTTATCCAGAGTGAAACCTGTTTATATGGATAATAGCAAGTTGATGCTAATACATGTAAAATCTATGGTGGTGGATATTTAAGCATGCTCTTATGTAACCAAGGCATCTCCTTTTCATGGTTCTTAGTGTAAATAATGTGTTGCATCGCCCTCAGAGTGCAGTGTCCATGGCGATTCACATGCTGGTCACATCAAGAACCTTCTTCACGTTTCCCTCTCCTGCAGGGCTCCTCCCACAGCCAGCTACAGCCATCAAGTTGAACTTGGTCGGAAGGTTTTGCACGTGGAATCCAGGGGATGTGGCAGAGTCCGGGCCAGCCCAGAGTTCTGAACAGCAGGCTCTGGACTCAGTGGCAGGTGCTCTGGAGAGATGGGCGGATTCCTTCTGCAGCTGTGCACAGTGAAGAGGGCTCCTTGTCAAATAACTCGCTCTCATGCCGCAAACACTCCCAACTCTCCTCCACGCGACCACTTTCATGGAGGTAGAGCGTAGCAGAGGCTCCTCTGTCAGTCACTTCACAGAGGCCAAGTAGAAAGGGAGACGACCTGGGTCAGTGCCACTAATACTGAAGTCATTGCTGAAAGGACCAAGAGGCTCAGTGACAGCCCCACCATTCACAAAGGGGAGGGAAGGACTGCTTAGGGTGGAAACCTGTTCCCAGAGATTAAATGCGCATGGTACTGGGGAGAGCTAGGCACAGAGGTTCCAGGATGAGTGAATCTATTGGTTTCATGCTCCCTTGAGAGGATTCCTGCCTGCAAAGGACCGAGTTCCAAGCACTTTCATGTGTGCAGTCCTTTCCCGGGTACTTGGTGAGCTCAGCACTCATCTTTGGCTTTTCCTCTTGGAGTCAAAATTGCTATCCCTTCTTCCTGCCTGGCTACTTAGAAGTTATTTTATTTGTTTATTTTTAGCATGCAAAACACTTATTTGATCTGACTCATGACTCTCTTCTCTCTGGACAAAGGAAGCAAAAGATCCTACATTCACTTAACAGTTGGAGGAACTGCTCTTTCTTGAAATAAAGAGGATTAGAAAACCCAAGACCATCCTTCTGCAAAACCACAGCAATGCTGGAAACATTGGAACAAAATTGTTTCATAACATGTCTGAGTTTCAAGATAGAAAAAGGAAATTCCCAAACCCCCAAAGACAAGAGAGCTGAAAAGGAGAAGTGAGAAGTGCTGAACTGTGACTGCCCTTGAGGGGCATGTGCCCGGCTCCATAACTAAGGAACATTTTTTTTTTTTTTTTTTTTGCGGTACGCGGGCCTCTCACTGCTGTGGCCTCTCCCGTTGCGGAGCACAGGCTCCGGACGCACAGGCTCAGCGGCCATGGCGCACGGGCCCAGCCTCTCCACGGCATGTGGAATCTTCCCGGACTGGGGCACGAACCCGTGTCCCCTGCATCGGCAGGCAGACTCTCAACCGCTGCGCCACCAGGGAAGCCCTAAGGAACATATTTTGAAGAACCATGTAGGGAAAATACACAAGGCCTTGGACCCTTGCAAGGTGGGGAGGGGGGACTGAGAACTCCAGACGTCTCTCCATGACCCTTGAAATTTTAGACTCTCAAAGACTGTACTGGAAAATAATTTGCCCGTCCCCAAAAGGAAAGGACAAAGAAACGTGTTGACACGTTTTTGCGCATAAAATTCCTGACCACTCACTGCCTTCACGTGGGTTTAGAGTTTGAGGTGACCATACTAGTGACCAGGACACAGAGGCTAGGAGATGAAGTGGCCCAGGTTAGCTGTGCCAGAAGAAGTTGAAGGAGCTATATTCTGGAGGCCTGTGTGCTCCATCTACCTGCACAAGATGCAATAAAACCTAGTCAAACATGAACCCTAGATACAAGATTAAAACTATAAAGCAGAGCCAGTCACCTTGTGTGAGATTCAGCAGAAACAAACAAGGGAGTTGGGGAAAAGACAGTGACTTTGATGTACACAAAATGTTGATACTGTTCTTTTCAACATTTGTGTTAAGAAATCTGGAAAGACCATACTTTGTTTCTATCAAATAATAGATCAGAAAATTAAGTGCCTTTGCCTAATTATAGAATAAAATAAACTACTTTCATAAATGGATCTATCTTGATGAACTAGACAATTCTAACACATTAGCTTTGTTCTCTTTCTAAATTATTTTATAAATGATAATGGAACTTTTATTGTGAATGACTTCTGTTACTGGCTAAGGTCACATTTGAGACAATTTTACATTGTTTTTAATGACAGTATTTTATGAGCAAAGATGCTTGTTTTTACAACATTGGAGATTAGTTGCAGTGGAGTGACTAAAAGTTTTGTGCAGTTGCAACCTTAGAGAAATGGTTTGATAGCCATCCTTCTCTCCTGTCACTTTTCTCTTTTCTGTGTCCCATTGCACGTGGAGTCAGTTGGTTCTTTGCCCAGAAGATGTGTTTCCTTGGGCATGGGGATGCCTCCAGGTGGTGTCTTGTTATGGATGTTGATCTGGAAAAGTGAGACTTATGTCGTAGATATTTGTGATTCAGATTTCACAGTCTCTTTCACAGCCCTCATATACAAATGGAAATGCACATCCAAAGGAGCTATTTTATTGCACATGGGTCTGCAATATCAATGAAAAGTTGAGAGAAGATTGAAGTCTAACACCAGGCATATTATGCTTTATAGGATTATGAGTTGATTGGTGTCATATAAATAGGATAGAGAGACATAAACACTTTTATTATACTTTGCTGGAAATTCCATGTTAAATATTTTCCTGTGAAGACATAGATAAAGCGCTCACTTCTGAAGCATTTTAATCCTTTAATAAGTAAAGATAACTTCACCAATTCTATTCTTTAAAATTAATTTAGAAACAAATTATTTATGGGAAAATTATTATTACAGTGGTATATATTCATATGAATATTGAATAAATTCATAACATTTTACATAAGATTTATTTAAAATATTAGTTTGCATGGCAATGATTTTGCATCTAAGTTTTCCAACAATTACAGATATACAATACCCAAGATGAAATTATTTCAGATTTCCCAAACCCAATAACTAGAGAGTCAGCAGTGCGATTATCCTTGGGTTCTTTATTTGAAAATCAGCAGTCTTCATTTACATTAGTTACAACATATTTTCACATGTTTATTTTGGGGGATTTTTAGTAGGGGGAAGATGCACACTGAAGTTTCCTCCTGACATATGTATTTCATTATATATATTTATATATATATATATATATATATATATATATATATATATATATATATATATATATATATATATATATTATAAAATACAAGTAAAACTAGCATTAAACTCTTTTAGAAAAATAGTAGTCAGCATCAAATTAACTTTTTTGAGATCAAATGTAAAGCTATTAGATGATTTTTTGACATAAATTAAAAACAGAAATAAGTAGTCTGTAGAGCTTGAGAAACCGGGTAAGGGGAAACTCAGGAAATGAAAAGCATCAGGAAATGGCATTTATTAATTATGTGACTTACTTTTATGGTTATCGATAGTGATTTTATCAGAACTACTCCTTATTTAAAGGTGGTTACCATGCAGAGATGATTAGATTATTTTACTCAGTATGACTGTGCTTTGAAAATGTCACTTTTTCTCACATCTCTTTATTTACAATTATGCTTAGGGAATATATATATATTTTTTAGCTGAATGTTCACACATGAGGAAAAGCAGAAAAACAGAACAGCCACAGTAAGGTGTGCATGCTGGGCAGTGGCAAGGTGCACACCCTTGCCTGGAAGTCTGCTCTTGCCCTCTGCCTTATATCAGTATCCATCTGATTCATGCCTCAACAGAATGACCAATTACTGTCTGACCTGGACCTTCAGGTTGGGGTGTAATTGTTGAAGCATGTTACATAGTAAATGTCATACACTAAAATGTTAAGGGTGTACAGCTGTGTCATTAAGACGACTAATAAACCAACAAAGAAGAAAAAAACGGAAGGGCCAACATTATCCCCAAACCCCTTCATATTCAATCACTTCACCTTGGAAACAAGAACAGTATTTACCTACCAATCCTGTATTTGATGACTTATTTAAATTTTCCTTATTATGGTCTGCCAACATAATTTGTCTAGGTTTGTAAAATTTTGGAGTTAAAAGTTTGCCTGGGTGGTAGAGGGGAGAGTTGAAGGCCAGGCTCAGAACTGTAGCCTTGGTCAAGTTTTAGTTCCCTCCCTCTGGCAGGCAAGCGTGGTACTGTTCCCATTCTGGTTAGAACAGATCACAAGCTTCTGTCTTACCTGCCTCAGGATGCCTTCAACTGTCTGACATTTTCTTTAATCAGAGAAAGCAAATAAAACAGTTTGATACTGAGGATGAAATGTTACATAATAGATAAATACAAAGAATGGACTCACGACCGAGATGGAAGCAGGTTTGTCCTCCCCCGTCTTAAGTGTGCCGTGGTCCATTAGGGTCATTGCTCTCCCAGACCCTGGGACACATTTCCATTTTCAGAGCGTGGACAGACAGTGGCACAGAAGCACGGAGGAGGTAAAATAATACTTTCCATGTCCTTGGCCTGCAAATTCTTCCTTATAGAATTTCATGGAGCAGAAAACAGAAACCCTTCTACTGTATAGACACTACTTTCTGGCCAGTACCTTTTCACCAGCTGCCTCCATGTCAACATTTTTGGACACCCCTTTGGAAGCTACAGCTTAGAACAATGCAAAGCAAACAGGCACCAGAGTGGTGAGAGTTGATTTCACCTGGAGCTGTGAAGTTAGTAACAGGAAGGAACAAAAATGGGAAGAACCGAGAGAGCCAGGCTTTCTGAGGAACAAATAGCTCCGTGCCTTCTTTCCGACGGGGGAAGCGTGGCCTAGATGAACCTCTGCAGCAGTGAATTCCACTCAGCTTGGTCAGCTGACCAGAGAGCAGGAACGAGAGATCCCCCCTTAGACCAGTGGAGCCAAAGCAGATAAATGATGGATGGACAGTGCTGTTTGGTCATGCATATCGACTGCCCACCCTCTTGGTTAATGTTGGCAAAGAAGATTCTAGCATTCACAGAAGGGCTGTGAGAATAGAATCCACCCAAACCATTTGTGGGTAAACAATGTGCCTGGCTAGAACGTTCCCTATTCAAAGACGGCCAAGGTGAGAACACACATGATGCAACCAGTACAGAAGGTTCTGCACGGAGAATAAAGAGACCACCAGTCACAGGATGTGTAGGAAAAGGACGTTTTATGGAAACAATTTACTGACAGCAGAAACTGACGCAGCGTTGAAAATCAACTATACTCCAGTAAAAATTAATTTAAGAGATGCCCCCAAACTCCTAATGTATTGAAGAGTATAAATAGAGAAGCAACTGCAATTTCTGTTTTTTAACTCAACTTTTTAAAAAGTCACAGTAATACATTCACATATGAACGAATGCTATAGTACAGAGAAACTCAGGGAAAGCAGTGGAATTGTGTTCCTCCCCTTCTATCCCTATCCCACCCCCAGGGGCAAGTTCTACTAAGTTTTTCTGTTCTTATTACTAAGTTTACCTTTGTGAGTCTAGAAATTATACTTAAGCCTCTGTTTCCTGACTTCAATTTCAGATAATTATCTATTGGTTCCCAGTTATAACAGATGGGAATTCAGTTCGTCTTGATTTCTTCCTTCCCCAAACTTGATATTTATATTATTACTCCTATTAGTTGCTATTATGATTTTAAATAATATATGTAAAACTTTACTACTTTTTGCCGTCACTTTTTTTTTTTTTTTTTTTTGGCTGCGTTGAGTCTTCGTTTCTGCGCGCAGGCTTTCTCTAATTGTGGTGAGCAGGGGCCACTCTTCATCGCAGTGCGCGGGCCTCTCACTATCGCAGCCTCTCCCGTTGCGGAGCACAGGCTCCAGACGCGCAGGCTCAGTAGTTGTGGCTCACAGGCCCAGTTGCTCCACGGCATGTGGGATCTTCCCAGACCAGGGCTTGAACCCGTGTCCCCTGCATTAGCAGGCAGGTTCTCAACCACTGCGCCACCAGGGAAGCCCCTGCAGTACAATGTTAACAGTATCTCTTGATAATCCTATTAGTGTCCTTGCCCTTCTCTCCATTCTTTTTCTTCCTAGTGTCTCACTTTCTGTTACTTTAACGCATTCAGGGTTATTCAGTGTACATTCTGTCTTGCAGCACATTATAGGTATTGAATATACATTCTGTTTATACATATATTTGTGTGTATATATGATTATGGATGTTTATGTGTGTATAGCCTCTAAATCAATAGTTTTGTTTTTTTACATTATTAAGAGTATATTAATATTATTCAGTATCAGGACAAGTGGTATATTAGATTATATTTCCTTTCTGGTCCAATATCACAATATCTTCATCAGTGCTTCATCAGTACTTGGCTAATATCAATGCTTCAATGAATACCACATTTTTGTATGCTCCATATTTGGACTATGATATTCTTGTTTCATTTGCTTTCCCCTTAAACTGTTGAATTGTGAGCAAACATATACAAGAACACTAAATTCAGATAGCGATTTCTACTTTAAAGAAACGAAAACATGATTAGGTAAAAATCAGTGACTGGTAGAAGAGCAACTTCAGTTTTTGTTTTTTCATTTGTGTACAGTAGCTAACATTTTACTAAGTACTTCCTGTGTGCCAGGCACTGTTGTGTTTTAAAAACCTTAATTCATTGAATACTTACAGCAACCCTCGGAGATATACTACTTATACTCCATCTTATGGATTTGGAGCCAAAGAAGGTTAAGGAATTAGTAAGTAGCAAGTAAGTGGTAGAACTAAGATCCAAACCCAGACTGGCTCCAGAGCTGTGTTTAAACCATTGCACTCAGCGGACTCTCTAGTACACAAAGAAATGGCCCTAAACTAGTCTATAGGTAGGACAATGGGGACTTGCTGTTTCATGAACTTAGTGTGAGTTTACTCATATCTTTCTATATGGGTGTTTGTAGGTTAGTACCACATCATTACTTAACTGTGCTAAATTGATTTTCTTAAGACATATGTTTTGATCTTTTTTTTTTTAAATGGAGATGAATTTATGCTTATTGATTTCTGTGCCCTTGCCTATTCTATTGTGTACAACAGAATCTTAAAAAATATTTGTGTCTATTATCCATAATTTATTAAAGGAAATATAAAAAGAGAAACAATCCACATATTCCCCTTATATCATATGACCGTTCAGTCTTTATCTGTAAGTGCATGTGTATTTTACATAATTATCATAGCATTTTTTCACTAAGGTTAATCAATGTTGCCACATGCTGTTCATAATTTTTTAATGATTATAACACATTTCACATTAAGATGTCATAATTTACGTGGGTATTTTCATTGCTGCCAGGATGTTTTCAATTGGAAAAAATTACGATAAACATTTTCCTATATATATTGACAGTTTTCTTACTTATGATCATTTCCTTAGAATAAAGTCCTAGAGGCAATCAAAGAAATGAATTTTTATTACCTTATGGGTATATACACTGACAGAATGGTATTTTAAATTTTTTCAGGTTGATTATTTAATAAATAACATAATAAAGAACTGTTTTAGATAAATTTCCTTTAATTACTATTGAATTGAACACTTTAGTTACATTAGGTTAATATTTTAATTTCCTCTCATACAGGATTTAAAGGGAGGGGACTTATCTATTATCTAAGTGACATTCTCATATGTAAATTCTTACTTTAGGATGTAATAAATTTTGATTCCGTTTGTACAGATATTTTATAGTCATTTTCCATTTTACTATATTGCTTTTTGTCATTCTTGTGTGGCAGATTTTTCTCCTTTACCTGAGTTGTCTTTATAATTATTTCTTTTAAAATCAATACCTTTGGGGATAAATAATGTAGTCCATTCTCTGCTGATTTTCCTTCTTAACTCTGCAATCTATTAGGAATTTATCGACTTATGGTAGTAATTAAGTGTGAAGCTAAAATAATATCTGTAAATTCCCTTTCTCCACTTTTGCTATTTTTAGATTATAACAATAATGTTTCTCTTTTGAGCCATCTATATTTTAGTATCATTATCGTATATTTCCATTATTTTACAATATATTCTCATATCTAATAGAGCTAACCTCTCTCATCCTTTCCATCCTTTTTCCTCTTTTTCACAATTCACTGATGTCCGTACCCATGTATTTGAGATTGGATCATCAAGGAGAGTCTCACTAAACAGGTGACAAGCTGGTTAAGACATGAAAGTCAGAAGATGCCAACCATGTCAAGATCTGGGGAAGACTCTTTCACGCTGAGGAAGCAGTTGAGATAGGTCAGATGTGGGACGTCAAATAGAGAAAACAAAAAGAAAAAAAGTTGATATCTATTTTGTCTTGAGTAATTGGGCTAGGACATTTACAGATATGGGAAAGACTTAGGACAAGCATGTTGGAGTGTGAGGTATAGTAAGAGACCTATGAAAATGGAAATACGCCGAGATATCCAGTGTATTTGATATGCACTGATGCAATGTAGCAGTTAGATATACGTTTCAGAGGAGGGGTCAAAAGTGAAGATACACCATTGGGTGTAGTCAGTATATAGATGTTATTTGATGCCATAGGACTGGATGAGATCACATAGGTAGAGGGAAAGAATAGAAGAGAAGGATCTGGGACCAAGCCTGAGGAACTCAAATATTTAGAGGTAACATGGAGAAAAATGATTCCACCAATAAAATCAAGAGGTCACTGTCAGTGAGAATTTTATAAGTCTTGTCTGTTCTACAAAGTGTCCATTCCAGTGTCTTTCTCTTTAATATTTATTCACTTAACTTGGTCTTTTCTTTCCCGCTGCTGGTTGTCCAAACACCTGAAAATCCTTGGTTGTGTTTTCATATTTGAGACAGAAAAACCATGTAGCTGGCGTACATCTCCTCTAATACTGTAAAAATAGATCCTTTGGCCACTTAGGGGCACTATGAGACACATAAAGTGAAAGACTTGGGGAATCAATTATCTTAGGATGGGTTTAAAGTTTTCTTTTCAGACTTAAGGGTTGTGAACTAATACTATATACAGGAATTTACAATAACTTTTATTTCATTCTAGTTGTTATGCTTCTCTAATTTACAGACCAACTCTCAACATTGTTTAGGTTGTATCTTCACAAATCATGCAGAGTTGGAATTTTTAAATAGCTTCAGATAGAATATGCATTGATGGGAAAATAAGAACTTAATTTTATCTATTGCCTATAAACTTTCTGACCAAAATAATTTAGAAAAAGCCATAAATTGAGTAAAACAGTAAATAAAACATCATAGTTGCAGCTGATTTCATTTACTGATATTTTTACACTCTTACTGATAAAGATACAATTTAAATGATTTTAGCATTTTGCTTTGATTCTGAAGGTAAAGCAAAACATACAAACGTGAAGAATATCAAGTAGCGAGAAATGACTTACTGCTGTCGACTTGCTCTATTTTCTTATCAATAAGTTGTCATTTCATGGAAAAATTCATATGTGTTTAAAACAGAATGACAGAATGTACAACAGGGATTTTAAAAACAGTCAATCAGAATGTATTCCATTAGTGCTATTCCTGATAGAAACATACGTTACAGAGTTGATCTTGCTCAGTGGTTTAATTTTGCCATCTTAACATCGCTGTTTTGTCCAAGTCTACTATTTCCTTGATTTTTCTTCTTTAAAAACTACTCAAAAAGCCCACCCTCAAAAATAAGGCCATGTCATTAAGTACCAAAATTATAAACTTAGATGATTACAGATTTCAAGTGTATTTTAAGTTTGAATAAATACTTCATTAACAAAGTTCATTTTCAAAACAAGAGCTGCAAGGAATCATCTCAGAAAACTTCCTCTCAGTCTGATGGTATTACCAATCCAGACAAAACAGATGAGAAATAAGCATCTCTCCTTCTTATACACTCAGGGTTTTTTAATCGGAAAGTTTGATGTTCTTTTGATTCGTTGACTCTTGGTTTTAAGGATTATTGTTGTTCTTTTGAAGGTAACATGCCTTCCAACTTTACCCCGTAGCACACAGGACCCCCCGCCACAAAGAATGAAGGCTCTTCTCTGTGGGATATCTGAGTTTTTAAAATATTTTTTGACGACTCACTGTTAGAATTTGTATCACCTAACGAGCTCACTGGCATTCTTCCAGGATGTTTTACTCTAAAATGATCCATTACTCCTGATCATCTTATTTTGGCATTGTCTGTTTGATTAGTCTTAAAAACGTGTACACTTAAAAATCTGTGAAGAGGGTACATCTCATGTTAAGTGTTCTTAACCACAGTAAAATAAAATTAGTAAATTAAAAAACAAAAACACAGCACTGTCACAGGTAGCCCACAGGTCAACTTCAACTATGCAAATGCTGCTGTTAGCCATAAAATGTATTTGTTTAAAGATTATACTCCATTTACAGTTATTACAAACTATTGGCTTTATTCCCTGTGCTGTACAGTGTATCCTTGTAGCTTATTTATTTTATACATACTGGCTTGTACCTCTTAATCCCTTACAACTAACGTGCTCTTCGCCCTTCCCTCTCCCCACTGGGAAACACTAGTTTGTTCTCTGTATCTATGAGTCTGTTTCTTTTTCGTTATATTCACTAGTTTGTTCCATTTTTTAGGTTCCACATATAAGTGATACCATGTAGTATTTATCCTTCTCTATTTGACTTATTTCACTAAACACAATACCTTCCAAGCCGATCCTTGTTGTTGCAAATTTCTTTCCTTTTTATGGCTCAGTAATATTCCAGTGTGTGTGTGTGTGTGTGTGTGTACCCACACATATATACCACATCTTTATCCATCTGTTGATGGGCACTTGGGCTGCTTCTCTACCTTGGCTATTGTAAATAATACCTCTGTGAACACTGGGCTGCATGTGTTTTTTCAAATTAGTGGGTTTTTTTCTTCAGATGTATACCCAGGAGTGGGATTGCTGAATCATATGGTAGTTCCATTTTTAGTTTTTTGAGGAACCTCCATCCTGTTCTCCACAGTGGCTGCACCACTTTACATTCCCACCAACGTTGCATGAGGGTACCCTTTTCTCCACATCCTAGCCAACACTTGTTATTTGTGTTCTTTTTGATGATATGTAAAATTCCTTTTTTTTTTTTTTTTTTTTTTTGCGGTACGCGGGCCTATCACTGCTGTGACCTCTCCTGTTGCGGAGCACAGGCTCCGGACGCACAGGCTCAGCGGCCATGGCTCACAGGCCCAGCCGCTCCGCGGCACGTGGCATCCTCCCGGACCGGGGCACGAACCCGCGCCCCCTGCATCGGCAGGCGGACCCTCAACCACTGCGCCACTAGGGAAGCCCCTAAAATTCCTTTTAATACTTTGATCCAACATTACATAAAAATCCAGATTTCTGTATTCTTTAAAAAAAAAAAATGGAAGGAACCACAGCATCATTTCTACATGGCAAAAAATGTTTAGAAAATGAGCCGTGGCAGCCACCTCTTATTCTACAGTCCAACAGAGGCTCTACAATGCTCCAAATATATGCAGTGTTTAACTCACCTGTGCTGGCAACCCGGCCTCTCTAGGCGTTTAAATTTGCCATCTTTATAAATTGGTCCTTGTGGTTCAGAGACCCGTGGACCAAACTGATGGCTTATCAGTTCCTCTTCAACATGTAATACATACTGGAGAGGCAAGGATAAGGTAACTGCAAAACCATCCCCCTTTAGAAAAGGAAAGAAGGAGAGTCACACAGCAGTCCCTGGTCCAAGGCAATGATGGAATCTTTCTGGGTGATCACGGAGAGGTTCTTTTAAGCTGGTGGCAGGGAAACTTCCTTAATTAGATGCCAATTCAGCCCTGTGCCAGGCATTACCTTGTGCATTGTCCTCTGTAGCCACTGGGAGTTTCTTCCTTGCTTTTATTCTCCATAGACATATCTATTGGGCACCAGGCCCTCTTCCTAGGCTTGCAAACTTTCACAATCTCTTTCTCCTTCTTGCTAGAGGGCCTGCTGATGGGATTAAAATTCAGAGAGTCCAAGCTTGTGGTTTCTTTGGAAACCTAGTAGACTTTTCTATTTGCTTTCAGTAAGTTCTGTGTATCAGTAACAAACCCAAAGTTCTTTCTCAGACAGAATTCTTACGACTTTATTTTTGTCTCTCTCATTCTCTCCCCTCATTTGGTAGCCAACCTGAGGCCATTGGAGATAACAGACCAGCTGGGGGTGTCCACACCCCCAATCTGACTGATGCCCTTGTCAGGGTCTTAATGGCCTTTGTCTTCCAAAGCCTCTGTCATCATTACTTCTTGCTCTGAGGTCTAAAACAACTGGCCTTTCCAATCTTAAAGTTCCCATATTTCTAGATTCTCTCACGTCTTCTAGGTTTCTGCTTAGAATCCATGCCTAAACTCATCCTTTTCTTGTAGTTCTTTGCTAAATAAAAGTAACATCAACACACACTACTGTTCTTTTTCCATTCATTTCAGCTAGAGCTACCTTTAATCTGCCTTCCAGTTTACTATGGACCATGGATTTATCACCTTTGCCACTCTATAGCATGGCTCTATATTTTTCCAGCCTTCTTATGGCTCAGCCATATTCAATATTTGATTTTCAAGGTCCCCTGCTTACTGCATCGAGCAGGCAGTGAAGAGGAACACAGTTTTGTTGTTTTTTGTTTAAACAGGTCAGGTCTGTAGGTGCTGCACATTACTTCCTGTCACAATCTATTGCTGCAAGTTACTGCAAAGGAGAAAGGAAAATATAGTTTAGGTTGTCTGTTCAGGGAGAAGTAGTAAGAGGCTTGAAGATCAGTTAGCAGACGCCGCCACAAACACTAAGTGCCAAGCACTCACATCACCACGTGGAAGGAGAATGGTGGCCAGAAGATTTCAATAATACTATTGTATTCTGTCCCATTAACATTCATCTCCATGAGTACTTAACTCTGTATTTGCTGCAGGTCTACATTCAAGTAGCTAGTTTATGTGAACTTGTTGGATGAGAGCACAGACTCTAAAGCAAGACCTTTATGTAGATTCTCAGTTTTTAGTCTATAATTATAAGGGATTTTAAGGCATCCTTCGAGAGGAAGGAATAATACCGAATGTAGGTATTTTGCTTTAGTCCTGTGTAAATCTCCATCTTTCATCAATACTGTAAAGTTACCTACAGTTGTGGAAAACATCTGAGTGGGTTGACAAGTTGATCTGAAAGTGTACTTTAAATTTACATGAAATATGTAAATAAAGGCTTTTGTTGTAGTTTTAAGGAAAATAGATTTCCTAGAAGCTTAAAATATTTCCTGTTTTTAAATTACTTTCCTACGACCATTGTACTATTTGATTGAGTGATATTTTGTTAAGTGCTATCCTTGATTTAAAGCGGTCTTCGTGATTTTTACTTTTTGTAAGTATTTAATCTGCATTTTCTGGTAAAGAAGGGAAGCTTTGAAAAGCTCAGACATGTCTTTAATTTTAGTAAGTAAATGAGTTCAATAGAAATTTTTTAAAAAAGATGTAAGGGGAGAAGGAAAAAAGAAAAGGTGGAAGGAGAGGGATTATATTACTTTAGTCTGAGTATAGCCGTACTTTATGAAAAGGAAGAAAGGGCTGGCTGAGAGCAACGTCTTGGGGTTCCTTCCTCCTCACCACTTGTCCTGTAGCTATTAGAATTAGCAGCAGATTCCCAGCCTCTCTGGCAGAGGGAGGCAGGCTGGCAGCATATTCCCACCTCAGCAGGACTCTGTCCATATGCACATTCAAGAGGATGGAATGATGATTCATCGGTGGTATCGTTTCTGCTTTCTTCATCCTGAAGTTGGGTGACACAGTAACATCATAGGTGAGGGATGACTCTTGTAGATGTAACTTTGCTGGTGTGGTTTCCTCCACTCCCACCACTTGTCAATCCACATGGCAGCTCTTTTTGGAGCTGGACCACCTGTGGGCCCTCCCTCACCTCTGAGAATCCTGTACCTTCCTCCAGCTCACTGCACAGACATTCCCAGGCCTGACCCCAGGTGTTCAAGCCCGGTCTAGATATGGCAGGACAGCAGGTGCTTCTGACTCAGAGAACCCACTTCTGTCGAGTGTATGTGGCAGTTATTCACCTGTGAGCTTCCAGTTCTACCTGCAAACCTCCCCCAGGCTGAGTGAAGAATGTAGACCATTAGCTGTGTGTGTAACTTATTACAGAATGCAACAGTTACCTCTTAAGCAGCATGTAATAAAATGCCTGATTTCACCCTTGGAATATTCTATATACTGTCTTAACTTTAATGGAAAGCACAGGCCCTACTTTGTGACGCTGGAAACTCTGGGACAGACAGTAATATACAATGAATATGCTGATGCGGCAGATGCGTAATTCAGATACAAGCAAAATTAAAGAACAGTTTTGAGAATAAGTAGGTGCAGTTTGTTAACCCTCTGGTATAAATGCAGCAAACAAGAGGAATAGTTACCTTAAACTAAACCTTGAATTGATCACTTCTGTCGCTTGCTGAAGAGGAGTATTTCTTAAAATAAATACAGGGGTGATGTCAGCGGTAACAGAAACTCAGATTTTACATTCCTACTTGTCAAAGCAGCCTTAATTCCCTGTAAGTTTAAGTAAGGAGCACGTTGAACTTGGACAACTAGGTGGCGCTGGTGCGTTATCCTTTCGGTCCTGGAAAAGCGAGTTCAGAAGTCGCCTTCTGTATTCCAGTCAGTGGGCTAAGGTGCCCGTGACCCTCGGCTGCACGTTTCAGCAGTCATTTACGAGACTGAAGGGTGCATGTTGGAAGTGGTGTCAGTCTTCAGAGGACACCAGCTACTCTCCAGCCTCCCGTTGGCATGTCATGGCCATGGACCTCGAATTCACTATTTTGTTTTTTTTTTAACTTTCTAGAAAAGCTAACATTCTTCTCGTAGAAGGAAGGATTTTGAATTAAAAAAAAAAAAATTCCCCTTTGGGAATGTGAGTGCTTAGAGACGCCAGAGTATTAAAAAGCGCTAATTCAAAGCGATTTTGTTGCCATCAGCGGGGTAAAAATGAAATTTCACAGCATTACCACCAAAGGGGCGCTCTTAACTGCTTAGATGCTACGTAAAGGCAGTGTTTGACTTTTGAATATAGAGAGATGCAAAATTAAGTGATGGAGGCACATAGTCGTGTGGATCTTACCGTGTCGAGCGCTGATCTAAGTACTTTGCGTATATTCATTCCCTGTTTTCCCACAACAAACTTTGAAATAGGCACGGTGATTCACCCCTTTCTGTGGATGAGATTACTGGGACACAGGGAGGGATAGTAACTTGCCCCAGGCTTGCAGCTACAGCGGTGAACAGAGTTTCAAGTGGAAGGAGAGTTTTCTTTCTTAGTTACCAACTGCCCTTAAAGGAGCCTTCATCAACACTACTTTAAATGATTGGAGTGTGATACAGATGCTTAAAGTACAAAATTAAAATAAACTTGAAAGGAAAATTAGAAGAATTGGGCATTTATTTGATAGCAACATGATAGCTTTAGGATCAATAACTTTGTATCATAGAAATAGGATGGAATTTCAACTTGCATATAATTTAAATGTATTAGAGAGTGTGAGACACATCAAGAAGGATATCAAGGCACCTTTGAACCGGCTCATTTGAAACCTGCATACCCAGAGGGAACCAGCAATGGTGTCCCCATATAATGATGTAGAAATACATTTCTTTGATTTTTTTTTACTCTCCTTCCTTTTCATCAGGATCCTTGACAAATAGTATTTTATATCTTAAATATCTTTTCTTAAAATATAAGTATAGGCATTGAAAAAGTATTTCAATGTTCCGTGGAAAGATGTTTGTTGCACACTTACAATAAGCCAGGAACTACACCAGAAAAAGCATCAGAAACAAAAGAATATGACTTAGTTTTCACTTGCTGCGTAACAAACTACCAAGCATTTAATGGCTTAAAACAGTCCCTGTTCACTGGCTCACAGTTCTATAGGTCAGAAATCCTGGGTCCTCGGTATAGGGTCTCTTAAGCCAAAATCAAGGTTTGGACTAGGCTGGGCTCTTATCTGAAGAGTGAGGAAGGCTCATACAATCAGTCAACTTGCTTGCAGAATCCAGTTCCTTGCGGTTGTAGTGCTGAGGTTTCTATTTTCTAGTTGCCTGTTGGCTGGGCATTGTTTTCAGCTTCTAGAGGCTGCCTGCATCCTTGGCTTGTGGTTCTCTCCATCTTCAAAGCCAGCAATAGTGTGTCCAAACCATCTCACACTTTAAATCTCCCTGACTTCTCATTGTGTCTTCCATTTCTACCTTTTAAAGGATGTGTGATTAAATCAGGCACGTTATGGCTAATCTCCACATTTTAAAGTCAACTGACTGGGGACTTTAATTACAACTACAGAATCCCTGCAATACCTAGGTTAGAGTTTGAGAACAGGAATCGTTAAGGCATTGTCTTTATAATTCTGCCTAACAAATGGCTTATTCCATCAAGGAGCATGTTTTGTTTATCTTAGGATTTGTTTTAGTGGACATACTTTTCTAATGACAAGGGGTGAGTATTAATTACATGTATAATACATTTAGAGATTAAGCAAACCAAATTATAATAATAAGCATCATCAATTAAGTGCATTGAATATGCTTGGCACCTTAAGATCGTCATACAACTCTCTAAGTATAAAGCTGAGTTTCAGAGACCTTTCAGTAACTAGCTAACATCAGCCAACCAGTAAATGAGAGAAGCCAGACTTTAAGACAAGAACTGTGTGAATGTAGTGTCTGTGCTTTTTGCTATGCCGCAGGAAGGGAAAGGGATCTAAGAGTCTTGTCCTTGAGAGGAAAGTTATGCTTCAAGCAGAAAGATTAAATTGTTGTGCAACATCAATATAATTAATGATTCATTACAGATAGCATAAAAGATTTTTATATGTGTGTACCTGTGGCACTGTGTCCATTTTTATCTGAATAGTTAAGAAGTTATATGTAGGTAGGTGTGTGTGTGTGTATGAAACTAAGATGAATTCAGAGATGATAAAAGCTGTTATATAATAATCGTTGAGAAAGGATTTTGTCAGGAATGGAGAAACTTGAGGAGGACCTAAAACATCAACTTGCAGATATGGTAACCTTATATTTGTTTACTCTATCTTCCAAGCTATTTAAAGCGCACTATTTTAAATTACAGTGCTATATTTACAGCACATTTTTAAAAAGAAACAGCATCTTGGACAATAGCTCATAAACTTTGGGACTAACTCCTCTCATACTGATGGATAAAACTTCCTTATCAAATGTATGAATTACAGAACCAAGAATGCCAAAAGCAGTTTTTAGCCTGGTACTGATGAATTGAAACTTACCCCTCAGGGTGTGGTTCTTAAAGCTGCTGATGGGGAGAAGACCCTAAAAGGGATGGAACATGGAACAATCCAGTGGGGAATTAAGGACTATTGGTCAGGTCGCTACTCCTGCTACTAATAATACTATTATTTATTAAGTAATTAGGTAGGCTGGTGTGACATTGTGATTTACAAGAAAAATAGGTTTGCTCATTTAGATGACCAAATATGTCTGGAATATTTTTTCATATATAGTTGGTTTTCATCCAGGGTTCCTGCCTCATAGCTCCCCAAACCTTTGGAATTTACTAAGTGATAGGAGTTTGAAGGTGTCTCTTATAATATGTTAATGAGGTGACTTCTAGAAGGCACTTAAGGGTGGGGGCTGGATGCCAGTGGAGCCAACCAAGTGATTCGAGGGTTGGGACTTTCCCTCTCATTCCCCAACGTCTGGCGAGGGGAGAGAGACAGGAAAATGGCCAGCGAGTCCATTAAATGACTGTACCCACACCACCTCTGACACCACCCAGAGCTAATACAGAGCCACAGTGTACAGCCTCAGTCCCAGAAGACTGCCCCTTACTGCAGACCCCCATCACAAGTCTGGGCCTCCCATGCTTCTGACTAACCTGGTATAAATCGGGGTTTCCCACGAGCCCCTCTTGGGTTCCAGAATTTGCTGGGTTGGCTCAGAACTTGAAAGTACTCAGCTTACTCTTACTGTTTTATTATAAGCCACATACAATGTATGAACAAATAAATGGAAGAGATGCATCACCCAAGGGTGGTACGGGGGTGAGTGATGGGGGAGTTTCCTTGCCCTCTCCAGCAAGTCGCTCTCCCAGCACCCAATCCCAAAACTCTCCGAGTGCCATTGTTTGGGGATTTTTATGGAGGGTCCACAGAAGCGCCACTGATTAAATCATTGGCCAATGAGGATTGATTTAATCAAATCCCCTCCTCTTCCTGGAAGGGGGTGGTGTGGCCCTGAGAGTCCCCGCCCTCTAGTCACATGGCCGGTTCCTGCGGCAGCCAGACCCTCCTTCAGGAGTCACCTCATTAGCATAAACCCAGGGCAGGTTGAAAGGGGCTTAGTGTGAACAACGGAGGATATTCCTTTCGGTCAATCCCTCAGGAAGTTCCAAGGGCTTTAGAACCTCCTTGCCAGAAACTGAGAGCAGAGGCCAAATATTTATTTCTTATAACGTCACATACGTGTTCATTTTCATATTGATTTTTGTAAAGTAAATAGACCTCATTTCTTAGGGCGGTTTTAGGTTTACAAAAAAAAAAAAGAAAATGTGCGAAGTTCCCATATATTCCCCCCCTCCCTCCATCACAGTTTCTCCTATTGTTAACATAGTGCATTTGTTACGATTGATGAACCAATTTGATAAAGGATTATTAGGAGAAGGTCATAGTTTATATTAGGGTTCACCATTTTTGTTGTACAGTTAGTTCTGTAGGTTTTACCAAATGCATAGCGTCATGTATCTCCCATTATAGTATCGTGGAGAAGAGTTTCAGTCCCCTAAAGATCCCCTGTGCTCCGCCACTTCCCTCCCAATCCCTGGCAACTACTGACGTTTTTACTCTGTGTAGCTTTGCCGTTTTCAGAATGTCGTGTGGTGGAATCCTATAGTATGTGGCATTTTCAGACTGACTTGCTTCACTTACCAGTGTTTGTTTGAGGCTCCTCCACGCCTTTTCGTGGCATCTTGATAGCTCATTTCTTTTCATTGCCTAGTAATATTCCATTGTCTGATAGACCACAGTTTATTTATCCACTCACCTATCTTGATAGATATCTTGGTTGCTTCTAATTTTTGGCAATTATGAATAAAGCTGTTATAAACATGCACGTGCAGGTTTTTATGTGGACATAAGTAACTTTCAACTAATCTGTGCAAATACGTAGGTGTGCAGTTGGTGAATCATAGGGTAAGACTGTTAGCCTTTGTAAGAAACTGAAAGACATCTTCTGAAGTAGCACTACCATTTTGGATTCCCACCAGGAGTGAGCTCCTGTGGCTCCACCGTGGATCATTTTCAACAATTACAAATGAGAGTTGACTCTGATTATTGGAAGCTTTAATAGGCCTATTGGCATGAACAGCAAAGAAATATTTTCATGACTACCTGTCATTGTATACTCAGTAAAGCTTTGTGATACTTCATGTCTATAAATCACAATAATAACACAAAATGTTTTCTTTGCCCAGAGACTTTTATTTTAGCATAAGCTGACAGCTGGATAATAATATTAATAATACGGCTTCCCTGGTGGCGCAGTGGTTGAGAGTCCGCCTGCCGATTCAGGGGACACGGGTTCATGCCACGGTCCGGGAGGATCCCACATGCCGTGGAGCGGCTGTGCCTGTGGGCCATGGCCGCTGGGCCTGCGTGTCCGGGGCCTGTGCTCTGCAGCGGGAGGGGCCATGGCAGTGGGAGGCCCGCGTACCGCCAAAAAAAATAAAAATAAAAAATAATAATAATAATAATAATAATAATAAATTTAAATTTAATTATTTAATGGTTACACATATTTCAATTTTTAAACATGTTAGCGTATATAAAGCAATTGATTCAACAAATATACATGATATTGTAGGTAATTTATACAAATACGAGTAATACATAGACTCAATTAGTATGAACGGCATATCCTTGTGACAAAGAGCACAGACTTTAGAAGTGGGTGGCTTGGACAAATACTTAACTTAAACTTCAGTTATATCATCTGTAAAGCAGTTATAATAATACCGTCTGCTGAAGCATGGGAAAACTCTGGAAATCAGGAAAGTATAGGATATATTTGGTGGAGAGTGAGAAGTTTATTTGAGCTGGAAGGCATAATTCTTAAAGAACAATATACTGTGGAGAGTCCTGAATGTACGTCTAAAGAATTCAGATTTTATTTATTAGTGTGTGGAAATCTGAAGAATTTTTAAAGGGTCACACATGGATTGTGGCCTAGTCAGAGATTTACTTTAAGATTACTTGAGAATGTAGTCAAGAAAATTTTTGAAAGATAAAATCATTATGGTGTGGCAAATGCTAGTCTGTTATTCTTTTCTATAAGTTAGAAAGAGGGCTCCTTCCATCAAGACATTTTACTGCCATCTCCTAGAGAATCTATGATGACTAAGATATGGTGGCACCAGACAAGAGTTGTGCAGTGAACAACAGTGCAACTGTGTGCAGGGATCCTCTCCTTAAAATCTTGCTGTTCCTTCCATGTTTTAAGAAAACAAATTTAAGAAAGAAGAAAATTTCTTAAGAAAGAAAATTTGTCTTTAATTTCTTTTTGAACTAACTCTTCTTCTATTCCCTTTGTTTTAAATATCACTTCATGCAGGTAAATCCAAAACCATTACCTCTAACCCTCACATTCTGCCTTAGAGTTTTATTCAGCATACTGGACGTGCCTATCTGATATTTTAATACTTTTCAAACTTATCCGGAATTGAAGTAATCATCTCCCAGCCTCCAAACAGCTCTTCCGGATGACTCTAGCCCTATTAACAGCAATGCTTTTCTCCCAGTCTCTCAGGTTTCAGGCAAGAGTTATCTTTGATTTCTCTCCTTTTCTTCCTACATTCAGCATCAAAGTTTATGTTTGTGCAGGTTGTGTAGGACCCAAATCTAAGAGGTGTCGGTTACATCAGAAGGAGTGCAGATGTATATAGCGATCATGACAATTTTCTGGCAGATGACAGCACATGTTTTTATGGAGAACACTGTTTTTTCACTGGCATAAAGGCCTTTATAGGCTAGTGACAGTGTTTTAAGGAGGAAGTGAATAGATTCTAAGAAGGTGGAGGCATCAAGTATATAGTCCATGCCCCAGATCTTTAGTAATAAATAAGTCAAATCCATGGCTACGAGAGAAGATTGTATGATCTAAGTGTGGCGAGACATTTTTTATGATTGAAAAACATATAAGCACAGAGAAAAAATTATTAAACGTGTAAGGGTCTGGGATAGAGGGAAGAAATGATTTACCAATGTGAACTTATTGCAATTGCATTAATCACATTTTATAGTGTAGAAAACAATGTAATAAGTTGTATGGAATCCAGTTCTGATTTTCTGCTTAGCCATTCCACCTAAAATATTCTGAGATATTCTCAAGGATGAAAAGACTTAGCTCCCGGGACTAAGGGGTCATTGAGTAGATGGTCATTGCCCTTCCTCTCAATTTTGCTCTACTAGATGAATATTGCAGAAAGTTTGCCAGAGGACGAATGTGAGAGACATTTTCCTACTCGAATCAAAATTGTAAATGATTGGAGTTGATTGACACCTGTCACCAGATCCACACACAAGGCTGACGGCACCAGTGCTCACGAGACACAAGAGGTTTCCCTGCACACACCATGAGCTTCTCTCCATGGTGTTCACAAGGGAAATTTTATGCTGATTTAGCTCTTTGAATGGTAGGTGCTGGCAGTTGCTGCTCCATCACATAAAGCACAGGTTATTTCACTTTGCAAAAGCAGCCCATCACCACATAACGAGTCTGTAAGGACCAGTTCTTTACTATGTCAGCAAACAGTTACATGACAAAGGGCTGAGACTATCAGCTGAAAGTAACCAAGTCCTTGGAGTTTCAGACATGAAAAATGGTCATTATTATTTGCATTAACCAACAATATTTGCTATTTTTCTTGGCTAATTCTTATCTTATTTTCTTATTACTTTATGTATGTTAAAATGATCAAAAGAAGCACCACCTTTCATTAGAGAACAGTACCATGTAGACAGGGCAACAGGCATGTGTAATCCCTGTTTTACAGAAGAGAAAACTGATACCCAGTGAGAGAAAATTGTGGAAGCACAGTTAGTAACTAAGAACTGCACAGATTGTTGCCCCATCTGTGGACTGTGACCCACTGCCTCTTTAAAATTAGCTCTTTAAATTATCTTTGAGACCAGCTAGAAGGCAACTCCCAGTATGTGAACTTCACAGTGTCCTGCCAACGTGATTTGGTCCACCAATATAGTGGATTCTCATGTAAAAAACCCACTTTCAAGCCCTCTCCTACTTTGTGGCCACTACGTTCAGCTCTTGGATTTCAGCACAAAAATTTCTTACCCAAGAGCTGAAGATTTAGAGATTTTACATTATTAAAGGCAACACTTTGCAATACACTGTATAAAGAAAAGCCTTCCTTACTGGGATCTATATGAGAAACTTTAATTCAAATCAGTGTCTTTCAGGTATTCATCTTCCTCTGGGAATGCCAGAGCTAGTAGAAGTTTACTGTTCTCAGACAGAAGTACACTGGAATCCTACTTTAAAACCACCTTATAGAGAAAACCATATATGTGATTCCCTGCAACAGTAGTCTTTTCATTCTTCTGTAATTGAATATCCTTGAATGGTATCCAAGGTACACTCAACACTTTCCCCACTCTCTCCTAGAATTCTTGTCTTAATGTGAACTGTTTCACAGTTAGTTTTTAGTAGAAGTCTCTTCTGACATAAAATATGCATCCTATAAAAGATTTTCTATTAAGTTCTAATCTCAATTAACCAGACTCCAGTAGATATTTAATAAAGCACAGTTGCATAAAAGTTTAATATATTCATGTTCACATTTGGATTTAGGTTAGATTCATATACACAAAAGGGACTAGACACAGTCTACTTTGTGATTCCATGAAACACTCAAAAATAGGCTTTTGTTCCATTTATTTCCATGTGCGTGTGGATAATCTAGAGTTCATTGTAATCATAAATCTTTCACTTTGAGTTCATATAACTGCACACATGTAAACATAACCTGTGTGTTTTAAAAAGGTTAAAAAAAAAAAAGAGTGTTCATTTCCCAGTCACCTTACTTGATGTAAATTAACTAGAATTCCTTTGTTGCTGATTTGGTTTATAAGCCCTAAGGAAACAAAACATGGATTTACTTTTGTATCTTTTTTATGTAGTGTCTAAATAACTATCATTTTTGAAAATAGAGATAGTTAGCTATGATACAGTGTTAGTATAAACCAGGTGGAGTAATAGAGACATAAAATTGATAGGTATGGGCAGGCTGTATACTAAGGCATATTTAATCTTCAGCTCACGAATCTGTAATTCATTATCTGATGGGAATACATCTAGGCTATTGATTTCAATAAGATAAAGACTTCTGGTTTCTCTAATCATGTCCATTAGTTTCCTGCAGACAGATTAATAATTTTTCACAATTGCTAATGGCAATTGTAGGCATTTAATTTTGCTACTGCCCTCGTATAGTTGCTACTTGGCAACATATTTGCATGGTATTAGATAAAAAATAATCCAAAGGCTATGAAGCAGTCTTCATTTGTTATAGTACTTTGTTTACAAAAGCATCATTATGAGCAGCACTTCAAAGTACAAAAAATTCTCACCTATTATTTTTTTAATTAGAAATTTATGTTAGACTTTAAGACAACTTTGTTGCCTGAGGGACTAAAAACTTGTTTTAAAAATGGATCACACAGAGAAGATGAACTTCTTTAATTTCCTTTTACTGGTAAATCTGAACACTGTAAATTTGAACAATGCTTCTCTTGAAGAGAATTGCAGTTATCTTTAAATCCATATATAAACTTTTTATAGATTCTGCAATAGATTTTTTTTTTAACTAACTCATTCTGTATGATCTAGACTGGTTGTTGAATCTGATATGTATTAATTTTTTGGAAACAGCTTAAAATTTTGTTCTACAATTATTTTAAATTAGGTAAGGCCACCCTAGGACTTTCAATGGCATTTAGTTGCTGAAAGATTAATTATTTTAGAGGAGTTTCTATCGAGGCATGGACCTCTGGAGAGATTTCTATATAGATAGAGAATCAGTGCTCACAGTAAAATTATTGTTTGCAAAATGATCTTCAACTCCAAACATTAGCTCTGATTCAAATGATAATATCCAAATAACTCAACTTTTGACATACATAAGCATAACTCATTTTTCTTTTTTTTTTTTGCGGTACGCGGGCCTCTCACTGGTGCAGCCTCTCCCGTTGCAGAGCACAGGCTCCGGACACGCAGGCTCAGCGGCCATGGCTCACGGGCCCAGCCGCTCCGTGGCATGTGGGATCTTCCCGGACCGGGGCACGAACCAGTGTCCCCTGCATCAGCAGGCGGACTCTCAACCACTGCGCCACCCGGGAAGCCCTCAGCGGTTGTTTTTTTTTCTCCCTTTTATGTGTTAGTGGTAAATACTGAACATCAAGATGGTCAAGTGTTTATACATCTTTTACCAAACTCCGAAGGGCAGTTGAATGGTCTAATTGATTTTTAAAGTTACACGTCAGATACAGTGCTGCAGTATCACATTTACAAAGTGTTCCATGGGTGTCCACGTTGGAGATGCTAATTATTACTTATTGGGTTAAAGTTTGCTGCTAGGCCTTAGGGACTGTATTAGTCAGGGATCTCATGAGAAACGGGGTGTGTGTGTGTGGAGAGAGAGAGGAGGGAGGGAGATTTATTGATTGATTAAATGGCCAGAAGATTGTTAAGGCTTGCTGAATCCAAAATCTGCAGGGTAGGCCATTAGGCTGGAGACCCAGAGAAGAGCTGCAGAGTGATTCCAATGACAGAATTTCTTCTTGGTCAGGGGGAGGTCGCTCCTTGTTCTATCAAGGCCCTCAGCTAACTGGAAGAGGCCCATCCACATTATAAAGGGTAATCTGCTTTATCAAAGTCTACTGATTCAAATGTTAATCTCATTCCAAAAAACACCTTCCCAGAAACATCCAAGATAATGTTTGACCACATATCTGAGCATCAGGGCCCAGCCACATTGACACATAAAGGTCAACATCGCAGTGACCATCTCTCCTATGCATTTTATCTCTCCATTTGCATTCATGCATTCTGTTTATACCACTGTTGCTCTTTTCTGCTTTTCCAGATGTTTGCAGGTTTGTTTGTTTGTTTCCCACTGAAGGATTATAAAAGTTATTGCTACTAAAATCACCACCATTCTAAATGATTCTTACAAGGACCACTGCTACTGTTGCTACTGAAGGGAATCAATTGCTACACACCTTCTGTGTGGTTGGCAGTGAAACATGGCTTTTATTTACATACTGTATGTCTAATCCTCACACCAAAAGAGGAAGATAGTTATAAATACTCATTTTGCAGGTGAGGGACCTGAGAGTCAGTAGGATTAAGGTGCCTGTCAAAGGCCTTACAGTAGTGAAGTGGCCCAGCCTGGACTGGAGCTCATGAATCTTTGCTTTTCCATATACTACCCTGCATGACTTAATTTTTGTCTTGTATATTGTACCATAGTCATTCACCTGTTATGACTTCACAGTGACAAGAGGAATTTTAAATGTAAGGAAGGGTCATTAAGTAAGATATTACAGGTTTTGAAACGAAAAGCCCCTTGATCATTGATTACTGTGAGAGTTTATGTAAAAGCTACTTGAGTTTTTAAAACGGCCCTGTAGTTTGGATTATTTTTAGAGTGATCCAGACCTGAGAGAGGAAAATAGAATACACTCATAGTCTTCTTTTCCCTCTGTCACCTCTGTCTCACCTTGTGTGAATCGATTAGAGATGTTGTTGGAGAGATTCAACTTTGGATTACTTGGTAAAAATTGTCAAGATTCAAGCTGAGGAATTTGGATTTGCTTTCATTAGAAACAGATAATGCTGTAGATTCAAAGGAAGAAGCATGCTACAGCCAAATGGACCAGGAATCCTCTGTTACTGCCTCACATTCCTGAGACAATCTCTTAATACTTTTTACATTATGATCCACTAAGATGCCTCAAGAGTGTTTTCTGTCACAGTGTTTCTATCCAAGTAGTGTTTCTCTCTCATGGTGATTATTCCATTGGATGCAGGAGTGGTATCCTTCTCTAACAGTTACATTGGGTGTGGAAAATGGTATTACCTTTTGAGATCACAGTTCAGAATGTCCTTAATAATACATCAGGCCTATTGGCAGTAGTAGATACGGAGCAGAACTCAGAACTCTGTCTTGCCTGTAGTCACAACAGTCTCAGTGGAGGCTTAAGTGGAGATGCCTTTTCATTTTGGAGCTGTATAGGCTCAGGTGCCCTGAGCATGGAATAGAATTATTGGATGCTGACATACATAATCTTTAATTCTGGCACAATCTTATTTTATTTTTATTTAATTAATTTTGTGTACAATTTTACAGGATCTCAGAGGGTTCACGAATGACTTTATGTCTTCCACAGGATAATTCACATTTTCCTGAATTTTATACAACACTGAAGTTTGTGTTTTTTGGTTTTTGGTTTTCTTGTTTAATTTTAAATCAATCTTGTTTGGGTTGGGAGAATTATTCACTTGATTTTGATCGGGTTATATCCCAAATCAGAGTGCATGTAGCCATCTTTAGAAAGCTTCTTATTTTAAAATGTTTTAGTATCATTTTTGTTACTGTTTTTCTTTTCAATTAGTCTATGTGCCACAAAAATGTTAAAGTATCCTTTTTTAACTTTTCTTTAAACCATTTATAAAAATTATCCATTAGGTCACACTCCAAGAGGGGCCCATTGGAAAGGCAGCCAATAGGCCCCTCTTAGATGGATCCAGAGGCAAGATGAGATAGCAGCCTGCAGAGTAAAAGCTTGGAAAAAAGGGGGTGATTCTCAGTAGTCTGCTCAAGTCACTGTTCTCTAGATACCAAAATAGCTGTTTTGAAACTTTAAATTGTGTAGGTAGCAATGTGCAATTTAAACAGTTTGGGTATTGGAATACAGTAGCTTATACTGAGTGATTCAAGTAGAAACCACTGATGAAGATTTTACAAATTGTGTGAAGCTAATTTCCTATTTGGCAATCATTTACTGATTTGCAGTGATCAATATTTTTGCGAGAATTTAAACTCACAAAAATACTGTTTTTTTTTTTTTTTTCCAGTTTCAAGCCTGGGAAAGATTTAGGGGGTCCTGGCTCCAGTTCCACCTAGTTGCTGGTTGGTTAACTGTGGCAAGCTACTTAATACTTTAAGTCTTAGTTATGCGTCCAGCACTCTGCCTAGGAAATAGTGGACACCCATAGTTATTTCTATTATATTCTAAACATTATTTTTCTTTCCAGTAGGCAACTCTGTCTCTGGGAGTTTATCATAGAATCAGAGAAGTCTAAAACTGCCTGCCCTCCAGGAGCTTACAATCTTGTAAAGCATTTAGTCCAACCTCCTCAATTTAAAAGTGATGTTTGAACAGGGAGTGTAATTGGATTTGTTTATGGTCTGAGGAAGGATGCTGATTCTTATTAGGTGCCATATGGCTACAGGGCAAGGGACTAATCTATGGGGCTCTCTGTTTACATATTGATGTCGACTCTTAGGTTTTGATTTTAATGGAACATTTTGGTCCTGTAAAAATGCTAATGGCATTTAGCAAATGCTGAATCTGTGACAGGTTCTGTTTTAAGTACTTTACTTGTATTTTCTCATTTAATTCCTACAACAGTCCCATGAATAGGGAACAGTTTTATCTCTATATTCTGATGATGAGGAAGCTGAGGGTGCTAGAGATTATATGTCTAAGTTTGTAAAAGTAAGAAGTAACAGAACAAGAGTTCAAACCCTGAGCCTTATTCCAGAGTCCATGTAATTAGTATCTGACCTTCCCACCTCTTTGATAATGATTACCGACATCAGATAGTGCCAGCCATTGATAGTTCATTTGTTTTAGCTGTAGATATTCTAAAATTATTTCATTAATATAGTGTCATTAGCAGCTTTTTGGATATTTTTTATTAAAAGACTGAAATGATTTCATATTTCCTTATAACCTAAAACAAAATTATTAGAAGATGGTATTTTACATTAATTTGTATGTTTATATTTTACTTAAATGTGCTACTTAACATTTCATCAAGTGATCTTCCCCATGTAGATATCATTGTGAATATTTTGATATCAGAATATGAACCACTATTATTTTAAATATGTTATACTTTAAAAATTATATTGATATTTTAAAAATGGAAAATAATCTCATTATTTAAAAATGTACTACAAATTAATATGATCTACCCGAGTTCTTAGTATTTTTTTGGTGTGTGTGACCAAGCTTTACATCTATTTCATTAGAGAAAATTGGCTTCTTTATTACTATGAAATATACATCCCAAAATTCCTATTGCTTTCCATTGTAGTATAGTTTTATTTTTAATTTGAATAGTCAATATTAGATATACATTCTCAAACATTTTTTTCATATAGTTTTTCCTTTTTGTTATCCATAGATTATAGAAGGAAACATTTTTCTATAAACTACTAAAATTACATTAATCTAATAAAATCATCCTACTATTTTATAGCATTTAAAAATAACATTAATGACAGATTATAATTACTTATATTTATTCCAGTGAATCAGTAAAACTGTCTACCATTTTCAGGATTTATTGCTAGAATCATCAAAATGCTTAACTATTTGGATTCTACTTTTATGAGAAAACAGAAGACACAAATACTTATTTCTATTTTATGTGAGGGAAATATTGTATAGTTATCAGAACAAAAGTTGTAGTGATGGGAAACATTGTTGATTATCTTTAGATGCACTAGAAGATATTAAGCCTTTTATTTGATATATTTTTCAAACTTTGAAAGAAGAGAATATGTCTTCAGTTAAAGCAAACTAAGAGTAGAAGTAGCATTTATTTAAAATAACTTCTTAGCATATTTTTCGTGTCTTTGTTCTCCTTCTTGGCTGGACACTTGCCCATGTGACTTTACATGAAAATGTGATGAGAGTTGGGCATCCCACCCAGACCTGCATCCAGTTCTTCAAGCAGAAAGATAGTCACTCTCAGCTGACCTCTCTTTTTACTTAAATCACAAGATGCTAGTTAAAAATATTATTTAATCAGCCTTTTTGATATCATTTATAAATGGTATATAATGTAAAACTCTGAATTTTCCTCAATTACTAATTATCATTTTCAATTGTTCATGTATAGTTGAAATATATTACCTAAGAATTAATATGGTATAAAACAAAATAATCAAAAAACATAACAAAACCATTTATTAGCCCCAGACAAATTCTTATAGGGGAAAACAAAAAAATCTGTTCTGTTGTTGAATACATTTTACAAATGACTTCACTCTCTCAGTTGATATATACCATTTCTGTCCACCCTGCTTTCCATGCCTATTGGACAGGGATCATGCCCTGTTTATTTTTGTGTCTTAGCTACACAGCATAGAGCACACATTCAATAAATGTCATAAGGATTAGGAAAGAGGTAGAAAGAAGAAAAAGATTGGAGGGAGTGAAGGAAAGGACAAAGAAATGAGAGACAGTGATGCTAAGTTAACAGTGAATACTGCTTACACTTAGTGAAACACTATTACTTTACATAAGTCATTTTCAGCAGGAGAAGGTCTGTTCTCTGAGACTTCAAAGTACTCCAATAATGATGCTAAGGTGAAAATTCTGTCTTTTGAATGAGGAGAAGGAACCAACTAAATTACATATATGTGTGTGTGTGTGTGTATTTACACACACGATCTCTTAAAAAGAGCTGGAATCTTTTAAAATATGAACGTTTTGTAAGAATTTGTAGGAAAGTAAAATTTGCCATAGTAAAATGTTTCTTTGGCATGTGGATTATTTCAAGCTGAAAACAAGCTTAATAGACTCAGGAAGAACCTTTGACCTCCCCACTAACTGCCTAAAAAATGTAGGCAGAGGACCTCTTCCAGGAACGGAGCTGTCACCATAGAGACTACAGTAGGAACTAGGTGTGTAGACAGGGCAGCTTAGCAAAGTCTGTTAAAATTCCTCTCTGGGTCCCATTGACTCTGCCTGGTTAAGCATCCGCCTGCCAATGCAGGGGACATGGGTTTGAGCCCTGGTCCGGGAAGATCTCACATGCTGCAGAGCAACTAAGCCCGTGCGCCACAACTACTGAGCCTGCACTCTAGAGCCCACGTGCCACAACTACTGAAGCCCATGTGCACCTAGAGCCCGTGCTCCGCAACAAGAGAAGCCACCGCAGGGAGAAGCTCACACACCACCACGAAGAGTAGCCCCTGCTCGCCACAACTGGAGAAAGCCCACGTGCAGCAACGAAGACCCAACGCAGCCAAAAATAAATAAATAAATTTATTAAAAAAAAAAAATGCCCAGAAAGAGATGTTAAACCAACTTAATAGTGTATCAGAATATTAACAAAAATTGTCATTGACAGTGTAACATAAAAGTAGTCAAGGGGCAAAGATGTTGAGAAGGGACAAGACGAAAAGAGCACGCCGAGCTGTTAGGAAACCAGTGCCGTTTGCCGGATGCGCAGCAAGTGGGCCGCTTTGACGCCGAGGTTCAGCCGAGAAAGAGCTTCTTCATAAGGCGGCCAAGCCAGGAGTCAGAGAGCAAGTCTCATTTCCGCCTCCCGAGAGGCAGAGGTTGGGGCATTTATGGGACAAGCAGGAGGGCCTCAGGACCCGCGAAAGGTGATGGGAGGCAGGGAAGAGGGGCGGTAACTGAGGTTCTGCGCAGGCGCAAAGGGGTTCCGTGCTTCTGCATATTCAGAAGCGAGGATTTGCGTGATCTGAGGGTGGAGTCAACAGGCCGGTCACGGGACGTCTGCGCAGGCCCAGTTTCAGGGCCCGTGGTGCAAACCAGCCTCAGCCGGTTTGCGCTTGGTGGGAGCTGACGCCGGCTTCCTGGAGGATGGCCGCGCTGTGTGAAGCTGAGAAGGTAGGCAATTAAAGAGAGGAAAAAAGAGAGAAAGTCGAACGTAAAACCTAAAGCGAGGTTAGCGAAGGCAGTTTACAAACCAAGGGGTTTGAACAAGCCGCTCCCTTACGCGTTGTTCTGCAACACAAGCTCAGGAATTCCTGTCAGGTGTGGGCTTCCGCTGACTCTGCGGGGCACGGTTTCAGAGCCATGGTTTCTCTACCTTCCTCAGCCGCCAGCTAGGCCTGCCATCTGGCGGGACCTTTATTTGCGGCTTGCTCTGTCAAGGGGCTGCGCAGACACGCGTGTGCAGAGCACGTTGGTGGTGTGGCAGCTCGCCTGTTCTCACCTGCTGCGGAGAAGCCGTGGGTTCGCGTGTCCTGAGATGCTGAGATCGTGCCCTCCTCACAGCCTAAGGCCAGTTCTCCTTGGAGGTGTCTTTCCCCCGCTTTGCCCTGTAAGCCAGTTAAAGTGCCCTGCAGACAAATGAGACGTGTCCTCTCCCTTCTTTTCCGGCTTTCCTTAAACCGGGCTGTGTTAGCTGCGACACCGTAGTCGTTTTGGACCGGATCGTTCTGTGGGGGGGGGAGGGGTGTCCCATGTAGTGTAGCATGCTTGGCAGCATCTCTGACCTCCACCCACTTGATCACGGTGGCACACCCCTGCGCCCCAGTTGTGACAACAAAAAAGATGACCAGACATTGTCCAGTGTCCCCTGTGGCCCCGAATTGCCCCTGATTGAGAAGCGCTGCCCTGAATAAAGGTGGTGCTTATTTCATCTCTTTATCCAATTACACACTTTGATTTATTTTTCAGTGTACTTACTGGACTGCGCCCCCGATTCATTCTCAGTCTCTCCCTAATACCACTTACGCACATATAAGGAAAGAATGCAGGGGCAGTTTACTCTTCATTCTGGAAACAGCCAGTCCCCACGAGGACTGGCCCGATGACTCTGGCCTCATTAGCATGACAAGTTTTCGCAGGATTGTTAAGCTATTACTATTGCACACCATTAAAAAAAAAGATGAATAATCCAATAGTGAAAAACAGAACAAGTGGTCAATATAATTATGCGGTATTAAAAATGTAGCTGAAAATAACAGAAGGTATGTTAAGTATTTTACTGAAATCACATGGGAAAATTTTGGTTAAAACATTGACACTTTTTTTCCCTTTACTGTATCAACCACACAGTTATTTTGAGCAAACCTTACCTCTGGAAATGACTCTACAGAGAAAATTGTCAGATTCTGAAATTTTTTTTCCCCGGATATGGTAAAGAATGAACATTAAGGATTACATTGCTAATCCGTTCCACAAACCCAGTGGTGCAAGATGGGACCGCATAATGTATCCACTTTACTGTAGTCTATTTGAAGCACCTGAGTTTAATGATGAAGCAGTTAATGTGGTTTCTAGTAGTGCCTAATTTACCCTCAAGAACGTATCTCATTATGGATTATTTTGTAGCATCAGTCATGCTATGAGATGACAAGACTTTATAAGACAAATACTATGGATCAACCTTCAGAGGCCAGCGCTACATGCAGGCAAAAATTCTCATTGGCAGAACAAAACAGAAAGCCCTTAATGAATTCTCTTACCGTGGCAGCATATTGTCAAATCATGCACTAATAGCAAAAGAGCTGGAAAACCACACCAAGAAACCAGCATGTCTTTTGGCAAGCTGGAGACCAGGGTTTGGTGCTGAGCTTCCAAACATTCTAAAGGAGAGAATTAACATCAGAGGAAGCCAAGAATGTTTGTGCAAACTCTGCAGGCATTCACGTGTGAATCCTAGAGCAGCTACAGGAACCTGAGTGGTATTTTTTCTTCTTCTTCTTTTTTTTTTTCCTCTTCCCAAATGTAATTAGATGTTAGTTGGTTCAGTAACAAAGAACATCCCAAAAGGGTGTCTGGGACCACAGTCACATTTTAGGGAACGCAGCTCTACCTTCTGAGTCCGTTCTTACACTGTCAACCTCTGTAATTTAAGATGTGGCAGAATTTCAAGGCAATTAGCGTAGTACGAGGGTGGCCAGATGTCCTTGAATGCTTAGGTGTGAGCCAGTATTTTATATTTTGTCTTGGGAAGATAACTACATTAAAATCTGTCTCAGATTGAATCATGTGGATCATGTTGTAAATCACCTGAAATATCAGAAAATCAGAGATTTAAATACATAAAACATTTGGGAGAATGAAGATATACAAGTTGTCTGTAAACGTTCAATTTATTTGTAGTACCTCTTTTCAGTACCTTTGTTTTAGGGCTGTGTTTGCCACCCAGTTTTCTAAAACTTTGGCACATACATGGCAAACTTACCCGAAACATTGTCTTTTTCTCTGTTTCCTTTATTTTTCCTCAAATCCTATGCCTTGTTTCTTATCTTCCATTTCCTTTTTCTTTCCTCAAAAAGTGACAGCTTCCCATGTCTCTTCACCCATTGTTTCTTGACATGAAAGGAAAGAAAAATGGAAATGGAGCAGTGGATTTCAGACTTTGCTCCTTGAAAATCCCGGGGTAGCTTCTGAGCTGCAGGTGGGGAGGGCACACAGGGAGCAGACAGGGCTCTGAGGCTTCCATTCAACTTCCAGTTTACAGGTAGTATTTTATGTAAAGAAAGCTTTCCACAGCACAGATATCTCAACAGTGGTAGAACCCACGGTGCTATCAGGTAGAGTAGACCCAGGATAGGACATTTGACCAAAGGAAAGTAATCATACTGAATAATAGAAGCATGGGGATATTGAAGAAATTCACTGTGGGTGTTTCATCTCATGATTACTCTTCCTTCAACCACCTTAAGTTCAACCCGTATCTAAAAATCAGGAACTTCTCATTCCCTCCCGTTTAATAGTAGCAAGATTTAGTAGCTTCTGCCATCTAAACAGGAGCAAAGCATGTAGTGGTCCAGGTATGTTTCTATTGAGTAGGATGATTAAGGAGTATGAAAGGATAAAGATGTAACTATAGAGAAACAAGGAAACTAAAATTTATCTCAAATGATGTCTCTGTTGTCCCAAAGAAAGATTATATATCTCAGTAATTCCTATGGCTAGGAACATTTTATGAAAGAAATGTTCTTAAATGTATGGACACCAAAGGGGGAAAGTTGGGAGGCAGGGGGTGGTGGAGGTGGGATGAATTGGGAGACTGGGATGGACATGTAGACACTAATACGTATAAAATAGATAACCAATAAGAACCTGCTGTATAAAAAAACAAATAAAATTCAAAAAAAGAGAAAGGAATGTTCTTTTTAATCATAAAGGTATTTTGACTAGCTATGGCTTTATTATTACATGAAATAAAAATTATACTTTATGTATTATAATAAGGTGTAAATTTAATTTTAAAATAAAAACAAACTTTTACCATACATTTTAAAGATTTGTCCTACATTAATAAAAATAGTGTTTTGCATTTATAGGACATGATGTCAAAATGCGAACATGTCCTAGCAAAAATGTTAAAAGAGCAGGAGTTCCTGGATTATTAGTTATTTGTATTCAAGTTCTCTAAATTGAACCTCAAATTAACTGTCGTTAACTGTTAGCTGTTTGAATAAGAGGTTTGATAGTAAATAATTTATTATTTATCTTGTTATTTTCCTTGAGGAAATAACTTTATTTCACTAAAATATTTTTAAAAATTTTGCCTATATAATGGAAGACTATTTCTTGTTTACTATAGAAATTTTAATACTTTTTTTTTTAAAGATACTGTTTTCTCCAATTCCAAGTGGTATGATTTTTATTTTTAAAATCTCAGCATAGTAGAGAAATATGTAAAGAATGTTTTAACTTACACTATGTCAGCAGATTTTGATTAATTGGGGGAGAAAAAGCTTATTAAACAAAATAACATTTCCAATTTTGTATTAAATGTTACCTCTTCTGCTGTATAAAACAGGACATATTTTGGCAAGATCTCAAGCTTTTAAAACTAACATTGAACATATGGAGAAAAGACTTGCAAGTTGCCTTGTGTTCTTAACAGTAGCTGGAAAAGGAAAAGAAATTAAAATGGATAAACAGTTAAAGTGGAAATGCATGATTACAATGGAATGATACGTAAATCTAAATCAAGTTACAATGTAGAGTATATTTTTAAGTATTTTCAGAGAAATAATTTTCAGATTTAATATTTTCTGTAATGTTTTAAGATTAAAAATTTATTTTAAAAAAATATATTTTCAGATGATTTTATTTGTGATTATGTATGTCATTCAAACTTGTTATGTTTTTTTTCTGTGTTTGGTAACATCGAACCATGAAAAGTAAAATTAGCATTTAAGAAATAATTCAAGGAAAAGATTTCTCCAGTAATATTTGCCCCAGTGAGCTGAGTAATTTTTGTAAATTAGTCTTTTGGCCTGAGTGATTTAGATAATTACTTAAGTTCTTTCTTTCAGGTTGAATATTCAGATAGTAGTCAACATCAAGCATACGATAAACGATTTATTTTTTTCTTCAGTAAATCGATCAAATATTGAGTGAAATAGTGTATTTGACCTGTGTATTGCCCTTATATAATCCCTAATTGTTTTCAAGTAATGTCTCTCTAACTTGATGAGATCTTTTTCTATTGTTATTTTCAAATTTGCTTGATGGATTAGGAAAGATGTGTTCAATCAAAGAGTTCTAGATAAACATTAAAGGATTAGTTTCTAATGAGTACATAACTCAAACTATTTTTTATTCACTCAGTATAAACCAATGATCAAGTTACCTGTGAACATTAAGGGTGGAGGGAGGGACATTAACACATTCTTTACTTGACTATAGGATGTTTTTGTTTTTCTCTAATGGAAATTTTCTTTTCCTTTTTCAGTAGTATTTTTAACTTACGGTGTGCACTGGGAAATAATTTTCACTTGCCTTTTGTAGTTCTTAATTCATGAAAATAAACCAAAACCAAGAGGTTATAGTTATAACATTTCTTCTTTATGAACATAAAAGAATCTTATTAGCTATTGCAATTTAAACTTTATTGTATTTTAAATTAACATACTCTTGTTTTTGTGACTTCTTTAACAGGCAATAACTTCAAGCTCCTGTGGTGCATATAGATTCTTGCTGCAAGGAAGTAACAGTAAGTGCTTATGTATATGCAATAACTTTTTAAAAACTGCAATATCTTAATATTTGGAACTCCATTGTGCTTAAATGCATGAAAAAAAGTTAATATGGTTATTTAAATTTACCCTATCATTTTATAATTTCAATAAATTGTATTCACTCTAATGACATTCTACATAGAATTTTAATAGATTAATGCCAGGTCATTTTAATAATGAGGAAAATTAGACACACAGCCAAGTCTTTCCATTTTGTCCAGTATGTTTATGTCAGCCTTGCTACGTAAATTTCACTTATGCATTAATGACATTAATTATCTCTTTGATTAGCTGATTTATAGAGAGTCTGTTTTCTATGGGCAATTATTTGTCAATTGGTTTTTAAATTTTGGATTGTGGGACATTTATTTTGCATTCATAACTTCTTTGGAGCAACTCAAATTCGTCTTTTGTAATGGTGCATTTTAAATTGTTTTCACGGCAATGTGAGTCACTAACTCTTGTATTCATCTCACAAAAGGTAAGAGAGGGGCCTCTTTCTCCCAATTGGGATTAAATAGTAACTTCTCAGTTCTTCTGCAATATATTTTTCATAATGGTTTAAATCTGTGTGTTTATTGCAAATGTGAGCATAAGTAACTTTTGTTTTACCTGCCAGCCCTGGCTTATCTTGTGCCTTCCTTTACATTAATGTAATTACTTGGGAATTATCTCTATTCCAAATTGAATAGGGAAATATCAGCTTGCTGCAGGCTCTGTGCTCATCCAGGAATTAAAGTAATTTAAGATACGAGGTTTTAAATGGAAACTCTATTTGTAAGAAAAAGATGTAATTCACTGCCAGAGGTATCCATTTCAGTGCAACTTCTAGAGAGACAAAAATGCTCTCCAAATTCTAATTCTTGATTTTCTAAGTAATTCGGATCCTGGTATCTTTTCTACTCAGATAGATTTCTAGGGTGTTGTGTAATCTGGGATATATCCTGGTTTCCATTTCTTACTGATACCATTTCCTGGGTGTCTTCCTGACTCAACCATTGAGCTGTTTGGCAAAACTTCTATCCAGTGATCTTCAATTTGACATAGCCTCCTCAGGCAATGATGGGTCTTCCTTGAGTACAATTCATTAAATGTTGTTTTGTAGAATAGATAATGATTATACTTATCAAATGTCTGCAAGTCTCATTCAGAGATACGCTGTATTATAAATGAAATTATTTTCTATTTGGGGGAGTTCTTGTTTATTAATATTGTTATAAGTTATAATAACTTGTTTATTAATATTGTAGATAAAGGCTTTGGTGAATAAACTATATTGATCTTTAGAAAGTGTTAGTTGGTATTAGCTTTGTGATAGACTGAAAATGATATAAAATGGTTGGTAAAATGACTCAAACTATTTCTCTGTGTTGCTGTGGATGAGGAAGAGGCGACAGGGACAGAAAATGCCTCATAAATCAGTGTCGGGGTGTTCCCTACCCTATAACCAAATAGAAATCATCACTAGCAGGACTGCCTGTTTTACAAATAATGTTATAACCCATTTACTTCAAAAGCTCTTTTCCTTAGAAGTCATTTCTAGTATTTTTTTAATCGTCAAATTATGCATATATACTTTCTAGGAGCAAGAGAGTATAAGTATGTGTGTTTAAGTAAATATATATATTTATATAAATATACATGTATATACACATATCAGCAAAATCATATCTTCTTAGGGTTCCCAAGTAGGAAACTTTGAATACGCACACAGAATTTTATTTATCTTTGGATCATTCTAATTTTTATTTTATATCTAAATCTTCAGTCTCAGTCTGTTCTTATTCTGTCATTTATTTATATATTTAACAACTTTTGTGTAGCTAGGTGTGTGATCTCAGACACTGGGGATAGAGGGAGGAAAGATTAAGTTCCTGTCTTCTAGCTGACCACAGGATGATGGAGAAAATACAAACATTTAACAGTCATTTCAGTTCATTGTGGTAGGAGTTGTGATCGAATCAGGATAAAATGGGAAATAGAGGGGTGAATTCTCAGGTCATCCTGGAGAGCTAAAGCTAATGTTTTCTGGAGGAGGTAATTCTTGAACCACAATAGGTGTGTGTAACTGAAGTGGTGGTGTTGGACTGTGTGTGTATATTCCAAAGTGAGGGCATGGGGTGCGGGTTGGGAAGAAGGGGCTGTAGGAATCATCTCGGGCTCTATGGGAAGGGAAGGCTATCTGTGCAGTATGCAGCAAGGTCAAGGTGACATGAGGACATTCTTCCATGCTTAGGGAGCACAAAATAAAAGTTGCAGAGTGACAGGAAATGAGAGAACTAGAGCATAAAATTACATCTGCGACTGTGCTGAGGAGTTTGCATCTTATCTCATTTTACCCAGAAAACAAAAGGGAGCCCTAGTGAATTTTATAACAGTAAGAAACATTGGAGTTGCATTTCGGAAATAGCAGTAGAGCAGCGATTTTGAAGAAGGATTAGGGGAGGTGGAGAAGGAACACCCCAGGTGGAGATAGGAGAGCCAGTTAGGGAACTGTGTTAGTAGTTCCAAGAAATAAATACTGACAGGCTCATCAAAGGAAGTGGTTTTGTGGGAAGAGCAAAGCCTTGAAAAAGTTGAGCTCTGAACAGTGGAGACCAGGTTGTTTACTTGAGGTTACCTGTCCTGTGTGAAGAAGGGAACCTAGAGGATGATTACTGATTGGAAGGCTCCTGACAGTGGGAGTGGGTTGAGGGGGAAGAGAAGCTAACTTTACAATAAGTCGTTGGAAGAGCAGGAAGACTTTGTTCAAGTTAGCGTAACAGACTCTTCCTCATTCTCTAGGAGGTACCCGGAGTCTTCATGGAGTCTAGTTCAGAGCCCAGGTAGAACCAGCGGGCTGTAATGGTTATGACCACTTGCTCTATCATCCAGATACCGTCTAACAGAGTAGCCGCTAGCCGCATGTAACTATTAAAATTAATTCAGATTATAAACTTATTTCCTTAGTCACACTTATATTTCAACTTCTCAATAGCCAAATGTGGTGAGCAGCTACCCTTCTGGACAGCACGTATGGTGCCAAGAATCATATTGAACGATGCAGTTCTAGATTTTCAGAGCACTCATAAAAGAATGCGGATTTTGAATCACAAAAGTAAATGCATAACTAAATGTATTTTAACGTTTACCTTTTAGAAGTAGAGAGACAATTATATTCTTGTTCCATAATCAATTATGTTGGTGAATAACATCTGAATTTTAATAGAATGAGAAAATTTTAAATCTTCTCATTTATAATTGGAGGATTTTTTCTTCTTTATCAGTATAAAGGGCATAAGCAAAAGCTACCTGGCTTTTACAGAACTGACAAAAAAGCCCCTGGTAACAAATCAAAGGGGGCAGGCACTGTAGAACAAGACAGTTTTCTCAACTGTCTTCCTAATGCTTTTTCAGAATCTCAAGTTCCATCTTCAGATTCATTAATAAAACTCACTGATGTTGGTTCTCACTGAAAGATGAGAATAACAACATGTTATTAGAGTGCAGCTTCCAGGACTCAACGTGTGAAATACCGTTCACTACTCTTGACCTCTTGAGATGTATGAGACAAAAAACCCTAAAATGCCAGCTTTTCATAATGGTGTTGCCGAATGATGGAATATCTCATTTCTGAAGGAAATACACTTTGATCTTACAGGGAAAAATAAAGTTACTCTCTATTCTGATGGCACACAACCGAGTTCATTACATGCGGTCTGTAGGTTAAAGGATGTTTCGTACCTGATGGCATGTTCATTATAAATAGATTTTTGATCTTCTTTTACCATTATCTGCAGATGAGATATTCACAGGGGGAAATCAGTTGGAAGCAGTGTAGGAAAAGAAGCAGTGAATAGCTGAGTTAATCTGTAACTTCAGCCCTGGACTGTTCTTTTACAGAATCCTCCCCATGATATTATTTACTGGCTATAAGCTATTTGCATTTAGCTATTTGTCTAACACTACAAACTAACATATAACTATAAAATATATATTAAAATTGTCACTATAAACTGACTTGTATGTATATATATATGTTTATATATATGTAAGTTTCATGTATATATGTATGTATATAATCAGATCATCCTTTAGAACAAACAAGTCCATACTTCACTCTCTTAAGGAACGTTTATCAGTGATTTTGTCTAATTCAACTTTAACATTTTAAAATGAATTCCAATTCCCCTCTGTCATAAAGAGCTTCATGGTTGGTGTCTTTGACTACACATTTTTCTTCTTCCTATGCAGATTAATCCAAGGTATTGTTTTTGTCATATCACTTTAAAAAATTATTCTTTGTAAAACTATTTATTTACTTATTTATTTGCTCACAGCCCTTTGGGGAGTACATTGAAGCTGAAGAACACAGTTTTGTCTTTAGCCTGCATTCAGAGCCCGTCCAACCTGTGTAGGTCCATAACAACTTATACCCCGTCGCTTAAATGAAGTGACTGATCCTCTTTCAGTTCTCCTCCACTTGGGAAGGACATTTGTCCTCTAGCTGCCTCCTCTCAGCCTTATTCTTTTCTGTCTCAGAGCCCTTCGCCTTCCTGGCACCCTTATCCGGATAGCTTTGGTCTCCAGTGGCTTAAATTCCACCCAATATTCCTCACTTTTCATGGAGTTTATTAATTTGCTACATCTACATGGTCCTTTGTGACCATTCTTCACAAGAAATGGAATTAATAATAAAAACTTACTTAAATCTATTAGTCATGTCCTCTTAGCTTGCTTGAGGGCAATTGTCATGTAATAAACTCTCTAACTGTTTATTGACTGAGAATTCAAAGGACAGGTACCTTAAGCTGCAGCCTTCCACGGTCAGCTCATTGATCCATACTGACCTTAGATACACTGTGGATAGAATTAGCAAAATATTATTGTTCTTTTTATTGTGCTCAAGAATGCTGGGACAATGGATTTTCTTCCTTGAATCTCTAAAGGGCCTTAAGGTCCATAAATATTGATACTGTGTACATCTAAAGATCGATCAATTTCTGAAATAATATTAATGTGTTCATACAGTTACCTTTGAAGAGAATATGGGTTTTGATTTACCTGCCTATAAATATTAAATTATCTGAAGTAACTAATGTGGTTATTTCTGTGTTGGTTTATACTAAACATTTCATTCAGTGAAAATGAAAAACAAGGTATTTTGTTAGCAATTGCTTTTAAACTGGTTTTTCAATTAAAGATGACTGGAGGGACTTCACAGCTCATAGCAGTATCTTGGGGAGGTCAGCTTTTGTGTTTAAAAAGAACTTAAGGGACTTCCCTGGCGGTCCAGTGGTTAAGACTCCTCGCTTCCACTGCAGGGGGCACAGGTTTGATCCCTGGTCGGGGAACTAAGATCCTGCATGCTGCGCGGTGCAGCAAAAAAAAAAAAAAAAAAAAAAAAAAAAAAGAACTTAGGTAACATGAGAGTTACCTAGAGGCCTTTCTAACCAAAACATATATCCTTTAGCTACATCTTCTGTAGAAGAAATACAAGTGTTTTAAATTCCTAATGACCACTTTAGTGTTTTCTAAAAGTATATCTAGCAGATGCAATAAGCTATCGAGCTATCGCATACAAATAACTTATTTTATGTGACTTGATCTTCCATTGTCACTTCATGTATTAAGTGATCTCCATGGCCTGGAGTCGAGGATAGCCAGGTTGTGATGGAAGAATGACCAAAAAATGGGGCAGTGGGAGACTTTTAACAGCCAGGGAGAAAAGCAGCTCTTAGCTACTGGAACGGTCGAGGGACTTCCAGAATAGGAAGACAAGTGGCAAAGGTAAACTTGGGTTAGATGTAATTACCTGAGATTTGACCCACGAGGCGAATTTAGAAAAATAAACTACTGTAATGTATACATGCAAAGTTGTGTGGCCTGTATTTGCCAACCCTTTTCAGAGCACGTTCAGTTGTGTTCGTTCCTCAAAATGGCAACTTTTGGTGTAGAGAGTAACTTGATTCAGTGTTTGTGAGAACTGTACAAATTTGATTTTATCCTCATGAATTCAAAGTATAACTTCAAAGTGAAACCACTTTCTCCTCTACAGCCCCCCTCCTTCCCTTACAATGTCCTGGTTCAGTTTAAATGGTTCATTTGAGACTTATTAACGTAAGTGCTTCAGCTTATTTGAGTTAGAGAATTTCGTATCCTTAGCCCCTGAGGAGGAAGAACTCTTCCTCTACCCTTCTAGGTTCTTCTGGCTGGTCTAAGAATTAAATTGATGTGACACGGATTAACAGGAGAAAAATCACACAAAAGTTTAACGACATGTATGCATGGGAGAGACCCTGATTCACCAAAATGGCTGAAACTCTCACCTTAAATGCCATCTTCAGTTAAAGACAAGAGAGAGTGTTGTGGGTAGTGGTTTGGGACCTTAAAGGGGAGGAAGGCAGTTGACATAAAGATGGAAAGGCAGATGTTTGATAAAGGAATGGCCACTAGGCCGTGTACAGACAATAGGAGACAGAGAGGAACCTTAACAAACAGACGTCGCTCAGTCCCTTCGTGTCCACACACCTGGCTCATACTGTAGTTAGTGACCTGTGGTGACGGCTCCCTTCTTGGAAGAGGTCCTCTGTCTGTATTCTTCAGGCAGTTAGGGAGAAGGCCAAGTGTTCTTCCTGAGTCTTCGGGGCCTCGATTGTTTTCACCTCAAAATAATCCACATGCCAAAGAGATCTTTTGGGGTGGCAGACTGTGTTCCCTTACAGTGGATTGCACCCAGTATAGGCCATGGATGAAAACAGAATTATTGGCTAGGGTAAGTGAGAGCCTGTCTCTCATGAAGGTGGACTAGACAGGTGTCTGGTAAGAAGGTGATAAAATGAGAAATTATCAAGAAACCTAGCTTGGAGCTTGGTCATTGGTCAAAACCAGGAAATTCTAAAGAGGACAATGGGAGGAAAGATGGACTCTGCCAATGGAATGGAAGCCAGAGGAGGTGGAGCAGCTGCACTGGGTCGGGGGGAGGAGCCTGCCTTCTGGGAGTTTTATGGCCACCCTGCCTTGAGAAAGCTTGGCTTTACCTTCAGACTGTGTCCTTTATTGTTTTCTCAGTTTTTGTGAGTGGTGTCAGCTAACTGTCCAGGCACGTGGCTCTGATTTTAACTGACAGCATAAATCAGTCTTATTCCATATACTTGTTAGGAAATTTTATCTTTTAATCAGTACCACCTGCTTGAAGAGGAAAAACAAAACAACACCACAAAACAAATCAGCTCTATTCATAGGGATCCATTTCTTTAGGTTAAAAACAAGCAGAACCAAACAGAAAGACCAGTAAATTATTCTAGACAATCAGAAAGCTGGATCTCAGCCCTTTGTCTCTTCTCTGCTCTCCACGCTCCCAGGACTCTTTGTGAATTATGCTCTGGTGTGAAATGATTGTTCCATATGTATTATAAGAAATAATTCAGCAGGGCTTCCCTGGTGGCACAGTGGTTGAGAGTCCGCCTGCCGATGCAGGGGACACGGGTTCGTGCCCCGGTCTGGGAAGATCCCACATGCCCCAGAGCGGCTGGGCCCGTGAGCCATGGCCGCTGAGCCTGCACGTCCGGAGCCTGTGCTCCACAACGGGAGAGGCCACAACAGTGAGAGGCCCGCGTACTGCAAAAAAAAAAAAAAAAAAAAAAAAGTGAAGAAATAATTCAGCAAAGTTGAATTCACTATTATGTAGATACTTAAGAATAGAGGATTGGAATCAGACATATCTGTTTTTAACGCTAATGAGTCTGCTAATTTCTAATTATGCAGACGTAGAAAAGTTGAGTAAACCCTTTGATCCTCATATCACTTTCTATTAACAATAATTATCTAAGTGGTTATAAGGATCAAAATAAGGTTGTGTGTATCAGGTGCTTCAGAACAGGTCAATATACAGCATGTCGTTGACAAAACGTAGATGCAGGTGCTTATATAGTTGTCAGGGACATTATTGGCCAGAGAGAAACCAGCTGGGAAAGAAGTCCTCCTGGGTCTCATTCCCGAGACTGGTGTTCTCCTCCTGACCAGCTGAATTTGCTTTTATTTTCATTGATAACTCAACTCCAGCAACTTTATATGATTTCCTTTTCTCTTGGCAACTGTGAAGCACTGAGTCAGATTTGTAACTCTCTCAAAGCAACAGTATACAATTCTGGGTACTAAACTCATACCTGTTCTTATTTCTCCTATCTGATTTTCCTTTATGATTATATTATATCTAAATATCTATTTGGTTATTTATATATAATATGATAGATTTTAAATTAATTGCTTTGAGAAATGTTTTAAATTCTTTATAAGTTTGGAGTGTAGATAAGTTATCCCTTAACTAAAAGTATAGAGTATTGATTAAAAGAAAAAAAAGTTATTCTTTGTAAATAGTTGGAAACATGGATTACAAAATAGCTTCTTCAGCTTACTGGTCAACTGAGGACTTGTATTTATTCTTGGATTAGCTATCTTGATGTGTCCTTTTTCCTGAGAAACTGTAGAATTCAAAATCTACAAATAAATACCTATAGATTCTGAAGCATTTTATTCACCCAGTTCAAATAAATATTTCCTTTATCAAAATTTCTACCACCCTAGTCTGTTTTGTATTCTTTTATAACATAAACCATTTATCACTAATCCCTATTAAAGTCTGAAATTTCTATCATGAATAATATACTCTAAGCATAATCAAGCCATGCTCTATCAGTATTGTTTTGTTCTCCTAGTTGTTAGGGTGATGTTTGTACATAAAATAAGCACACATGGTAATGATACACCTTGATACCAGTCAACTGACTAGTGAAGCCAATTCATTGTAATAATCATTTGGAGTATATTAATATAGCTATCAGTAATCAGTCAAATCGAGGGCTTTTAAAAACTTTCATTTTTAGATCTTAAACACATTTATATACTTTATACTGTTCATATTTCTAAATATGAGAAAAATGGAATAATATTGATGTAGTTTGAGTATGTTTTCCTACTTTGCATTAGTATTAGATTGTTTCTAACATATTGCATGAAGATCAAGGATTCATTATTTCATTTCAAGTGTATTTAGAAAACTTTATCATTCAAAGGATGTTTCATATTATGATTTGTGAAATAAAGACTTGAGAATTTCAAATGTCTTTTTAAAGTTTTGCTTCACTGATTTTTTTTCAATTGTCCTGACAGAATTCTGTAACTCAGGGCATACTGGTATTAAATAAATCAGTGGGTATTAAAATTTAAATTACAAATAAAGTAAAAAATAAAAGGAAAAAAGAAAAATAATATGTGAGGGCATTTTGCCCAGAATAACCCTGTATCTGTTGCTCCACAAGTCAGATTACTTCTAAAAATCAAAATCTGTATAACTAATGATTTCTTCTCTCTTCAGTTACCAGATTGTCTGCTCTGCATATTGGAGAGTTTGGTTCATTAGTCTTTTTCCTATATATATATATTTTTCACTTCAGTAAATACTATACTCTTTTCTGTTTTCACTAGCTCTTAACACCTTAAAATCCATAAGTTATTACGCATTGAGTACCAATATGTAAAGAAAGAATTTCAAATCAGTAATTTTCCAATATTAGATTTTAGGCAAGAAATACTGCTTCTCTGGTAGGATGTTGGATTGCCAGAAAGACCCCTTACCACAAACTAGGTTCCATCATCTCAGTCCATACCTAGAATCCTCTTATTATCTGTAGTTGCTGCATCATTCAAATAGCTAGATCTGCCGTCACGTTCCTATGACTGTTTAGTTATGACTGTTGGGATTTTTTGTTGTTGTTTTTGTTTTTAGTCTCATTAAAATGTTCTTTCGGGCTTCCCTGGTGGCGCAGTGGTTGAGAGTCTGCCTGCCGATGCAGGGGACACGGGTTCGTGCCCCGGTCCGGGAAGATCCCACATGCCGCGGAGCGGCTGGGCCCGTGAACCATGGCCGCTGAGCCTGCGTGTCTGGAGCCTGTGCTCCGCAGTGGGAGAGGCCACAACAGTGAGAGGCCCGCGTACCGCAAACAAACAAACAGAAAAAGTTCTTTCCTTTGACTTTTCTACTTTCTTCCATTTTGTCAGCCATGTCCTTCACTTAGGTTCCTCTTTTACTTCTGTTTTGTTACCCGTGATTTCAGTAGAACTGCCAGTTTCCTAAACTTGGATGCAAATCCACACTATCCTCCTTGATTCCTCAGTTCATGGCCAGATCCTTCAAATGTGCTTCAGTTATATACCCTTCCACACTCTGAAGAAATTTCCAGTCTAGTTACCCTTTTTCTTTTGCTTTTCAACTTCTACTTCTGTAGTGGATTCTTCCCAGTAGATTTTAAAATAAACAGTTTTAAAATCATATGATACTTTTAAAAACACAGAAATCTTTGTTCAGTTTCTCATCACCCTCCAGCTAACTCCAGCTATGTCCGTCTCTCTATAGAGACATATGATACGCTATATATATCATACTAGACTAGATACATCATATGCTATATAGTAGAGAGTATATTGTGTTTTGACCCAAAATGCTGATAAAATTTAGCATGATGTAATACAAATATAAAGTTACTTAAAGTGAAAAGTAAATAATAGGAAGAAGCACTGTTACCTTCTAAACATTAAAAAAAAAATCTTTTAGACTGTATTTTATTTTGCTGATACACCTTAGTTGTCTTTTGAATTGATGGAAGAAATTTATCTAACTGTGGTGTGACTAGTCTCTGAGACTCAGTTTCTTTACCCTTAAAAATAAGGCGTTGTCTCTGGTAAGCTCTATTATACTAGGATGGTAAAATTTAAACCTTATTAGTTTCCCTTGGCCAGACAAAAATATGTTTATGCTTTAATATTTTTACTATGTACATATTTTCAAAGACAGTAGGAATGCTCTTCAAAGATGTATGTTTCTGGAAGGCTTTGGAAAATTTAAGTATATAATTAGTTTACACTTAACTGCCTTCCCATGAACAAAGTTTTCAGGCATACTGAATCAAGGTGTAGAAGAAATTGTGAAGAATCTTTACTATTTTCTTATTTGTTTGTGTAATGCAGTCTTTTAAAATTGCATTTGAAACAACAATTTATTTACAAATTTGCTGGATATAAGATTTTTTTATTTGTTTAAATATACACGTAAGAGGATAACCTTAATTGCTGTATTTCAAAATCCAGGGGGAATTTAGATTTATTTTTAAATATGTCATTAGTGTCCAGTTTCCAAAAGATAGTGTATTCTAAATTTAGGTGGTAATTTTTGGCGCTCCTGTTCTAATTACAAATATACTAAGAATACTAATGTAACTAAAAGTAGCGGATCTGGGTTAGTCTAGGTGGATGTGTGCTTGCAAGTGAAACACTGGGTTCAAAAAAAAAAAGTGTGAAGAAAAGTTTGATGGTGATACAGGTCTTTGGAGTAAAATTATTAGTCTTTACTAGTCATGAACTGTAGTTTTTCCAAGAGTACATCTGCACAGTGTCTGTTAGGAAAGGGCTGGAGAAAGTCATAATGAATCTGTGCTTTTGTATCACCCAAGAAAGAAGACAGATCTGAAACAGTTTTCCTTACACAGGGCTTAAGATACAAATAAATGTATGCATCACTTTGGTGATAATGAAAACTGACTTCGTGACCTCAAGTAATCTTTCAGGGATGTTTTCATGGAAGGCTAGGGAATTGCAACGTTATGTAGAATGGGTTAAATTTGCCACCTTTCTTTTATTCATTTTTAGAGAGTGAATTCAGTTATGCTATTTTATATTCTAGTTTAAATTTTTGCTTGAGAATGAGGTCCTGGCATTGGCATGTTACACACCCTGTGTGAAATTTGGCTGTTTTCTATCAGCTTGACCTTCTGCTGTCCTGTGTGTTTACTGGTTGGACGTTTCACCTGTTCCTCTTAGTTTAGTAAAGCTACAAATAGGAAGAAGTAGAAAGGTTAGCCAATCAAAATGCAGAATATGGAGAAAGGTCAGGGTGGTGGTGCATGCAGTTCTAATTCCCAATACATATCAGACAATAAAAATCTGACACCTCATTCTTCTGGCAAAAACTGTAATAATGGAATTGAAAATACTGTGCAAATTATTTTTTCATACAGGACTGTAGAGTTGAAATAGAGTAATAGTATTTGTCCATTTTCATTAAACTTTTAGAATTATACTCTGATGCTTATGAAAAAGAAGCCATACATACAAAAGAGAAAACCAACAAATGTATATTTGAAAGTTCCAGATTTTTATGCATTTCCTCTTTACTCATTTATGAATTATAATTTCAATTATATATAGGCAAAGTAAAGCGTGGGTAAGATAATTCATAAAGACTTAGAAATCCAAAATTTGAAATAAATTAAACGATGACAAAAATTGTTGATGACTTAATAAGTTAGTTGTTCTTTTCACTTAAGTTACAGCATTTACACATAGTTCTTGGCATTTGTGTAAAAGATTGTGGGGTATATGAGTCTGAATGATGGCTTCCCAAAAGATATGCACATCCTGCTACGTGGGATCTGTGATCCTTACCTTATATGGCAATAAAAGAGACTTTGCAGGTGTTATTAAATTCAGGATCTTGAGATGGGAAGGTTATCCTTAATTATCCAGGTAGACCCTAAATTCCATCACTGTGTCCTTATAAAAGGAAGATAGAAGGAGCTTTTACAAACACACAGAGAAAAAGGCAATGTGACCTTGGAGGCAGAGATCAGAGTGATATGGCTACAAGCCAGGGAATGCCAGGAGCCACCAGAAGCTGGAAGAGGCAAAAAACGCATTATCCTTTGGTCTCTGGAGGGAGCATGGCCCTGCCAACACTTTGATCTTGGCGAGTGAAACTAATTTCAGATTTCTGGCCTCCAGAGTTATAAGAAAATAAATATATGTTATTTTAAGCCACTAAGTTTGTGGTAATTTGTTACAGCAATCATTGAAAATTAATACAGAGGACATTTGTAGTAAAGGAGTGAAGCTCTGGGAACCTTTTTGCTGAAAGCAATCTCCCTTTTAATTGTGTAAAGAGAGGGGTTTATAGGAGTTTATAGATCAGAATCATAACTAATCCAATCATCAATTCAAACTCAAACATTTCATCTCATCTTAATATGTAGTAGTAGATCAGGTAAGTCGTCCATATTCTAAGAGTACAGCACCTTAAGGCTCACTAATGACAGCCCAGAGAAATAGGAGCTGCTTGTGGAAGGAAGAGCCCTTGAAGTGGGGCCCGGTTGGCTGATAGAGTGAACCTCCTCGCTTCTTAAATGTTTCCAAGTGTTCACAGGAGAGGAAGAGTGCTGTATCGAAAAATCTCTTCCTGTAATTCAGGGTATTTATTGTGAAGGAGAGGGGTGATTGAAAGATATCAAGTCTGGGTCTGGTTAAGGCAGATACGCCTGGTGGTGTGCCTTGGTGAGGATGATGAAGAAAATGAAACTCCAGACATCTGGAGCGTGAAAGTTTAGAGCGGGAATTATGGGGATAAGGAAAACGTGGGTGGGAAAGTGGCCAAAATACATTTTTACAGTATTTTAAAAAACATGTCAGCTCAATTAGAAGCCAGGGATACAAGGTAGGTAGGGCCAAAGGGAACTCACGTTACAACTTAGGAGGACTGCGGGGGAAGTAGTGCCTCCAGGGAAGAGCAGGGAGGGAAGAGAATGGCCAGAGGTGAAGGTGAGGGTACAGGGTGTTTTGCTAATAATCCACCGTGAGTTCTGGAGGGCCCGTTGGAAGTTTCCGGAGTTGGAGCGTAGTGATGGATGAGGTCCACTAGAGAGAAGTGAAGTGAACCAGACGCCCAGGTCCTGCTTTGGTGACACACCAGGTGAGGAACGGGGCAGGGTGAGGTGAGTCCCCTTGTTCTCAGTCAGTTTGTGGTGGCACGGCTGTGAGTGATGTGACAGGAAGGAGAGCTGGGGGCCTAACGGAGAGGAGACAGAGTTCTGGGGTTCCCACTGCATTGTTGCCTGGAAGGTGGAGGCCTCGGGAGAGGCCGTCATGCTCTGAGCTGGTAGAACTTTGAAGCTCCCTGTCGTCTGCAGCAGATGTGGGAATGGAGGTCAGCAAAAGATTCATGTGCCTCAAATCTCAGAGGTTCTGCTCGGTCCCTGCTTATTAAAAAAAAAAGGCGGGTGCAGGATTTAAATACAAGGTCATTGAGATACATCCTCATCAATCCTGTGTTAGGGCCGTGGAACTATTAACAGTAGTCATGACAATGCTGCTTCGCAGAATGTATCGTAAGGGGTTAGATAGCATATTCATCCCGCTCAGCAGGGCTGTAGCTAAACCAGGTCAGGCCATTATATTTTCTTGTTTACGGACCAAAAATGATCTTCCTTATGGCTAAGAACGCTGAAGAATTAACTTGCATAGTGCATAGTACTGCAACCTTGGCAGAAGTGGCAGCTATAAAGTTTTACTTAAACGTTTATATCTAATCTGATTACCAAGTGCTGCAGCCATGTTACCATATACCACCCCCCAGTAAGAATAAGAGGCATGTTTAAGACATTCTTTTGAAACACGACACTTCTGTTGAGAAAATTGTTTTAAAAAATAAATGTTGCCTCTACTATTCCACTTAGAAGGATTCTGTTGTTATGAGAGAAGATCAAGCAGTTAGGTTTTCTCTGGCAGCACATGCACGTGCACACACGCACGCACATGCATACACATACACACATGCACACACAGTACACGCACACTGGCAGCGGAGAACACCAGGAATGATAACCCTAGAACACTTGCCAATACTCTAACTTTGTCCATATGCTCCTGTTTACCAACTTGAGTAGATAAGTGTGAAAATTTTTCCATAGTCAATATGTGGGAAAATCAGAGTATCCAGGGACAGTTGTATGCAGATTTAAAATAGGGTACCAGGCTCATAATATAACTTAAAAATGTTTTATTCAGCTATAAACACCAAAGTGAGAAACTGATTTTAAAGATCCTATCAGATTGTAATGCAAAAAGCAATTTAGGATGAGAAAGTTTACCAAAGGAAACACTCAGTCCTGAGAGAGTTAGTTGCTGAGGCCTGTCACACCCTAGTGTGGCATCACTGAGTCAGAGTGGCCTTGCTTCATGGTCCTTGTTCATTGTATGTAACACAGGAGATAGTCTGGAACAAGAAGTAAGATTACCAGCAATGCCTTTCAGATTAATTATCCTGAAAACATAATTAACGTTAACCAAACATTACCTTTTTTATATGTATTTTTAAAACAAGGGCTTGTAAAGTAGCAGGAGGTTTTATTGTACTTCATTTAGTAGAAATCATTCAGTTTTAATTGAAGTATTTAAAGGCTGAATACAAACATGCCTCTAATTTTGACTAGGGCTATAGTGTTTGGCTTTTTTTTTTTAATTGAAGTATACTTGATTTACAATTCTGTGTTAATTTCAGTTGTACAGCAAAGTGATTCCGTTAAATATATGTTTTTTCAGATTATTTTTCATTATAGATTGTTACAAGACACTGAATATAGTTCCCTGTGCTATACAGAAAATCCTTCTTGCTTATCTATTTTACGTATAGTAGTTTGTATCTGTTAATCTCATAGGGCTATAGTGTTCGAATTTACAAGAATTTGGCATAAGTCATGTAGACAATGAAATGAAGAAATGCAAAGCAAATTAGCAAAACAATATTATGAACTGTAAATTCTCTACTTTGAGAAATGAATGGAAAAGTAACTAAGGAAAAAAAGAATTAGGAGTCTTCCTCAAAATCAGTAGTTGAAAAGCCGAATAATAATACCAGTGAGTGATGAATAAGGTGCCTTTGCTAAGTCAACAAAATGTTGATAATCTAGAAAGTCATAAAACAGCCCCAATAAGGGGAAGGTGTGGTTTTGTCATACATTGACAGGCTCTCCCCACGGGCATTAACAGGAAAAATAAGAAAAAGGAAGAGGCAGAATCCTGATGTTGCTCGATGTAAAGTCATGATCACTAAGATGATTAATAAAAAGTGCATTCTCAAATTACAGAAACTTACAGTGATGGCAAGCCTCAGAGATACAGAGACAGTGCCACATGGGTAATACATTAAATATACAGATACTATCTCAGAATATGCATATGACTATGAATATATTTTAATAGTTTCACATTTCAATATAAGATACAATATTACATTTAAGTATTACCATTATATTTTCATATAATTGCCTCAAATATTTTTTAAGTAGGCAGAGTATAAATAAATAAACATATTTAATTAATATATTTATAGTCTTGCAGTCAAGGGGTTTACGTGAGCGTACGCCAGTAATGTGCTGTTTTGCATGCCTGTTTGATCCCAGATGAAAAGAAAATATTTTATCAGAGCACAGGCTTGTTGACTTAGGTCCGTTATTCCTTATATTGTTTTCTGTGTGACTGCGAAAATGGAAGTAAAAATAGTTTATTTTTTTTGTAACTATATTGTCAGAATTCCAAATCTTTAAATTTTTAATTAAATACTTAGTACTTGTAATTTTTTGTGAAGAATTTGATAATATACTTTAAAGATAATATCTATGGAGGAATGATTCTTAAGAGCAGGAAAGAGAAAATAGATTCTTTCCGAACTATATATGTTGCAATTGTCCGCCTGAGGTTACGTTGAACATACAGACTGGAATTGAAAGAGCCAAGAAAGGAGAAGTCTGTGGAACTGAGGCAGAGCGGGATGGATGGGTAAAGAGGAAAAGATGGGTTGTGAGGGTGTAAGAGTAGTCGCCGTGCATAAACAAAGTCAAAACTAGGTCAAGTCCTAATTCAGTTCTCGCTCACCTGTGTTCCCTTGGAGACAACTCCCAATGCGTAAGTGGGGACATGTACCCAGGAGGACCAAGCAGAGGTGGGAATCTAACAGAAGATTGTCAGTCAGAAAGGGGAATCAGTTTCTATACCTGATGATGTCGATACTCCTTGAAGAGAAAGAGGCTGTAAAGGAAATTAACATCCAGGCAGCACTATCTATCTCTAGACACCTCTTCATACCTTGGAGGGAAAAACTGTCTTCATGTTTCTGTGAAGCTATGAACTGCTTTGAACATTTGTTATTTACAACTCTGCGCATCCTTTCATGATTTTTCAACATCACAGTCTATAATGCCAAAGCAGTGTGGCAGAAATTAATAAGACAAAGAATAGCTTTGCTGCTGTGATGCTAATGACTCTGTCTTCTAAGTATTATCAAGTAGATAATCAATTTAACTGTAAAGAAGAAAAATCAATTTTTATAGTTACTCAAGTCCCAGTGTCTGGACATAACTACTACCTGTCTTTCTTTCCTTGGGGTAGTATTTGCTAGTTTGAAAATAGTACATCTCCTTGTTGGATAGAAATGAAGGGGTGAAATAAGTCTGAAGTAGAGGCTATACCTCCACTTAATAATCACAAAACAAAAATCCACCAACTCTAGGGCATCTGATTTCTGTTCTCAAATCACCCATAAGACATACATACTTTTATTGGAGCTGAAAAGCTTTTAAAAGATGTTAGGAAAAAAAAAAAAGAGCTAGAACTTAGGATGTTCAAACATATCAAGACTGTGACTTAAATCCATCTCTGGGAAATTTTATTCTCAATTTGTAGCATAAGTAGGGCATTGATAGATTACTTGTCAATATTCCTTAATAAACAAAGGAAAGCCTAAATGAGAACAAAAATGGAATTGGCAATACAATAAAAATGAAAAGTAAGAATGAGCTCCATTTTGAATTGCTGCAATTTATATTCATTGAAATCACTCATCTTGATAAGCCAGCCTTTTTAAATACCAAGAACAGATTGTTAAAGAACTGTCATTGTACTCTTTCCTAGTTAGATAATCAGTTCCTTTTTGTGGAAATAAAAGTAGCATCCTGGATTTGATTATCTGACTTTGTGGCTTTTGCAAGTAGTAATGGTGCAGGGTTCTAAGGGTTAACTCTTGAATAGCCTGGCATATTCACGGACTTGCGTGGTTCAGAATTCAAGCCCAGTCTTGGTAAACTATGTTTCATGCGAAGTTGGGTAAAACAGTATGGATTAATCCTGGGGAGGGGGGGTGAATTATTCAAAAAAACATTTTGACTGACAGTGGATCAGCCTAGATACCTGTATATAAAGCAGACCCAGCACTTGGCGATTGAATTTTCTGGTTTAATGTAATTTTAGATAAAACAACCATAACCTTCATGACAAGGCTGTTATTCCTTTTTTAGCAGTAGTTACATGCATTGGTTCAGCATGAAGCATCCCTATGAGAGTAAAGATAGAATTGGAAACCACATGCATTTCTGCATTTCTTCAATTATATGTATTCATTGCTGAGGGTTTCCAGTTGACCCTTGCTTTCACTTTATACTTTCACATCTAATATGAGGAGGCGTTTTTTGTTTGCAGAGAGAACAGGTCTAACTGAGACTCCCCATCCAGAACAGAAAAGAACCTTTGCATCATTGTATGTCTTCTCACTTAGCATTCCATTATTTTTTCCTATAATACTCTCCTATTGTCCCCTGAAAATAGCCTACTAATTTTGTGGCTTAGCCAAAGGAAATTTCCAACATACACACAGGACAGTAAAGTTTAGATGAGCAACATGAAGTGCTTTTAGCTCATTCATTCATTCATTCATTCACTCACCCATCATCTTAGGGACATGTGTTGGTGGCTCACTATGTAAGACACTATACCATTTGCTGGTGATTAAAAAAAAGAAAAATTGAATAAGCCGCAAATGACTTTCAAAGAGGATCAACTTCTTTAGAGCTATAAATAAAATAGTGTCAATCCAGCAAGCATTTTTAACTTTAGATCAAAACTCTTTGAGGAAGGATGATTCACTTTGTTATAAAGCAGAAACTAACACACCATTGTAAAGCAATTATACTCCAATAAAGATGTTAAAAAAAAAAAAAAAAAAAACCTCTTTGAGGAGGGAACAGCATATATGCCAGGTTCAGGGAGTTAACAGAAGCCAAGGCATTTGGGAAAAGAGTGAATTAGCATTTGTTTAATAGCCATGAAATGGGGCCTCCTTTGTTTAAAAAAAAAGAACAAAATTGAAAAAAATGCATTGTTCCTAAATTTGACATCTCTGGAAGCTATTTTAAGTAGAAAATAGGTTATACATAATATCCCTAAGCATATGATTGTCTAAAATTTCTATGCCTCAATTAATAAGTGTGAAAATACTATTAAATATGGTCTAACTGAACAATCTGATCCTACCCTCAATCACTGGGTCATCTTTCTTTATTCACAAGTTTCTGGAAAGCCTTGCCCGTAGAAAACTCTATTACAAATACTGCCTTCAATGTAAAATGGTATTTTTTTTTCCCTACGGATTTTTATCATTGTTTCTGGGAGAAAACTTCAATTAAATGTTGATGTGTTGATGGTCTTTAACACATCTTAAGAAAGCCTTAGCAGTAGCAGTTTCCACAAGCAGTGGCCGGAGCTGGAGAAGGATGGACTAAAGGAAACTAAATCCAGTCAGCGTGTGCGTATGTGTGTGTGTGTGTGTATGTGTGTGCGCGTGCGCGCACGCGTGCCAGGAAGGCTGGAGGTGGAAGGGGGCTTCCCATGGATTTGCTGTAATTTTACTCCTTGTACTTCACATGCTTTCATGCTCTGTGCTCGTATATTTTATTTATTTATTATACCGGCTGCTGGACTCAGAGTAATTATCAAAGTCCATGATTTTCATAATTTTATCTTAACTCTGCATTTTAATTTCCAACTTTATATCAAACAATATTACACTGGTTTTTGATCAGATCTTAATTTGAAGCTCAGTTCCTAGGCACTTGGGCCATTTTTCAAAATGCTAATATTATTGCATCATAGAACCTCTCAGAATAAAAGTCCTGGCATCCAAATCAGACAGGCCCAAAGACGCTTCACAGGTACAGTGTTAAACAGTAGAGTACACATAGGATTGCCAGATTTTGCAAATAAAAATATATATTACCTGGGACATGGTTATACTAAAAAAACTATTTGTTGTTTATCTGTAATTCAGATTTAATTGGGCATCCTGTAATTTATCTGGCAACTTCACAGTATAGACCTAAATGAAATACAAAATTAGGATAAGTAGATTAGGCATTAACTCTCCTGCCCATACACAAACTACCAAAAGGAAAGTTACTAATTCATTAATATGAGTTTATTCTTATATATCGAATTACATCTCCAGCTTAGAGTTGTAATACATCAAAAAGTCATGTACTGAATAATTACAGCATGAGATTATCTACCTTAAATTGCTTTTAATGACAGGAGGCCAGGGCTTATTCATAGGAAGCTTTTCATATGAAACTAGAAAAATCATGTTACCTGCATGTTTTAAGTAAATAACATTTGGCCCAAATTTTGGAAAATATAATTCTATTATTAGAAAAATAACTATTAGAAAATAAGCTGGAATGGTAATCAGAGGAGGGAAGTATAGTCGATTTTATTTTTACTTTTTATCCTTTATTTTCTAATTTCTCTACTTTTAAAAATACTTAAAAATCTAAAATCTAATGAAAGATGAGATTAAAAAGTTCCATGCTGAGTTATTTGTAAATGTATACAGCTGGTTCTAATAGCAATAAACAAGTATTTTTATCCTTTAAATACTTAAATTTTTGTATTTTTAAACTTGAAATTTTTATCCTTTATATACTTTAGAAACTAAATGTGAGTCAGTTAAAAAGCAAGGAACCTTGATTGTTTAGATTACAGTCCTGGACTTAACACTTCCTAGTTGTGTGTCCTTTTTATGCTTCTATTCTTTATCTGTAAAATGGGTACAATAATATTATCTAATTCAAAAGGTTTTTAAGCATTAAATGAGTTATGGTACAATGAGTTAGTATAAAATCTCTGACTCATAGTAAGTGCTATGTAAGTGTTAATGGCAGTTATTTTTATTCTTATTCCTGTGTATAAAAAAGGATTTTTTTTTTGCTTTTGTTTTTGTTTTTAATCCATTGAGCTAGGGGCTGCCTGATTAGGAAGATGCTAAGATACCAAAAGTTGCTGCTCAGTCATTTGGGAAACAAACCCAGGGAGAAACCGTGGTAATGGGGAAGTCCTAGAAAGGGCAATAAGAATAACAGCGATGATTTCAAAATTCCCCTTTAACAGATGCCTGGCAGGTGCCACAAGTAAGTGTTTAGCTGCCAGTAGCAACTTCCTATTTCTGGTAGACTTGAAACAGAAATAGGAATATCTTAGCTCAGACAACAAAATACCATAGTCTGGGTGACTTGCACAACAGACATTAATACTTGCAGTTCTGGAGGTTGGGAAGTCCAAGATCAAGGTGCCAGGAGATTTGGTTCTGGGTGAGGGCCCACTTCTTGGCTTGTGGATGTCTGCCTTCTGGCTCTGTCCTCATACGGTGGAGAGAAGCAGCTCTGGTATCTTCTCCTTTTCTTTTAAGTGCACCACTCCCATCATGGAGGCTGCACCCTCATGATCTTATCTAAACCTAATTATCTTCCAAAGGCCCCACCTGCTAATACCATCACATTGAGAGGACTTCGAAGTAAAAAATTTGGTGGAGCACAGTCAGTTCGTAGCACAGACCACTGCCATTTTGATTTACTATATTCATACTAAGCACCCTTCTGCACACAAAAGTTGACTGGGCTGCCATCCTCCAGTAAGTGCAGGGTATCAGAGAACCCCTTGCCTTTCATAAAGTCTGTGTTTTGTTTCTTCGTAAAGAGTTTTACCCTCAAATATCATTTTTTCCTACCCAACCCCTTCCCATTTGTTTCCTCCTCAAAATTAAAAGTGAGAAAAGAAACATGATAGTCTGACAGCAATTGGGAGCAGCAGTTGTCTATTCTAACTGGATTGAATCCATTGTTACTTTCCCCTCTGTTATCACATCAATATTGCCTCAAAAAGATAGCATATGGCAGAGAGGAAAATGACTCACAATTGATATGCAAGCCAGCTGTGCATGTGTGATTTGTCTTCATATGGGGTTAAAAATAAATTCCTGATCAGATTTAAATTTTATAGAGAAATATGTTAACCTGTATCCCAGATGCGTATAATGTCTGTTTTTTGATCCAAACACATACATATTTTTTTTGGTAGTTAGAGGATTTGAAGACTGATGAGTAGGTAGAAGAAATGACCTTAATTTAAATGGAAAATAAAAGTTTGACAAGATTATTAAATTCCTCACATGAAAATCTAACAAAATATAATTTATAATTAGATTCTATGAAAACAAAGTATTTATCACCGTTTATAATAACTTAAGTGATAAAGAATAAAAAGACCAAAATCAAATAGGTGAATATACTTCTATTATAGCTTGCTATTTTAAAAATATTCAGAAGTATATATAATTTAATTTTAACATGAAAGATTATTTCTTTTTTTAGAATTTTTTAAAAATTTTATTTATTTTTGGCCGCGTTGGGTCTTCATTGCAGTTTGCGAGCTTTCTCTAGTTGCGGCAAGCAGGCGCTACATTTCATTGCAGTGCGTGGGCTTCTCATTGCGGTGGCTTCTCTTGTTGCGGAGCCTGGCCTCTGGGCATGCAGGCTCAGTAGTTGTGGCGCGCTGGCTCAATAGTTGTGGCTCACGGGCTCTAGAGCGCAGGCCCAGTAGTTGTGGCACATGGGCTTGGTTGCTCCGCGGCATGTGGGATCTTCCCGGACCAGGGCTCGAACCCGTGTCCCCTGCATTGGCAGGCAGATTCTTAACTGCTGCACCACCAGGCAAGTCTGAAAGATTATTATTTCTAAGTGATCTCTATAAGAAAATATGTAGAAGTTCATGCCTATATTTGTATAGTTTTACGTAAGTAAACCTTAGGTTTAAAATATATTTTTGTTTGAATAATTTTAATGTATAATGGAAGAAAAAATCATTTTCTTGGTTTTGGAGAAAACTGCTTTTTCCTGGTTTAATATGTTTTGCTTATTATTGAAGCTAGCCTTTAAAGTAAAATATTGCAAAACTAAAGGAATACTGCATTAGGAGTAAATATTCATCGGGAATGTAATTAGATTGAATTTTCCCCTTCATTAAGCATATGGACAAATCATATGTGCATTTTCATTTCAAAAGTTTATTATAAGGAAAGCACATAAATGTAATTATAAGCATTCTCGTTAATATATCTTTGATTTCTTTCCATTTTGCATACATGTCCAATTTCACGTCTATATAGGCCATTATCTTGAATCGAGTTCCTGCTTTAGGGCAGATGGATCATGATTATATTTGGAAGGCTTTCTGTCATGTACAGGCAAATATCCATAAAAGTAACATTGATGTTTAGTTACCAAAACCTTGGAAAGCAAAGGCAGTCAATGAAGCGAGCAACTATGTAGGAATCCTTTTGAAGTTACTGATTAAGATTTGTAATTTATTATGAGTCACTTTTTAAGCACGTACTGCAGGCTGCCTTATGACAAGACCTGGGTTACAACAGATTCAATAGATAATAACGAGATTTTACCTTTTTTTATATGCAAGGCAACACTGGACATATTCAGATTTATTAATTTTTCCATCAAATATTTTAAAATCAACATGAGGTAAAATATAGACACACATTTGGGGTATACACAAACACATAGAGTAGCTGCATTCTGTAATGATATACTTACTCTTTTTAGTAACATTTTGTAGGTGGGAAAACAGGAGTGATTAATGGCAATATAGTTAAATAATGTGCCTAAGGTTACACCGTGAGCTATTGCTTTGGGTAGAGATTTTTTAAAATTTACTTATTTTTTATTATTTTTTAAATTTTTATAACATTTTTAAAGATTACTTCCCATTTAGTTATTACAAAATATTGGCTCTATTCCCCATGTTGCACAGTATATCCTTGAACCTGTAGTACACGAGGACATTGCTTTTTAAGTGAAGTCTGCCAAGTATGTTGGTTTCTAAGAAGAATTTCCAAATGTTCTTGGAAAGTTCTGTTTACTTGAAAGCAGAAAAACGTGTCTTTTAGTTTGGCCTCCGTATAACTTAATAAAATGTCAGAGCACAGGATGGGTGATAAATGAATGCTTTGAAGGAAAAATGCCATGATCTTAAAAAATATTTTTTTCTCAAATATTACTGTGAAGCTTTTCTGAGTGTGAGTTCAAGTGATCCATGTCTCATTCTATTCTGAAGACCCTTTCCTTCTCAGCAATCCTTTTAGTCAGAATACCTTTGATATGTAATAATTGGTGAGCAAAATAAATATGGTCACTGCTTTCAAAAATCTTTTACTCTGGTCACATTCATCAAATAAGTACTTAAGTAAGTATGTTTAAAACATGTTGTAAATTCTCCGAAGGAAAATGACAAGTGTGTAAGAGGGTCTAATGATACGTATGTCCTGGTACCACATATATGAAACTTTCAAAAGCAAACCACAGAAATAATATCTTTATTCATTAATCCTACACACGTAAGAGGTAAAAAACAAACAAAAGACAAAAAAAAAAAAAAAAAAAACCTTGTCTGGTAGTGATGCATGTTAAAGAAACCCAGAGCTTGGCAGTAAAGGGGCAAAAACAGATTTTTTTATGCAGGAACTGTTGCTGTAGGGGAATAAAGACAGCGTAGAATCATGCTCAGTTCCAGGCACAACAAGCACTGGTGGGGATTTATAGCCAAGGAGAAACATCAAGGGTATTCTGATTAAATGGATTTGCTGAAGGCAGGTCAAGGGTGACCAGTCGTCACCTGAGAGATAGTGAGGGGTGCGAAATGTGATCAGGTATCAAAGGTGACCAGATGTCTAGAGTAGGGGATTCTGTCTATACTAATTTAGCAGAATTTTTGCTACAATTAGGTCATGCAAAGACAGACCTGGAAGTCCAAAAGTTGAGAGTTAGTTGAGGATTAACCCTTCAGGTTTAAGAGGACCCTGACTAACGTTTGGTCAGGGAGAGAGTCTTTGTCATACGTACAGGGGTTTAGGTAAGTGTGCTTCTGGGGGAGAAGGGAGGGGAAGGATGGCAGAGTGTGACTTCATCAGTATCTGCAAAGTCATACAAAAGAGAAAACTGAAGCAGCTGTCACGAAACGCTAGTGTCTTGCGAAATCCAGGTAGTAGGCGTCTGTCGTGTTATGTAGTGAATCTTGGAGACAGTTTGTATCACACAAGTTCTCGTTTAACAACGAAATGTTATTTGAGCCGAAATACAGAAGATGGTTAGAAGTGACTTGGGTGAAGGAGAGCCGATCTTGGGGTTATAGGGTCGAGCGAGCATTACAGGGGAGCGCTACTCAGTGCTGTGAAAGACGCGAGTTAAGTTATTAGCAATAAGACACAACTTAGGTATATTTAGAAGCCTATATTCATGGCCCTGTGGGTACACAAATACATGTATCGTTTATAATGTATGTGGTTGTTACTTCTTCCCTAAAATTTTGTGATGAACTTCTCAGCTTAAATTATCAAAGAAAATGTTCCCTGAAATGTTTACTGGCACAGTAAATCCATATCATTAGTTATTTGCTATCTAAATTATGGATTAGTTATTTTAAGAGCTTTAATTTAGTAAGAACAAACATTCTATTAATTAGAGAAATATCGACTCTGCACTTTTACAAATTGAAGTATGAAAATCAATTATAGAACAAATTTCTTTGTTCTATAATTTTCCATTCACATATGGAATTAATGTATTGCCTCTAATTATTATCAAGGTATTAGAATCACGGTTAGAAGATAGTTTCAGAATCAGTTATTCTCAACCTTTTACTCTTGACATGGAATTGCTTTCATTTAGAATATATTAGGATATGTCATGGTATAAAATCCAAGTTTCCACAGTTAAAATGTATTTCTTAAAACTTTTGATAAATCTGTCTGTAATTGAGAAGAGACCACATTTACTACAGGAGTAGGGGGGTGGGCTTTACATCATATTTAAGATCGTGCCTTCTCACATAGCCTGTGATGTTATGTTAGAGACATTATTCATCACCAAATGGCCAGTAATACGTAGATGCCACTAAGATCCGAAGTGAATCTGTCTTGTGGAAAAAAAAAAAAAAAAACTATATTACAGTTGTTACAGACTCTAATGCACAAATTTTAAAAGATAATTAGTTGACATGTTACCAACACACTGCTAATGATTTATAATGAAAAAAATAATACTTTCTTGCCCTGTTAACTCCTAATTAGTTAATTAGTTAAATATACTTACAAATCTGAGCTCTACTCATATCTAGCTAGTCACCTGAGATTCCAAATAAAACTCTTAAAATAAATACTTCCAAACCTAATAAATGACTTACAGTGTATGAGAAAAATAAACATATAGATGCACAGTGATATGACCCCATTGTATAAGTGTCCAGCTACAGGATTAAGTGGAGACATGGGACTCAACAATCAGATGCTTCCTCTTATCCCTACCACGCTGTTCGTCCACATGTTGTGAAGCAGTAGTTGAGCAGTGGCAGCTCTGGTATTGACCCCATGACCTGGAGCTGACTACTGACCTCTCGAAGCCCCATTTCCACAGTAGTAAAATAGGGACCTGCCCTGACTCAGTGCTTGTTGGAAAGAGTCAGCGAGAGGCCATGTATAAGTAAGCTAGTTCACCCCCGGGGTCTGACAGACAGTAGGTGCTCAATGAGTGTTATTTCACCTCCCCTTTCCTGTTCTATCTTTGAAACAGTGCTTACTGTAGATTTTCTTCCAGAGACTATTCCTGTAGTTTTTGATCTTATAAAGTGGACAGAAATAGTTTGGGAAGAATGCAAACTCTCGTCCATGTAACATATATTAAAAATATTAAGCGGGCTTCCCTGGTGGCGCAGTGGTTGAGAGTCCGCCTGCCGATGCAGGGGACGCGGGTTCGTGCCCCGGTCCGGGAGGATCCCACATGCCGTGGAGTGGCTGGGCCCGTGAGCCATGGCCGCTGAGCCTGTGCATCCGGAGCCTGTGCTCCGCAACGGGAGAGGCCACAACAGTGAGAGGCCCACATACCGCAAAAAAAAAAAAAAAAAAAAAAAAAAAAATTAAGTGATGTTATGGTAATTTTAAGATACCTTGGGGGGAAAAATACTGTTGCATCTTCAATATATGTTGCATATCATCTGGATGAAATGTCTCTCTTCCTACATCTACCAGTTGCCAGTGCGTCTACCTTGATGGCAAGGGATAATCAAAGGTATTAGTGCCTTTGGGTCTAGATCCTCATTCTTTCAGTCTAAAATAATAATCCAGATAAAAGAGCACCAAGAAAGAAACACAAGAAGACATCGATGGAGAAGATTTTATGCTGTCGTCATATGCTATGACTAGTATCACATTAGTGAATCTGATAGTATCAATAGAATAAATGTTTTAGAATGAAGCTTGACACTGAAGGTATTCTAGTTATTTTTATTATAAGGGGTTGAAGAATATTCTCAATACTGTTAGTACTGAGAAGGACAGCAGAGGCTTCCTGGATGAAGTGGGGTTTGGGAACTGTTTATAACTTATTCAGAGAAGGAAGGGAAATACCAATCAGAGCGGTTTTAAAACTTAAATAGAATTACCGTATGATCCAGCAGTCTCACTTTGAGGTGTGTACCCAAAGGAGTTGGAGAAGGGATTGAAACAGGTATCAATTTTCATAGCAGTTTTATTACCAATAGTCAAAAGGTAGAAACAACCCAAATGTCCATTGACAGATGAATGGATAAATAAAATGTGGTCTGTACATACAATGGAATATTGTTCAGTCTTAAAAAGGAATGGGGGGCTTCTCTGGTGGCGCAGTGGTTGGGAGTCTGCCTGCCGATGCGGGGGACGCGGGTTCGTGCCCCGGTCCGGGAGGATCCCGCGTGCCGCGGAGTGGCTGGACCCGTGAGCCGCCCTCTGAGCCTGCGCGTCCGGAGCCTGTGCTCCGCGACGGGAGAGGCCACAGCGGTGAGAGGCCCGCGTACCGCAAAAAAAAAAAAAAAAAAAAAAAAAAAAAAGGAATGGAATTCTCTTACATGATACAACACGGATGAACCTTGAAAACATTATGCTAAGTAAAATAAGACACAAAAGGACATACAGAAAATTCATAAAGACAGAAGTAAAATAAAGGTCACGGGCTAGAGGCAGGGGTGAGTAGGGAGTTATTAAACGGGCAAAGAGTTTCTGTGTGGAATGTTGACTACAATCTGGAAATGGATAATGGTGATGATTGCACAACATCGTGAGTGTGCTCAGTGTCATTGAACTATACACTTAAAATGGTTAAATTGCTTAAAAACAAAAACAAAATAAGAGGAAGAAGAAATAGGCAAGTTAAACATTTAAATTTACCTGATGATAAACTTCAAGGCTGTGATAACTGAAGTATGATGTAAGACTTTGCAAAATGGATGTGTGGGGCATGGGAGGGTGTCCAACTATGTTCACTGAGATGTTTTCACATTTTACCAAAGAAAAATTATTTAAATAGTTGATATATTATATTTAAATGCATTAGCTTTGAGATCATGTCTGTATGTATGTATCACACGGGTCAGGGTTCAGATCCCAGCTCTGTTAACTCACATACTTTGTGATCTGGGGTAAATTATTTAAGTTTTCTAACTCCAGTTTCCTCATCTGTGTAATGGGGATGAAAACAGCATTTAGATCAAGGCTATTGTAAGGATGGAAATGAGAGAATGCTTGCGAAGTGTTTACCATGGTACTTGATACCATAGCCATAGAAGCCCATTTAATGTCATTGCCTTATCATTTAGGAATCTGCTTTTTGTATAGTATTACTGAACTTACCTATCTTAAAAATAACTGAATGGTGTAATAAAATTATTTAATAAGCAGGCAATAAACTGCATCATTTGAAATGCTTTCTATTTCCTAAATACTTTCTTTCCCCTCAAGATAGGTAGGGCACACTGCTATTCATTTCCATCTTGATACTCAGTATCAAGCTCTGTAAACTCATTGGAAACCCATCAAATATTTGACCAGCTTACATAAATTAAACATTTCCAGCAAGCCCTGGGACACAGTAGAGAGTGGTAAAGTCTAAGCTCAGAGATGCTGACAAGGAGGCTTTTTCAGGTGTTGAAGGATGAAGTTCACGGTGGCTGAGAGGGGTCTGCATTTTCTCTTAGCCCCTCCCCTGGGTTTAGTAAACGCCACAGGATTTTGTGCCTTCCAGAGTTTGTACTTCATCATCTTCACTTAAATATGTGTATACTACTTATTGTGCAGGCTGACTCCAGAAGTATATAGTGCGGATTCACTCCATCTGTATTCCCATAACACTTTGTACATATTTCCACGGTATCCTTTATTATACAAGTTATTAAAATAAATCTTTAAGTGTTGGAGCCATTCGATGGTGCTGAAATTGATCGTGTAATAACTAGTAAGTTGATGTTAACCCATGCATCAAAGTGACCCTTGCATCATTGAAACTGTGTAACTCAGATTGAGACTCAAACCCGCAGTCTTTTAACTGAGATCACACAGCTGGTCTCAGGACTTACTGAACCTCAGGTTCTTGGTGCCTCGTCGCAGAAAGAGTTCCGTGAGAGATAAAGTGATGGGTAAGAAGTGGATTTATTTAGAGAGAAACATGCTCCACAGACAGAGTGTGGGCCATCTCAGAAGGCGAGAGCCGCCCCAGGGTATGGGGTTGTCAGCTTTTATAGAGGTGGGTAATTTCATAGGCTAATGAGTGGGAGGAGTATTCCAGCTACTTTGGGGAAGGAATGGGGATTTCCAGGAATTGGGCTACCACCTGCTCTTTGACCTTTATGCTTGGCCTTGGAACTGTCATGGCGCCTGTGGGTATGTCATTTGGCTTGCTGATGGGTTTAAATGAGCATATACCGAGGCTCAGGGTCTAGGGGAAGTCAGACTCGGCTGCCATCTTGGACCCATTTGGTTCTAATCAGTTTAGGTCGTGCCCTTGGGCTTTGTCATTCTTTTAAAGGTTGTGCCCTGCCCCCTTCCCTCCTGTGTCACTATGTTGCTTGGTTAATTTACTTAAGTTTATTGTAACTTGACAATAACCAATTATAAAGTTACAAAACCTATAAAACAATTTTTGACAAACGTTAAAAAAAAAAGAGTTTGTACTTGATGAGTACGGTAATAGATACAGGTTACTAGAATGACAAGATGTTAATTCCTCATCCAATATTTTAGTTAAGTAGTGAATAAATTTGAACTTACAAAACTTTTTAGTGCGAAAAAGATAAATTAGGACATTGAACTCAATGTTAACTGATTTGGAATGGGGAAAAAGTTCTCCATTACCTAGTAATATGAGTTTGGGCATATTATGTGGCTTCTTTAGCCCTCATCTATATAAAGAATTGGAACAAAGCAATGTTTAAAAAAAATTACAGTTGTGAAACTCTTTAATCAAGGGGAAGCTTACACGGAAGACTAATATATAAGACAGAGCGATATCCTTTCTGCGTGTGACCTACTTTCTTCATTTTTATATTCCACTGCCCACCCCAGGCCTATGGGGCATTATACATGAAACATGTTTTGGAAAACCCTTAAACTCAAGAAATTTAAAGTAACCATTAGGCTCTACGCAATTCTACACAGTGTAATTGTCGGTTGCCCAGAGTCACACATGGTATGAAATAACATTTTGAACAAGAATTAGAATAGAATAAACTTAAGATCCATATTATTTTGTGATACAGATGTCTACTTAAATCTCAGTGTGAAAACATTCTCTTTTAAATTTGGGGTTCATCCTATCCTCAAACTGCTGCTTCTTAGGTCATTGTGAGCAAGTTCTAAGTCACTTCTGTATTAGACTATATAGAAAAGCCGACTGGGTTAAAGCGCTGAAATTACTTCTTTAAATAAGATTTACTGGGACAGACAATATTAAAGGAGAGAAAAGAGTCCTATAATTACACTAAAATGTCTTAGGTGCTTCAGCGAAGAAGCAAGGCCTCCCCGTGTCTGAGCTGGCAAACAGGAGGGGCTCAGAGCTAGGCAAGAATGTGTTTCTTAAGGTGGATACCGAAACTGTTCTCTGTTCACAGTTTTTCTCACTGAAACATGTGATACAGTTATCTTGAATACAGGCAAGGTATTTGTTTTTATGTTTGTCAGGAAGCGTGAAGCCATAACAATTATACAATACCCCACCCTCATCCTGTTCCCCCATTAAGCCCTCACGTAAGTTTGTTGCCTACAAGTGCTTAAATCTGTTTCTCTTAAAATATAGTTATGGTTATTTAAGAAACATCTTCCGTCTGAGTGCAAAGATACGGTATAGTTTTCTCCCTGTTAATACTAAGAGAACTTGTCAAATGTGAAAATATCAGGAATATGAACATGGCAACACACTCATTTCACTGATGGGCCTGAAGTAAGCTTAACATCCACAAGAACAAGGTGTTGGAAACAAGGGGAGATAAGCCACTCCATTTCAAGCTCTTAATTTGTGCAGTAATTTGTATATACAATGATGCCAGATAGAGTGTCAGCCTAATACCCGTGCAGGAATGCTTCAAAAGCAACATGATAATCAAACCTGCTGTTCTTTTAAATATATATATATATGAATCAAACACTACTGCACCGTAGTTATGAAGTCGATGAACATTTCTCAAGCAGAACAAACGTTCAGCTTTGGCTTCATTTAGTCTATTTTTCTAACAGTTTGAACACTTACAACAATCTCTCTTTATTAAATTCCCTGTGTTCCCCTGCAGTTTACCATCATTTTTAAAAAAGACAGATGTCTTCTGAACCTAGTCTCCATGTACCTGGTGTATTTAAGCAGTGTTTCATTTTAAACAAACTTTAAAAGAATTGAATAATTAAATACAGTATTTTATTAAAATACATTGTAATGAAATAATTTATACACTCTTAGAGATCCTAGACTTTTGGCAAGCTGAAAAAATGAACAGATGGATCCTTTCTTAGAAAATGTACAAATACATGGAAATCCCACATTTTTGCATATAATTTCAGGATATTCATAGACCTTAGGTTAAAACCAATTACAGTGCATTTAGTTTTTGATATTGTGCATATTTCTCTTTTTCTGTTATTGCCTATTTCCATTGTTTAGCTATTAAGGAGAATATCACAGCCTGCGTAGCTCCTATGAAACTATATTTTAAATAATTTTATTGTTTAGGGAATGAATCTGCAGCCATAGACTAATTATTATCATGTCTGCATAATGTGCCTTTTGACCTATGTCTGTCCCATCTTAAACTGTTTCAGAAGAAAGATTAAATAGAGTGTCTCTAAATGCAAGTATTTATCTAACGTTATGTGCTATAAATTAATCATAAAGAATTTTATTTGTGTGGTGTATGTGTATTTATGACACTGAGGTATAAAATAAAAACTGCTTTTCTGTTGCTACAGCAGACCACTTGGAGAGGTCTGTCCTGGGAAATGTGTTGCTTCTGCAGGTCATTCTGGGTTCATTGTTATCCATTGCAAGGCTAAAAGAAAGAGCTGCAGAGCTAATTATTTACAGATGGAATTAACTGTATGGAAGTACGCCATAGTTATTCTCATCATGACCTCAGGTTCTAAACAATTTAAACAACCATGGGCAAGAGCAGATGGTACCTTCACTTTTTAAAGTCATAAACATACAGAAGAGTATATTCTTGAGGAATATAGTCTCCCTGGAAGCAGTCGTGTGTGTTGTGAGCACTGGAAGCCCAGTTCCCAGTACATGTTAAAAGTATAAGGTTGTTGTGAATTGAACCATACCAACACCTTTAATCTATTTGTAAAAAATAACTGTAATGCATTTGTCATTAGCAACCTGGGGAAAGTGCAGATAGAGGGAATTACACCATCTCCTTCTGTTTCTTGGGGAACTAAATTTTCTTAAGAAAAATCTACCTGCATGGATTTAGATATAAAAAGGGAGATGCTATGAAGGTGCTGAGCATGTTAATGCCCTTAAGAAAGTGCTGAGACCATATAAATGAATCAAGCAGTCTTTTTCGTTTTCCAGACTTTGATCCCCGATTAGCCTTGTTTTCAGCAGGAATGAATGATAGTCCTTGTGTTTTATTGCTCTTCTAACCTCAAACGTCAGGCCCCATGGCAAAATCTAATGCAAAAATAAAGTGAGAGTTACTGTTTCTGCCCTTGCCTTCTGCTATTAATTGTATATTGAAATAAATGTCTAAGAGTATTTCAACAAAGGAAAATTAAACAAACGAGCATATTCCCATTAGCAGGAAGCATCATTTGCATCATTTGGGGAAGTTCAAATTTTTTTCGGTTTCTGGAATTGAAAAGAATAAGGGAAAGACTCCTTCAGCCAATCTGGGCTCACATGAATGCCAGATGAACCTACCCGCTTGCTGCTGGCACAGGGATAGAATTTGTTTTATTCCATTCATTGTCCCCTTCCTCCCTCCCTTCCCTCCTTCACATTTTCTTTCTTTACATTACTTGATAACTTTGCTATTTCCATTGTACTTAAGCCACAAAACCTTTATTTATATAAAGTTGCCATAAGGCTGTTGTTATAAGAACAAAGTGTACACTGCCCGAAACCGTAATCAACATAGAGTAACACTCTCTGTTCTCTTTTTCCCTCTTGTCCTTGCTTCTTCTGACCATGTGCATTATTTAATGCTGTGCAGGTCTACTGATAATTCTATTTCAAATCAGATCTGAGCTTACAATGCTGTCAGGAAGAGTGGAACTTTCAATCACTCTTTAATATACCAAGACCCCTTTAGACATATCTGATTCCCCTCATCACCATAGTTTGCTCTTCTGGCCTTGAGCTGTGCTAGTTTTGAACTATAAGCTTTCTGCCCGTTTGGGCTACGTCTGACATCTGGTAGACCTAGAGAAGAGACAGGAATGATGCTGTGGGGATACCATCCACCTCATAGTTTGTCAGTGGGTCCCCCTGGACTTGTGCTCTGGAGCTGTTCTGTGCTCGGTACTTCAGCTCAGAAACCTACTTTGTTGAAGGGAGAGAGATTCATCTAATTGCCAGAGTTTCTTAATAAATGTATATCTGCGTGCCTATGCATTGGTAGGGCTCATATATAACACAGGCCAGAAAGGTATCATCTCTCCTCCAGGAGCATGTTAAGAGACCAGATACTGACTACAAATATAAAACTCTATGATTCCAATAAGAAGCCTCCTAAGAGTCTATTTCAGTTGTAAACATTACCACGCAATATGTTTACGTCTTTTAAAGTTTAAATCCCAATTTCTATGGACAAGAATATTATGGAAACAAGCACGTTAAATTGCTATTCTTTCCTCACAGCTAAACATGTTGGAAGAGCATAGGACTAGGATTATGAATGTAATTTCTGAAATCATGCAGCAGCAAATGGAAAACTTCTTCAACAAATTGTGAAATTGGTTTGACTATATCATAAACTATGGCAGTTGTTTGAAAGCGTAAAGCTTTTTACATGTGTTGTTTGTAAACTTTGCTAATTATGCTCTTACATGCTTATAATTTGTTTTTGACATGTGTGTACCCGGGGTTACTGAAATTTAAATTTGTTCTGTGCACATTTACAAATTTCCGAGAGTTTATTACCAGACAGAGCTGGGCTAGCTTGAGCAGAATAGGGAAAAACTCTTCATGGGGAGTTGCTTAGGATTTTCCAGTATGGAGTTATGACCAGGCTATAAAGTTTCATGGATACATTCATGAAAGAAAATATGCTAAAATTCAGTCTTTTCAAGTCACTAATGAACAAAATGTATTTCTAAAGAATTGCTTTTTGGAGAGGAATGTCTACCTTTTAACACAAATCAGAAGAATTCCACTGAACCTCTGAATAGCTAAATATGCAAAGGGAAGAGACCTTGGATAAATCTGGCCACAAAGCCATCATATCCCATAGTTCTGGTCAGATATTGAATAGATTGAAAAATTAAAAGTTCACATAGGTGTTAAGTTTTCCTGTGGTAAAATTGTCAGGGAAAGCAATTTAAAATTCCAGTAATGAGGACTTCCTTGGCAGCACAGTGGTTAAGAATCCGCCTGCCAACGCAGGGGACACGGTTCGAGCCCTGGTCCAGGAAGATCCTAACTGCTGTGGAGCAGCTAAGCCTGCACGCCACAACTACTGAGCCTGCGCTCTAGAGCCCGCGAGCCACAACTACTGAACCCATGAGCCACAACTGCTGAAGCCCTCGCGCCTAGAGCCTGTGCTCCACAACAAGAGAGGCCACTGCAATGAGAATCCCACGCGCAGCGACGAAGAGTAGCCCCCACTCGCCGCAACTAGAGGAAGGCTGTGCACAGCAACAAAGACCCAATGTAGCCAAAAATAAATAAATAAATAAATAAATTAAAAAAATAAAAATCCAGTAATGATATGCTTCTCACCAACAGGTCATCAAATATGTGGTGACTGGTCCTAGTTCTGGGATGGATGGACTAGAGAGTTCATGTAACTTGTTACCTTGTCTTCATATAGAATCAGGGCTGTCATCTCACAAAGACAAGCTTCTCTTGTCATGTGTAATAACCTCTTGAGAAGGAGATTCCTGAATTCTACAGAAACTCACCAAAGTAACATTTTAAATCTAAATAGAAAAATAACACAAACAAATTGCAGAAAACTTGGAAAAAACTACAAACTAAAATACAGGAAGTTAAATGTGAAGCACTCATCAATCTATAAGCAGAGAAAAGTATTGTTAAAATATTTTGCCTATTCTGACCCATCATCAGAAAATCTACAAACAATAAATGCTGGAGAGGGTGTGGAGAAAAGGGAACCCTCTTGCACTGTTGGTGGGAATGTAAATTGATACAGCCACTATGGAGAACAGTATGGAGGTTCCTTAAAAAACTACAAATAGAATTACCATAGGACCCAGCAATCCCACTGCTGGGCATATACCCTGAGAAAACCATAATTCAAAAAGAGTCATGTACCACAATGTTCACTGCAGCACTATTTACAATAGCCAGGACGTGGAAGCAACCTAAGTGTCCATCAACAAATGAATGGATAAAGAAGATGTGGCACATATACAATGGAATATTACTCAGCCATAAAAAGAAACGAAATTGAGTTATTTGTAGTGAGGTGGATGGACCTAGAGCCTGTCATACAGAGTGAAGTAAGTCAGAAAGAGAAAGGCAAATACCGTATGCTAACACATATATATGGAATCTAAGAAAAAAAATAATGTGGTCATGAAGAACCTAGGGGCAGGACGGGAATAAAGATGTAGATGTAGAGAATGCACTTGAGGACACAGGGAGGGGGAAGGGTAAGCTGGGATGAAGCGAGAGAGTGGCATGGACACATATACACTACCAAATGTAAAATAGATAGCTAGTGGGAAGCAGCCACATAGCACAGGGAGATCAGCTGGGTGCTTTGTGACCACCTAGAGGGGTGGGATAGGGAGGGTGGGAGGGAGGGAGACGCAAGAGGGAAGGGATATGGGGATATATGTGTACGTATAGCTGATTCACTTTGTTATACAGCAGAAACTAACACAACACTGTAAAGCAATTATACTCCAATAAAGATGTCCAAAAAATTTGCCTAAAGCCTTTTATTCTATGGTTTTGTATCTTTTTTTTTTTTGTTTTTTTAACTTAACAGTGCATTGTGAACACTTGTATGAGTTAAAACATCCTTCTGTTATCCTCTTGTGTTGACAGGGGTGGGGTGAGGGCAGTTCCCTTTCTTGCCGGAGTTCTAATCATCTGTGATGTAAGACAAAAGTGTGGGTAGAATGGGTCCAAAATGTCATCTTTAGTATATGATGAAGACTGGGCTGGCAAATGTGACTTATAAATGCCATCAAAGGGCCATGTTATACTGAACCCCAAGTTAAACAGCTTATCCATCCAGGAGCAGATGGTCCTGATCTGATGTAGGTCTTCCTCTCCAACATTCCTGTCCAGACAATTTTAAATACTAGAGGAGTAAAGGAGAGCTAATGCTACCTGCAGGAAAACTCATTCCCCAAAGGAAAAGGCAGCGTTCTTTATACCCTTTTCCTATTCCCCAAATTCACTGATCAGAGTCACCCATTTCTTTATGATAAGGCAATGTGACAAGATGAAGAGGAATCAGGAGTGTCAGCTAACTAAATTTCCTGGAGGGAAACATTGGGATTGAGAATGAAAATGTTTCCACCCACGTCCATCAAAATACAGTATTGCATTTAATGGCTGTGTTGTATTTTGTTACCAGAAACATAACATCAGTATCTAAATTAATCCTTTCTTGTGGGATACTTTGTTTCCAAAAGTTCACTACTAAAAACAGTATTTGGATATATCTTTGTGCCAATGTTTTGCATTTCTTTATAGTTACTTCTTTAAGATTAATTACTTAGTATATAGGCACATTTCTCTCCAGAAAGGCAATTAATAATGCAAATGCCCATAAGCAGTGTTTGAAATTATCACACTCCTAAGAAATTTTTAGGTTCCTGGCAACGTCAGTATAACAGCGAGTGATTCTTCTTAATCTTTACAATTTATTAAAAAGAAAAATTCTTGATACAATTTCTTCACCCATTTCTTTGCTTACTGCTGATATTTAACCTGTTGTGTATATTTAGTGGCCATTTACATCTTCTTTTGTGAATTACCTTTTTAGGTTAGCCCTACTTGCTTTAAATAGTTAATATGCTCTATTTATTTGCTAGGATTTTCATCTTATAATACAGTGTATGTAGTAAAGGGTTTTTGCAAGGTGTGAAACACTGTAAAGATTCCCGTACAAATTCTAATTTATATTAATGGTTATTTTTTTAAATGCAGTATATTCAGTTTTTATCCTGAGTGTTGAAGGTGCTTATTTACATCAGTTACCTCTAAAAATTTCAAGTCAAGTTGTTTTTTCCAAAATAGATTTGGAACCCATAAGAACTGAGGTTGTTAACAAGATTAATGTTATAAATAGCCCATGTTAATTTTTAGCTGATTAATTAAAATGTGTGGAAGTGTGCTCCATTTAGGTATTTTGCCTCTCTGTAACTTTAAAAAAAATACCTCTAGTACCAATGTTTGGGTTATTTTATCTGATAATTTCTCCCACGAACTAAAACTGATTTCAGTGTATGAAACCTCGGCATTGTATTCCACGTCATCACAGAATCCTGCGATCTCTTCACCCCAGTCCTTGAACTTCGAGGTGACACAGTTTGTGAGAACAGCATTTTTGCTTTCTACTCTTTTGTGGGAAAATCTTATTTATGACTTCCATCAACCAGAATGCTCTAGCTCTGTTTCCTTTCACATCAAAAGTAAATATTTCTCAAAGCCATACCATCACTGAGTTGAGTCTCCTTTGGCTACTGTGGAAAAGGATGTTTCCGCATCTGTTATATGTGACCTGGCATGACCTTCCTACATTAATGCGTGGCCTCATTACAGACGCTAAGCACTGTGTTTCCTCTTTAATTCTCAGTGGGGCACAAATATATTAACCCCTGACATTTTTCCTTATAGAGAGGAGAGAATGAAAGGAATGCATTGAACCTTCCATTAGCGATCGGTGTGCTGTTTTGCTTCAAAAAGGCAAGCAATTACTTTGGAGTAGTTTGTTGTTGTTACTGTTGTTTGAAAGCTGTCCCTAGAAAATAAAGCTATGCAAATAAATACTAAGTATGGTACAACACCTGTTTGTGCAGTAGGACCACTGATCATCCAATTTCTCAGGAGTCTGAGCAGTGGGCCGGGTCCCGGAGATGGCTTTCCTCTTTGAAGCACAGGAAATGCAGTTATGCTGATGTGAGGGCACCCAGAAACACACTCAGGGAAACCCACTTCAGATGAGTGAGTTTGCGATAAGGCAGAAAATACGTAGAATGCTGTAAAAAACAAACAAACAAAAATCACGTTTGGGTATCCAACAATTTAAGAATATAGAAGTGCGGTATCTCCTGTTACCTCTAGAGGCCTTGGCTTTGAAATATTGTCCAGTTTCTTTTTCCCTCTCAGTCACTAGCTGAGCTACCAGGAGGAAAGTAATACTTATCTCTCTGAGTCCTTTGGGGCTTATTCATTCTTTTAAAAGTGGGAGCTTTTCAGGAAAATCATCAGTCATTGCCTGGATACTAAAGAGAGGAAACCTCATCCACTAAACAATGACCATTTTGCTGTTTGCAATGAACCATTCAGTTGGGGATTTTTTGTTGTTGTTTCTTTGAGCTGAATGAGGTCATTCCTCACTTTATCTCCCCCCAGGGCTAGTTATTTTGGAGCTTACCGAATAAAAAGAAAGAAAGGAAGAAAAGGGAGGTGGAGAGTGCAGTGTTTCCACTAGCCTCCTAATTATATGATTTGTGAGTTACTGAACCAAAGTAGTATCAAGTATGTGTGCTGCGTGAATCACTGTATTAGTTTTGAGATACACTGGGCTCTGTGTAGATGAACTTTGGTCTTGTAAGTGGTGGCTATGCTCTAATGGTTTCCCATTCAACTTAAAATAAGATTACCCTCACTCACAATGGCTCTAGAGGTGCATATAATCTGGCCCCTTGCCTCAAGTCTCGGCATTCAAATCACACCACTTTTTCTGTCCCTGAAACACTCCAAAATTACGGCCACCAAGGGGCCTCTTCCAGGAAACCTCTTCTGCCTTTTGCATATGTGGGTCCATGTTGTTACTCACATTAAAATTCATTCTTGCACTGGGGAGGAAAAGCCTTTCTTGTCTATTCTGTGTAAAAACACTCCCCTCCCAGGTACTCTCTACCACCGCATCTTGTTTTAGTATCTTTATAACAGTGCTTGCTGTCATAAATGATCATGTTTATTGATATATGTACTTGTTCATTGTCTGTCTCCCTAACTACTGTGTAATCTGGGAGACCAGGGACCTTATCTATCTTGTTCACCACTCTCTCCAGCACCTAAAAGAGTGCTTGGCATGTAGTGAGTCCTCAGTACAGAATTGCTGAAGGAGTTCATGCTTGTCTAGTCTGTGTACAGCTACATAATTTTATTATCCAGATGTCATCAACTATTTCAAGACCACTGCTGACCAAGTCAAGACACCCCAGGCAAACAAACCTTAGTTTTGTAACTACACCAAAATGTCCAATGCAAGATTAAGGTGACATCTGAGATGCAGACCCTGGAGGCCCAGTAATGAAAAAGACAGATATGCTCTTTGACTTCATGGCCCAAATTAGTAGCAATGGTGTAATTAAACAAGCAAATAGAATACAGTATGATAAGTTCAACATGAAAGAAAATGTATTTTAGAATGATCCCCAGCTAGGGCACCTAATGCAGTTTAGGGAGATTGGTAAAGGCTTCTTGGAGAAAGTGTCTCTAATCAGGTACTTGGAATGGACAGAGAAGTCAGAGAAGGATGAGGCTGAAAATTAAAAAAAAAAAAAAAAAATCAAGCATGTTAAGTGTTTGGATCTTATCTGAAGGAAATGAGAAACAATGCAAAATTTTAAGCAAAGAATTAGATAGTCAGATTTGTATTTTAGAGATATCACTTAACTGCATTATTAAAGCAAATGTACTGAAGCTAGACCTCAAGTAGGTAGTTAGAAGCTGTTACTGCCAGTTAAAAGCTGTCACATTAATCCAGTCAGGATGTGATGGGGCTTTGATCTAGGAAGTGACAGTGGAGAGAGGCAAAGTACTCTTTCAGAAGTACAGTCATTGGGACTTCGTTATTGATTCGATATGGGCATTTGAAAGAGGATAAAAGGTAAAATACACCCGGGTTTCTGACTTGTACAATAGGGTGGTGGTATCTTCCATTCTTTGGTTCAATACATCTTTACTAAACAGTGACTATGAACTTGTAACTGTATAAACATTGGGAATATGATCATCAATTGACACAAAAAGTCATGAAGTAAGGAAATAGAAAATTAAATATATAGTATGACAGGTACCAATGTGTGCTCTGGAAGAAAATAAAACAGGATAAGTGGGATGAGAGTGCTGGAGTGGTCCAGGAGGGTGTCACTAATAAATGGCATTTGAATGGAGATCTGAAGGAAAGGAGGGAGCCAGTCACACAGAGAGGAGAGTAGATGAAGAGGATGAGCACGTGCAAAGGCCCTGAGGCTTGTTGTGTTTGAGGGACAGCAAGGTTGGTGTCTTGGTGTTGAATATCAGAGTAAGCCAGGAGGCAAGCGGTAAAAGGTACCATTGGAGAGTCGCTGGGAGGCTGGTCATGGAGAGGTGTGAGATTCTAAATCAGAGCTCTGTATTCTAAATCAGGGTTCAATTTCATTATCCTCTTTACCACAAGCAACATTTGGAGTAATATCCGGTTGGCCAAAAGGTTCGTTCAGGGTTTTCAGTAACGTCTTAATGGAAAACTCCGAACAAACCTTTTGGCCAACTCAATACTAAGTTTTCTTTGCTTCTTTCAGATAGAAGCAGGTTTCTCTTTATAGACCCAGCCACTCTGAGTACAATGCTTTTGTGACCTATAATCACTGGATAATGATTGTCAGGTGCCATCAAAATTGTTTTAAAGATATGTTAATATTAGTATTTCTTAATAATAATAATGTGACTTTTTTAAAATTTTATTTTATTTTTTTTTGCCTGTGTTGGGTCTTCGTTGCTGCGCGTGGGCTTTCTCTATCTGTGGCGAGCCGGGACTGCTCTTCGTTGCAGTGTGCGGGCTTCTCACTGTGGTGGCTTCTCTTGTTGCGGAGCACGGGCTCTAGGCACGGGGGCTTCAGTGGTTGTGGCTCACGGGCTCAGTAGTTGTGGCTCGTGGGCTCTAGAGCACACGCTCAGTAGTTGTGGTGCATGGGCTTAGTTGCTCCACAGCATGTGGGATCTTCCCGGACTGGGGATTTGAACCTGTGTCCCCTGCATTGGCAGGCGGATTCTTATCCACTGCACCACCAGGAAAGTCCCAATGTGACATTTCTTACTTAAAGAAAGTAAAAAATATTATGGGAGTGGACCAATCTGGCAGTAGATCCGAGCTAGCCTTGAGCAAAACTGGGAAGCAGGAAGAGACACTCTTGAACACTTTTCTTTCCTTCTGCTTTTCCTTTTTTCCCCACTTCAGGTACCTTTTCCCACTGTTTTCTGTTAGAAGCCCCCAACACAGTGCTAAAGGTTCTTCCATCACCTGCATGTCATTCCAGCTCAAATCTACCTGTTCAGTTCCCTCAGGATGTTAATTGTCGCTTTCCAGTGTGAAAGCCAGACAATCTGATAAAGTTGATGAATTCATCTGTACGCTTCTGCTAATGGAGAAGGCTCACCCACCATCTTCCCTCCTGTCCTGTGTGATATTTACAATCCATAGTCACCTGTTTCAGTTTCCCCTGTGTTTACTATTTTAGGCTGACATTGGCAATTAAAGTGTCATATATAATCAGCAGAGAAGATACTTGGGCAGATGGGGTCCTGTGAAGTCTTAAGTGAAAAGCAGAGAGGCTTCAACATATACTGTTTACTAACAAAGTAGGCCCTTTCTGTAGATGCCATGTATTTTCATCCTGTTAGAAGAATGCACAGTGAAGTCAAAGTCAGATAGTGGGAGAAGAGAAAGTATTGTACTAGTTAGCTAAGGAAACTGTTAAATTATCAGGATCTGGCCTCTGTATAAAGTTCCAAAAGACCTTTCTGTGTACCAGAAAAGCCCCATAGTAGCTTTTCCATAGCTAACAGTCTCTTCATTACTTGAATAGATACAAATTCTTAAAAATTTTAAGAATTAAAAAAAAAAATTTAGAAGTCAGAAAAATTTAGAAGTCAGAACCCAACTAAATCCTTATATCAGTCTCAGTAGAGATCATATAATGAACAACCTACCATCATTAAATTATATATACATAAAATACAGAATATAGCTTTTTGGTGTGTCATTGTTTCAACCCATTATTGTTTTTAATGAGGAGTTGGGCTGTTGATACATTTAATTCATGTACTCTTGTGTTTTCATGTGTTTTCCCAAAGGCCTTCAGGCAGTGACTGCATTTTTAATAAATTGCATTTGAAATAAATAAATAATAGTGGTTCATTACACTAGGACTGACTTTTTTATGATACGATTAAAATGGACAAATATTTAACACTACGTTTTTAAGTCATTCAAACCCGAATTTTGTGGGGATTTTCCTCCCTGAAAATGACAATACTATGAAACGTTCCCATTATAAGAATAATTGTAGAACATTCAGTTGAGAATAACACTTAAATAGAAAAAATTTTCTGAGAATGTGAATTTTTCAAATAATTTATGTGATGAAAATCTAGTACTGCTTATTTATATCTGTGTCCATTGTAGGTTTTTTTAAACCAAAAATTCCATATTTTTTTCTTTTATCAAAAAATCCTATCTCACTATAATACAATTATGATTTTAATAAGATTAAATGTAGATATTCAAATTGCTAAAGATTAAAAAGTTAGCCTCAATTTTTACAGAATTGTTTTTGTGCCTCGGCAAAGGTTTTATTCTGTTTCAAGACAATATTTATGCCTCTTACATTCTTCCCCTTTGGAGAAAGAATTTTGGCATAGTTCCTAGAATAAGAATGAGGGAAATATAATGCACATTCTAACACATTAAGATGGGGGTATCTTCAGCAAATGGATTCAGCTTCTGAATACCAAAGATACTTTAATTGCTTATTAACAACATTTTAAGCTGTCTGATGAATGCACATCGTGGAAATATTCTTAAAATCATTTTTCATAGCAGCAAAAAAATGCTATAACTGCCCACTTAAGATCATTAAAAACACATGAGATGTAAATTTCAAGTAGGCATATCCTCTGGAATAGCCCCATTTATCATTACTGTGTACATATGTAAGTGTGCACATGCTGTAGAGAGTATATCTATACACATTAGGCACACATGCAGGTATAGAGTAGAACTTTCAGTATTAAATACATGCAAATTTAGAAAATAAATTCCTTTTCTGTTCAGGGAGATATCAAGTCATGTTTTGTATACAAGTGCCTATGCAGTGTTAATCTGCCATATCTTTATAGCACATCTGAGCAAACATGTATTTCTCATTATAGGAAGTACAGGCGTATCATTTCCAGTGCTTGTGAAATTAGGCCTTTGAATTTAATATCCTACACTTTTTGTCAAATGCTCAATTATTTTCAAATTTGAATCCATAAAAGCAGACTATTAATGATGTATGGAGGTTACTGGAGATAGCATTCTTGAAGAATTTCTGGGAAAAGACACTTTTTTCCTGAAGAGCTTTTTGTCCAAATAAATCCATGCAAATTGGACAAAAACGATTACAAATATTAGGGAGTCATTGATACGTAGGGACTGACCCCCGCGTGCAGAACTCTAGGTATGGATCACTGGGTCACAGGACTGTTCTCTGTCTGCAAGGAACTCCTACTTTATATGGTGAGTCTGCACAGGGCATACAACTTAAATTCACTGTATAAGCACATTTAAATCTGCTCTGAGCTTTGTAGAGCTGCAAGGGGGAGGGACGCACAGTAAAGGTGAAGGGAGCAAAGGCTGTGGAGTCAGGTGGTCCTGGTGTGAATCCTGGTCAGAACCACTTACTATTGTGAAAACTAAATGGAGTCTTTTGCCCACTGAGTCTCAGTTTCCTCTTATATAAAATGAGGATATTAGCACGTATTTCATGGTGGTGATTATGAATATTACATAATTCAGTATGTGTAGTACATATTCAGTGTCTCGTAGTTTCTTCCTCAGTGCTCTCAAGTGATAGAGTGGTGAATAGAAAGACTTATCAAAATAGTTGAATAAATTGGGAGTTTTTTTTTTTTAAAGTAACTGAGCTAAACAAGCACATAAGGGAAGGTGGCATGATTCTGAGGGACCCTTGGATTCACAGGAAGATAGATCATCAGTTCAAGTTGGAAGGTGTGAGAAAGCTGGGCCACTAACTTTTCCTGAAGGTTTTGGTGTGGTCACCTAAGGCAGAACCCGGTGTCTGTGATGAAGCTGCTCGTCCTGGGGCATTGGGTGGTGTCGGGGCAGCTGAGGAGGGGCCCGTCTCATGAGGAGCCCCATGAGCCCTGCAGACCTCCCGTGTCCGCGGAAGATAGTGTCGTAGCCAAGAAGAGGCACTTAGTGTGGGTGAGAACGGTCGCTGCAGGTGTTAAATGAAATTGTGCAAATACATCACTTAGTGCCACACCTTACACAGGGCAGACAGTACATGTTGATTATTCACACTGTCATTTACCTTACAAATTATAGTAGAAAATAGAGCATAAAGAAATATAAGAAAGATGATACCTCTCTCAGGATTTTTGGCGGACAAGGAAGTGATGTCAAGACTTCCAAGAAAAGATAAGAACTTGGTTGAATTTTTTTAAACTGGTGAAAGTCTAGTGAATAAGATGTAGAAGCATATCTTGAGCCCAGGAGCAAGCTTTAAAGTCCCCGCCTCCCTGAAATTTTTGTGATGTGCTGATTCCTATGATATCTTTCCAACCATAGGAGCTCAGTAAATGCTCTTGAATAAATGGCTGCCTGAATGGATAAGTACATTTCCCAGAGTGGAGAAGAAGGCTGGACATACGTGTGTCCTCATCCTTTCTGAGAGCTAGTTGAGTTTCAGGAGCTGCATCCCTTGTGCAGACAGGGAAGGAAGACTGTGTCTGCAGTACAACTGACAGCTGGTTTTCAGGCTGGACGGTCCACTTTGTTTCCCAGGCACCCAGGCTGCTCACTGTGCAAAGGCTGGGCTTGTGCACCGCCCTCTCGGCCTGCAGTGCAGTAGAGGAGCATGCACCCCATGGCTGCTTCTCGTACGCTAGTTAGTCTCCCGGAAGACACATACCTTGTAAAGGTGGGAAACCACTCATGGCCTTGGAAAGTCTGTTTCATTATATAAGATCTTTTGGAGGAGCGATTCTGACATTAGTATTATTACGAGTAATTTTAATATCTGCATTTCCCTTTGTAAGTTTATTGAGAAGTGAGTGTCTCCTTAGATACCGTTTATTTTAAATTTTGTAATACCAGAATGGACTCCTGCTGCACTTGAGAAACTGCCTCTGGCTGTATTCCAGTCGTCTGATTTTTTTTTTTCCTCAGCTACCGGACTGTCTATCGATCCAGTCACCTAAGGTGAGGGAAAAAAAAAAAAAAACAAGCTCAACAAAAATTGTCTTCAGAGCCCCTGTGATCATTTTTTCCCCTTTCGTGGCAGCGGGAGGGCAGTGAGGGAGGGGCTATTTCTCCCTCTAACTTGGGGAAAAAAAGAAAATCACAGCCACACACAATTTATGTAGTCATGCTACCACTGAAAGGAGAATAGGTCTATGTACATGTCCTATAAAAAAGAAAGCAAACTTGGCCCACTACAAAATTTAGTCTTTTGTCTATTTCAGAAATACTTTATGTAACTGAAAAATCTAGCTGTTTATATTGCATAGTAGTATTTGTACCAATGAAAAACCTACATAAAATAGCCAAGTATGTTACTATTCTAATGGCAAACCTTTCAGGCAAATGAGAAAGTTTCTGGTATGGATTGTCATTAATTTTGAATAAATCAAACTTATGCAATGAGGAGGAAAGTAAAAACATTAGATAACTACCTAATGCTTTAAATCCTAAATACTTTATTTGAAATGGTTTCATTTTCATCTTTATATTTTAATTTGTATTAATATCTTACCATTCTTTAGTATAAATATACTATTTCTCAAGTGCTAAATAATATATTCATGACGAAAAATTAGAAAAGTTATTCTTATGGAATCTGGGGCTGTATTTTCTTAGTATCGCCCCCCCCACTCTTTTCTCTTGTAATAAGCTATTTTGGATAAAATAAGATTATTTTCATCCTTCTCAAGCGGAGCCTTTCGCTTTCTCTGAGACGGTGTAGTGGAAGGTCTCGACAGAAGACCCTGGAGAAATATGGATGTGAGCAGAAAGCACCAGAGGGAGAGCAAGGGAGGCAAAGGGCAGGGCATGGGGGGGCCAGGACGCATGAGAGCAGACAGGCAAGGGCAGGGGATTAAAACTGATGGTGCCAGAATGTCCAGGGAGCACGGCTGTGAGACACGGTGGGCCCAAGCGCACCTCGGGAAGGTCGGGGGCACCACACGGACGCTCTGACTTAGGGCTGGAGCAAGGATTGCAAAAGCAGCAGCAAGAAAGGGACCTTTTCGTACCGACTCGTTTAGCATCTCCGTTTCCATCACTAACCTGATGACCTGCTCTCCCCTACTTTACAGGAAACATAAAGGCCCTCTGGAGTCAAGATGCTTTCAGCTTCACCCCAGCATTCCCGCAGACCCTAAGCACACGTGTCCACCAGTTCCTCCTCTTTACCAGTGAGCTCTCCATAGATCTTACTGTCTCTTCTATCAACTTCTTCCTCCCCAACACATGCCTTCAGCATAGAAACATGCTCAAATCTCAAAAAACAATAGGAAAAAGAATGAAAAACAAAAGCACAACTTATAAAGTTGCTCGTATGTCTTGCCCCGTTAACTGGTGGCCTGTGGGAATGGTCCTTCTTCGCTGTGTATATACAGCCTACCTACTGTGGACGCTCTTGGTTGCCTACCTACCATATTGCTCCCCCCTCCCCAGTTTTTTCCCGATAGAACCTTAATTTTGTTCAGCTCTCCACCAGACTCATCCTCAGGTATGGATTTTGTTGAACAGCACCTGGATTTTCCCTTCTTATTGTTATTGGTCCATGGTAGACGTGTTTCCTAAGTTTGCCTAACAAAACTGAAAAGACCTGTCTTTTAGTCCATGATAGTGTGTGCACTTCCATCTATCTCTTTCTGGAATGTAAATAGAGAAACTTGTACCTACAATCTATCTTCAAGCCATGGAGGAACCAGTTTTAGAATGAGGCCTGCTGAAGACGGCAAGGATCAAAGAGAAATGCCCTGATTACACTGAAATGCTGAATTAAATAACCCTGAAGCCTGTGTCACCTTTGAATTCCTGTTAGGTAATGTCATAAGTCTGCTCATACAAAAGCTATTTGGAGTTGGGCTCTGTTGCTGTCATCACAAAGCACCCTAATTTGCACCTATCTCGCGCAGACCACCTTTTCCTCCTCTTACTCAATCCTCTGCCTGCTCCAGCCATAACTCTGAAAGAACTCCCAAAGAAACAGCTCTGGCCAAGATCACCGGTGCATTTTTACCAAGTCCCAGAGAGACTCTTTTCTTCTTTAATAGAAGAAGATGGATTTCCTCTTTAATACTCTTTGCTTCTTGAAATACTGTATTACTTTGCGTTGGAATTTTTGGCAATATAGTTCCTGGTTCTTTTCTTAACCTTAAAATTATTGCTTTTCCTAAGCAATTCTGTGGCACAGCACTGCTACCAGAATCCAGAATTGTAAATCAGTTTTTTCATTTGATATCTCTCCTAGGATGGTTCTCAGTATCTTAAAATTGTCACGTCCAAAACTGAGCCTGTCATGCTTCTTCCTCCTTATTCGGATCTCAGATTTTATCCTTCTGTGTTATCCTTTCCTGGTTAATTATTTTTCTGACCACTCAGTTCCTCATGACGGAAGCTTGTCATCCCAGATGCCTCTCTTCCTCCCATGCCCAGTGTCCACTAGGTACCCAGGTTAATTAAATGCTTCTCAAGCCATTCCTTTCCTCTTCTTCCCTCCTATTTCTGCCCGAGATCAAACTCTGCGTATCTCTTCTCTAGACCGTTAAAATAACCTGTCACTGGCTTCCAGCTTCTGTTCTTATGCACTTTGAAACTAGCTTTCATCATATTTCCAGCCAGAATAATTTTTTTAAGTTAAAATGTCATCATGTTAGCCCCTCTGCCTCTAAAAATATCCATTAACATGGGATTTTCTATAGGAGAGAGTAAATATTCCCTTGATGGCATACGAGTCTTGGCATCACTTTTGACCCTCACATTCTTTGTCACCTTCATAGTAGCCACACCAAATTAGCCACTTTGATGCTTTACATTCATGTATTTTCCAAGTTTGCAATACTCTCTTCCTTATGTCCAGTTAATAAGCTTTTTCATGTCTAATTTTACTTCTCTGAAGTCTAAGAATATTTGATCTCTCTCTTCTTTTGATCATCCTGCTAATTATAAATATCTATAGCATAGCATTTAACACACTTTATCACATGTAATTATTTATGTGTTTTCTTCCATACTTGATTTTAAGTTCCATCAGGAGACCAGCAGTCTTATTCATCACTGGATCTTCCCCATTTTTAAATAAATAAATGGTAAAAGGGTTCAGTTTTTTCACTGCCATTCTATTAAGCTCAGTAATTCCAAAGTGTTGATCTATAGTATTCTCCGAAAAGGAGAGAAAGTGCTTTTCTCTCACAGACCAATTTGAATCAATATTTAGCAGCTGCCTGGATCTCTCCGTTGAGAAAGAACTCTCTGTATTGGAGCAAAGTTTAGCTGGAGGGAGGGCATCGTGGTCAATTAGGATGAGCAGGGGATGCCTCTTTTCGTTCTGAAGGTTTTATTCCTTAGATATACAGTAGTTAGTATTTTCTATAGCTTTCCAAGTATCTAACATTGTTAGAGATACAGAATTATATTAAATACTGGAATCAGGAGGGACACAAAATCATCTTTAATGTAGAGTTAGAACAACTTCAGAGAGAGCATCACTTTGTTTGACACATAAGGAATCTCAGAAGCAACAGGGAGAACAGTGTTTCCCTGTGATGTTACAGGTAGTCTAGAACCCAGGTTTCCTAATGATCGATCCAATATTATGCTACGATTGCCTATTACAAAAGGAACCAAAGATAATACTGTGCTGGAATCCCTGAAACCTTGAACATGCATCATGTTTTCAGAATTGAAACATTATATAGGTACATCTGAATGTAAAACATTAGATAATCCTGTTCCGTATTCAAGTAGAGACTTAACTGCTCCATCTTCTAGCTTAATGTATATGAATTATATGAGTCACTAGTGACAGTCTGATTAGTATCCGTAGCAGAGGAGAACAATATACCGTTCATTAGATGTAATTCATGGTGGTGAAGACAGGCTCTTAGTTTAGTTTCACCAATAAAAAGTTGTTTGACCTTGGGATAGTTGCTCATTTCTCTTTGCTTCACTTTTCCACCTAAAGTCTTAACCTCAGAGGCTAGTTGTTCGTATTCTGCTAATGTATACAAAAGACTTGTAAGGAGACTTTAGATATAAATATTTGCTATTAACGTGACTTTGAGAGGCAATTCTTCATGGGTTTATCATGTCTTTGTCTTAGCAGAGATACCAACTGCCTTTGTTGTAGGCTGTATTCTCGAGGAAATTCATCGAGTGAATGGCTTTGGCAAACAGAGATCATGTCTTTGTCTGGAGCAGAAGTGAGGTTTGCTTATTGCCTGTTATGAAGGAGTCAGGCTCCCTGACTTCAGGGTTCCTGTCCAGTAGCAAAGCCCACTGCACGAGCAAGTATCATCTGGCCCTCTGTGTGTGACCCTATGGGAACAGGGGTTCCAAATGCTGCTGCACTAGCTTCTGCTATTCACGTGGGTAATAACCTGTCCCTTGTTTCTGACCTAAAATGGCCTGTCTTCTGACAGCATCCATTACACTGTGGCACACTAACTTCTCAGCTGGCAAGTACAGTAAAGTCTCAGGCCTTTCCCACTTCTTGACATCTGAATTCTGTACATGTTTCTAATGGGAACTCTAATGCATTATAATGAACTCTGTTCGTTACAATTCATTTTTTTCTTTCATTCGAATGAATATTTTTTTCCCAGGAAAGTGGTCACTGATTGGAATTTTCAGATTATCAAATTTAATAGCAGAGACCCAGGATAAGCCAAAGTGTTCACAGACTTACTTTGGTAATCAAACTATTGGCTCTTGATTAAATGAGGAAATGTTTAGAAGCTAACTGAGCTATTTTGGATTTCCATTTCTATTGTAGATGCTAAGTACTGTGAAAATATCTCAGTAATGTTTCTACTATGTGGAGTGTCCTTCAAACTATCTATTAGTCTGAACACTAGTCTCCAGCCTGAATTCCTCAGGGAACAAGAAGACCTTTTAGATGCATGGTGAGCACACCATTCTCTGACATTGTGTTAAATCATCTGAGTTAGTGATTGAGAAGTTGCCCTGTGGTCTTGTATATACTCCTTATCTTTTCTTAAATAGATCATAGGCCACAGAATGGCAAGTCACATTTGTAAACAAATGTATCTATAATGCCAACACATTTTAGGCAGCCGATAAATGTTTGGTGAATATTATGAAAAAAATTCTAAACGCTATAAAATTATCTATTATTATATGCTTCCCCTTTAAAAAAAAAACAGAAATTTTGGAGAATTGGACAAAATAAAAAATTCTGGTTTTTCTTTAAGATTGTAATTCCAAAATTATTCTATAAAAATATGAATGAAGAAAGAATACAAATAATATTTAGCTCCTTGATTTAATTATCTTTGAGTGCTTACACATCATAAATGAAAATCATAACAAATGTCACTATTCAGTAAAATATGAGAGAAAAAAATATCTTGATTCTGAATTCGGTTATTCTCTCAAGCTTACTGTGGATGAAACACTGCATACCAGACTGATACTGAGACCCTGAGGCAATAAAGACTCCAGAGAATTCTTGGTGGATGCTCCATGAAGCTGGAGTTTTATTAACTTAAAAAGTAGACCATGACACTTCGCCCCAAGCTACTTCCCTAAGGATGCTCTTTTAGCTGTGTTGTAATAATAGCACCTTCGTATCTAAAACCAAGAGCTGGGAAGCTCTCGTCCATAGGGCTTACAAGTATTTCTCACTGGAGGATAAGATAACCCTCGGCCTTCCTCCTAAGGACTGTGTCATGGTATGAGAAGCAGGTAACATCCCCTACTCCTGTGTCTGTTGAAGGATAATTTCAGAGTCCAATATTAGGAGGAAATTCTGGATCGCTAAGAAGTTTCTGATTAGGAATCTTCAAGGGTTACAAGCAGAATCTTCTGAAATATATTAAACATCTTAGCAACCCTTTCCTCACCATTCTGTTCCAGACACTATTGTTCTTAAGAGTGGATATGCCAAAAGAGATAGGGACTCTGAACAGTTCATAATCTCACTTCATCTGCTTTTCTTGTCAATCCATATCAAATAAATTTCTTCTACTATCAGAACGTTTACAAAACGTACCCTGGTATAATATTATAGCTGGGCTATCTCTTATTTTTTTAAAAAATTGTGTAATGATCACTGTCGTAATTTGAAGTAAAGATTCTAGCCTACACCACATGTCTTTTGAGGAGAAATACGGCAAGTCATTCCAGAAAATGAAGATTAGAAGAGAGATTATCTTTAAATATTGACCGGAGAGAAGAATAGTATGTGAAAATATTCGGAAAACAGTAATTACTGAAGGAATTGGGTGCATTAAGATTATCAAAACATGTATTGAAAAGTTATTTCCTAAATACTTTTCTCCAAGCTGAATGTGATGACTTTACAGAAATGCTACTACCAAAAAAAAAAAAAAAAAATCCTTGAAATTTAGTAGTTGTTTGAAAACTGGTATCTCTTACCCACTAAGGCAACGAGAGTGGAGTAGCCTCATGGATGGTTGATAGCAGGTGATCATAATTAACACCAAAAGACTTACCAGTGTGGAAAAGCTGCCAAGTTAACAAACCATTAGCAGGTGAACTTGACTCAATGAGCAGTGAAAAACCTTTGATGCAAAAATGGTCCATTTCCTCATCACTGATTTTCACTGTCCATTAAGCCATGTTTTAAAATTTATTTTCTATTGCGTTTTCCTGGTTGTGGATAGGTTCCCTCATCCAGCAGACTCCATGTTGACCTCAATTACCCCCAAATTCTGGAGAGCTACTGAGGTATACTCTTGGATTCTGTAAGTTATATATAAAATATACAAATGGACTCTGGCTAACCCTGGGAAAGAAGCCTCCTCAGAACAGTTTCCAGAGGTCAAATTGACATTATGAGGACTATATAGAAAAGGAAATATGTTTATTTTAAAAGTTCTGAATTTGGCATATAATGCTCACTAGGTTTTTTTTTTCTCATGGATTTTATTATGTTCACATTGCTGCTCTCATTGATAGGACATGTAAAACCTCAGGTAGCTGTGAACACTGCTCACCCCTTGATGACCCAACATAGAAGCTAATGCATCTACAGTAGCTAGGGAGGCAAGGAAAGGAAAAATTGGAACATTTTATGTTGGTACATGGAATAAAATTGGAGAGGGACAGTAAAGGACAAGAGACAGAAGAGAAGGTGACTGTCATCTTCAAGCAAGCATTGCTACTGATCTGCAATTGGAAGACTTCTATGGTGACATCACAATGATTATCTCTACCACAAGACTATAAATTCTGATATATTTTTCTTTATTCTTTTCCGTGGTCACCAAGGTGGGGCACAATGCCCAGAACATAGTTGCCTCTCAATTAATACTAAGTGAACACATGGATAAAATCATTTAATCTATGCATGCATGATTGAACGAGAGTCACATTGGAAGTGTGAAGCCCATTTAAAAAGTTATTTGTAGGTAATGACAGAAACAACAGGAAAGGGAAAAATCAGCTGAATTGTTGATATTGCACTGTATGTTATGCCAGTCAATGAGCGTTTATTTAGTGCTGACTTTCTGGCCCAGAAGCCAGTTGAACACACACACAAATTCACTCATGCAAATACCAATGCACACAAGTGCACACATGCAAATGACATACCTGTTGCTTGCATAGCTTTACATTTCACCAAGTATTTTTTTTTTTGGTACGCGGGCCTCTCACTGCTGTGGCCTCTCCCGTTGCGGAGCACAGGCTCCGGACGCGCAGGCTCAGCAGCCATGGCTCACGGACCCAGCTGCTCCACGGCATGTGGGATCTTCCCGGACCGGGGCACGAACCCGTGTCCCCTGCATCAGCAGGTGGACTCTCAACCACTGCGCCACCGGGGAAGCCCTCACCAAGTATTTTTACTTAAATTATCTCATTGAACAATTGAGTCCTCTTCACATATTTACATTTCTTGATTGCACCAGATAGATGAGGTCCTACTGAAAATCATGTTTGCTGAATAGATCAGAAAACCACTAAAATTTAGACCTGATAATGCCTAAACCATTTTGTCCTTTGTAGTTTCGCACCTTAAACTAATATTTATAGGAATTCATCTACTTAAAATAGAGACGTTGTGTGTGGTTTTGCTAAATAGTCACCTCTACCCTTTGCTTTCATGTTTTAAATGATGCTACTTATTCAATTTTAGTTTATATCAGTGTGCCTAGAAAGCCAGTGTGAGTGGAATTTCTTAGTGAACAGTATAGGTTGAAGGATTGACTTTACAGTGGTTCAAGTGAAGGAAAAATGTGGGGCGGGGCTGTAGTTTAGTTGTCTTTTTTTTTTTTTAATTTATTTATTCATTTATTTTTTTTTATTTTTGGCTGTGTTGGGTCTTCGTTTCTGTGCGAGGGCTTTCTCTAGTTGCGGCAGGCGGGGGCCACTCCTCATCGCGACGCACGGGCCTCTCACTATTGCGGCCTCTCGTTGCGGAGCACAGGCTCCAGACGCGCAGGCTCAGTAGTTGTGGCTCACGGGTTGCTCCGCGGCATGTGGGATCTTTCCAGACCAGGGCTCGAACCCGTGTCCCCTACATTGGCAGGCAGATTCTCAACCACTGCGCCACCAGGGAAGCCCTAGTTGTCTTAATTTATATAAATTTCATGAAGGCAGCTAAGGTAATTTTAATATGCCCTCATGAAGTTAGTGTTCAGATGGAGGGAAAAGCCCCTCTGAACTCTCTGTGAATAAAGTTTACACCTGGAATTATCTGTGCTCAGTACATACTGGCTTACTGGTCTGAAACAGTGGTTCTCAACCAGAAGACATTTCAGTGTCTAATGGATACTATGCACATCTAGTGAGTACAGGCCAGAGCTGATGCTAAACAGACGGCAATGCATTGGGTACTTTTCCATAACAATGGATTATCCAGCCACAAATGTAAATTGTGCTGAAGATGAGAAACTTTGGTCCAGAACAGAGGTTGGCAAACTACAGCTCGCAGGTCAGATCTGATCCACCTCCTGTTTTGATGTGACCCATGAGCTAACAGTGGTTTTATAATATTTAAATGGTTGAATAAAAATAATCATATTTATGACACACAAAAGTATGTAAATACAAATATCAGTGCCTACAAATAAAGTTGAATTTTAACATAGCCACATGGATGCTGTGCCTGCTTTGGGTCACAACAGATTTGAGTTTTGGCAGGAACCATAAGGACCACAAACCCTAAAATGTTTACTGTCTGGCCCTTTACAGAATATGTTTGTCAACCCCTCTTCTAGAAAGTAAAAAAAAAAAAAAAAAGAAAGTGACCAGAATACTTGGGGATCTGGGAATTTTGAGTAATGAGATGTTATATTGCTTTTACTTCATATTTTTATTGATCAAATAAAAATGAAACATAATTTTCTACATCCATACTTTGCTCAGTTCTTTAGTCTTAGCTTTCTACCCAAATGCACTTGATGTTCACAGCTAGTCTTGAAGCTTGGCAGGTGGTCTTGATTTTACGCATGACTGGGTTTTTCAGGCATGGTCTATTGGTGGTGTGTTTCCTTGCTGTTTCTTTCTTTTTACATTTGAGCAAACCTTATTGCCGCTCCTGCTAATTTTAGTTGACTAATACTGCATTACACTTTCCAACAAAAATGCTATGTTGAATTCTGATATTAGCTTGCTTCTTCGTCCCTGGCCCCCTCCCTGTCCTTTTTGAGTGACTTTTCTCTGCAAGAATGCCTCAAATGTATTTGTTTATTAATCCTTAGAGTTGAATAATTTACTTCATAAATTTCTTCATGCTGCTTGTTCTATATAAAAGTTTCCTGATGTGTATTTTTGATTTTCATATTGACTTTTTTCTTGAATTCTTGAAAATGTTCACTAATTATACTTTTGATTATCACTTTCTTCCCTCTTTTAGCATCTGCTTCAGGGACACCAGTTATCCTTATGTTAGAGCTTCTTTGTCCTCTATTCTATTATATATTTTCTGGTTCAGTTCTTCGGCTTTCCTCTTCATTGACTTGAATTTTAAGCTCTTATTTCCATTATTTCAGTTTTGATACATCACTATCGTATTTTGATGTCACTAATTCAGTGATTCTGAATCTTGTCTGCACATTAAAATCACCTGTAAAGATTGATTATAAAAAATCTCAAGGCCCAGGCTGCACCTCAGAACTATTAGATCAATAAATATTGAGGCAACCAAGAGGCTGGTATTTCTAAAGCTTCTGAGGTAGTTCCAGTGAAATCCACTATTTTAATCAATTTAGATACACAAAGATTTTAGTTGGGTTTTCATCTGGGCATTGCCATCTCCCTTTTCATCTCCTGTTGTTTTGTCTTCTTATCTTTTAACACCATCTTATTATTAAGTTTATATTCCTATTAAACTCTTTCAGAGCTTGAAGCTTACCTAGATAATCTATTTCTGTTCTTTAGCTTGCTTTTAATTCTAGAATAGGAATTTGCCTGATTCTTGGTCTCTCCTCTCCCCGCTCTCTCTTCTCTGTTGTTTCTCCCTTCAGTTCTTCCAACCCTCGCACTTCCTCTTGTTTGTACTGTGCTGTGCTACATCTGTCATGCCCTTTCTTGCTTATGCTTATTTAATAAGGGCACATTTATCTGACCTCCTGTCTGATATAATATATAATAAATGTTTTCAACTGAGACTTAATTTTGAAGAATAACTTGTTTCCTAGCTGTAGTTCCTGTTTGAAACCTGAGGACTGTTTTCTGTCCATTTTTCCGACCTGTGGGCATATACATTTGGTGAAGGTGTTCTGAGCTGCAGCTGAGGAGATGTGGACTCTGTCTTCTCAGCAGAATCAGTCACCTCATGCAGTCAGCTCTGCTCACTCAAGAGTGTGTCCCTCTGTGCTTGGTTTTGACTTTTTCTCTTCCCCTCCACACACACAACCTAATGTCACATAGCGTATTTGGGAAACTTTGGTCATTTTTCACATCTGTGCTGAGGTCCTAGCGAGGTAGTTAAATATTTCCATGCTCAGATTTTTTTTTTCCTGACTTTCCTAAGGCTGCATGCTTATTTTTTAGACCACATCTCTCCAAATTGAAGAGAAAAGTTTTAATGAAAATTCTTAGGGTTTTATGAATTCCTCTGTGTTCCTGTGTACTGTGTTCTGGGCTGGGGTTGGGGACAGGGATAGGGAACTAGTTGGGAGTTGTAGTCTAGCACAGAACATCAGAAGTTTTGGTTTATTTACTCGTCTTCCCTTTGTACTCTGCACTCCAGCCTCTTTGCCTGAATTATGAAGTATTGAGTTTAAAGTTTGAGGCACCCTTTCCAGCATGATGTTTCAAAGCCTTCAAAATAGAAATGCTCTTACAAACGCTCAGTTTGAAACACATGCCAATCAGATTGTCAAGACAGCGGCTTTGAAAGTTCCATCAATATGACTGTGTTGCATCAGTCACTAAGCGGGTACTTAGCACCCATTGTATTAGTGACTGTTAAGCCTTAATGTGCTCTAGGAATCACTTGGGGTTCTTATGAGGAATTCTAATTCCTTCTGATTCACATGGTCTAGAATGAGGCTTAGTAACCTAAACGCTGAACAACATGTTAAATGGTCCTGATGTGGGTGGTTTGTAAATTACACTTTGAGAAAAAGTGCTTTTGTGCTTAGCATCCTACTTGGTATTTTGAGGGACATCAAAGAAGTGTATGATCTGGTTCCAGCCATTAGGATACTTACAGACTTACTTATCATTTGTCTGTTACACATGTGAAACAAAGCTAGAACCATATAAAACATGTTATAAAAATGAGATTAAATATATACAGAATTATTAAAAACTGTAGATTAAAGTTGTGTGGCTGTCAGAAATCCAGATTCAGATTGAAAACAAATTATTCAGTGTTTGACTTTCTTCATCTGTCCACTTTATGCATTACCAGAATTTATACAGCTTTAAGAACCCTTCCAGGCCCCCCAGGTGAAACCTTCTTGCTGTGGGTTTCTAACGCCACAGCACACAAGCATCATGCTACACCATCCTAACACTCTTGTCGGCACTCGTTGCTGGGTTTTGTTTGTTTGTTTTGTTTTCTGTGCTTCCACTAATCCATGGGCTGGTTTTATACTTCACAAGAGAGCACATATTTCTGTAGGACAAGGTCTACTATTATCATCATTCCACAGAAAAACACTACTCTTTGCATCAGATCCTTAACTGAAGTTTGTCATGATAAAGAGAAAAAAGGACAATAAAGAAAGCTATTCATATCGTCAGAAGGTATACACAGTATTGCATGTTTTTTTGTGAAGAGATTCAAATTTCTCATGAGCAATAAAATTTATACTTTTCAGAGCTCTGTATTATTCATTCTTTTCTTATAGCTAAGAATAAAGATTCTGAAGATACTTATTTTTTATAAAGAATTTAGTGAGCATGTAGAATACACAAAAACTTGGTATTTTTAAGAGATTTTTTCATAAAAATGGCAGTATTGCTGATAGGCAAGGTACATAGGGAGAAAAGGGGAAGAAAAGTATGAAACATTTTGAACACAGAATGAAGAATATATTAGTATAAAGTAAGTTTCTCAAGGAAAAGTTTCCCTGAGAGAATTCTTTATCTGCATTTAAGAGAAATTATTGACATGTACTGATGGTAAAGAAACACAAATATTCCTCCAGATGATGGAAAAACTATGGAGAAAGACTTTGATGAAAAGGATCATTATTATTAAGCTGGTTGTTGTGCAATGATTGAATTTGGGGATTGTGCAAAGCCTACCGGTCCATCCAACAGGTGTGTATTGAGTGCCTGCCATGAAAAAGCCCTCCTCTTGGCACCCAGGAGTGTGTGGAAGTTTAGATAATAGTCTCTACTCTGTAGGGGGTTCACCTACTTACGAGAAAGGATATTCAGAACAGGTAGAAGTATACCAGCTGGAACAAGAATTCTGATAACACTGTCTGGAGGAAGAAGATTTAATGGGCCATTGAATGATATTTTCCCATGAAGAAAGTTCTGTGTTCCACATCAGACATTTTTAGAAGGTTTTGTTGGGGAGCAGTGATGACCTGTCAGTGGAATCACATTGCCTATATTTGTCTGTGTAAAAATAAGTGCACCATTCATCTCAACATCAGGGTTTCAATTTTGACCTACATAATAGTTGTGAGACTTAAATAAGTTCTTATATGTAAAACTTTCAGTAGAGCAATGAGCATACAAGATCAATAAATATTGATGAGGGTGATGAAAATGAAAATAATGATGATGGTAATAATGATGACGACTTCAGAGAGGAAGAAGCAAAAGATTTAAAAGGAGGAGGAGAAAGAGCTAGAGGAGAAAAGAAAGGAGGAAGAGAACAAAGAAGGAAAGTTGATATTTCTGTGAAATCTTTAGGCTCTTTAAAATGGATTAGACGAGGAAGGGAAGAGAAGAGGGAAAAGAAGACAAATGTGTTTTACTTAGTAGCAAGTCTAAGGCAATAGAAGAGAAAATGGAGAGAAAAGGATGAATGTCGAAGTTTTCAAAGGAATGTTTAATAGCTTAAATACCGAAGTTGGATGATTGCCTGGTGAAGTAGTCAGAGGACATGGGTAAGTTGGAGTGAAGTCTTTTCGAGGACAAAGAAAACAGATGGGAGATGTTTCAAAACTGCTATGAAATGACAGCAAAAGCATCAAGATGAAAATAACTTGTTAACACTTGGGAATAGAGAACTGAAGATGGCATCAGATCCATTGGTACCGATTTGAGATTTGATATAATTTGAAGCTCAGAGATAAGATCAATTTACAAAATAAACATAGAGAAGGATCATTCTTTTCCACATACCTCTTTGTCTATGGTCATTGTTTTTTCATCTCAACTTCCTACCCTGACTTGTGCTACCTTCAGCCACTATGAGACTTAGAAATTCAAAAAATAAAGTAATTGATCTGCACACATGCATGTGCACACGCTCTCACACACACACACTCAAACACAGGTGTTTATTTCTAAGTATACGCCTGCTTTATTGACACGCCATACCTGATACCCAGTGGGGAAAAGTGAGTTCAGAGTCTTGTCTCCCCGACTTGCTGGCTTTACAAGAGTCAGCAGGATGCTTTTTCTCTCTGTGTCCATTTCTGTGTCTGGGGAAACATTAGTATCTATCACACCCAGTAGTGAGGAAGCTGAAATGGTTTATAGAAAGTGGTTTTCCACCTGTAAAGGTATAAACTTAAGATGGTTGTACTGAGTCATATAGAGTAACAACAGACATCAATCAATCCATTTTTCCCTTTAGTTATTGCCTTGCCTCTTCCTCCTGTAAAAATAAAAATAGTTGATTTAAACCTTTTTTTTTTTTTTTCTCTAGTTCTTCTGTCTTTTGTCCTACCAGTTCAACATAGGGCAAAGATCTAAAAACATACACAGACATCTAGATTTATAAATCAGGAATCCAGACCTCCTCTAAATGAGTAAATGCATAAAGTATATTAGGTTTATGAAAAAAAAGATTATAAAGGTTACCTACAATCTATTATGAGTAGATACAGTAAAACCACATTTATTTTATGACTCTGTCATATCAAGAGTGACATATATGCTTCTTATTGGATAAAGCTTCAAATAGATGAAATATTTTTATTTATGGGGCATTTTACATAAGTTTATTTCCTTTCCATTAGCTACCAGCTCTTATGTAGAAGTTCTCTTAACTAATGTTGATTAAGTAACATCTACTATGGTCACCTCCTGAAAAAGAGACTCTGGAGAAACAAAGAAAATACGCAGTATTTCTACCTTTAGAGAAATTGTGTTTTGCTAACTTTATTTATATATTGCATTATTTGTATCTATTTAGAACCTACTTAGACTTTTCTTGTTATATTTAAAAGATTCTGTACACTAATATAAATGTTTAAATACTTAAGAATTATTTTATTTTATTTTATTTTGACAGAAGAGAATATTTATTAGACACTTCCTATGTGGTACACATTTTGCAAACCATCGTATGCACTGTCTCATTTAATCCTTAAAATAATCAGCATTTCCATTAAATTATGTTTTATTTTTTTCCCAATAAATTTGATCAGATAAGTTTAGTGAATTATTTAACATTTAGGCATTATATTTCATCTTACTTTTTCCAGAGATAGTGTAGCAGCAGGTGGGATTTTTGTGTTTTTTAATTTAGGTCACATTAGATTTTTTGAAAGTTAAGAATACCTATAAAAAAACAAAAGACATTATTCCCTATCTTTAGTGAACTTAAGTTAAGAAAGCAACTACCATTTCTGAAGACCCAAAGCTCTATACATTATAAAATTTAGTGATTTAACATACTGTAAATGAACTCTGGGATGGTGAAGAGTATAAACATTTATTTTAATAGGTTCATGGATCTTTGAGTGGAGCAGAGGGAATAGATATTTTATCTGAACTCTTATCTTGGCTTTCATGCTTACCTAAATTATTAAACATACAATAAACCAGTGAAGCACTTAAAATTACAGAGGCATGCTAATCATGGGGAAAAATAGCTTTGAAGGCCAAGACAATAAACACAATATTTGAGAATTGCTTTTTAAAATTTTATGTCACATTTCTCATAACAAGTGTTGTAATAAAGATTTTATTGCTAAAACTTGATACAGAACTAGGTCATTCATAAATCTGTTGCAGTTATGTTTCAGGATAAAATAAAAATAAAGATCTGTTATTCTTTTAATACATACCCAAAGTATAAAATACTTCTGTTATAACTCTGTTTCTAATGGCACAATCTTTTATACATCTATAAACAGCTGTCTCAGTAGCATTCCAGATTTTTACTTGAAAGCTATATTTATTGAAGTTTCATACATTTTTCCAATAAAATCTCTTAGATAAGTAAAGTAGAATTTATTTGTATTTGCTCAGCATTTAAGTGTGATATGAAGTTCAATTAAAACCCCACTAGATAGTAAAACAGTAACACAGACCATCTCTCTTCTCCCCATAATCAGAATACCAGAGATATTAGGTAGGACTGAACTGATGTTTTTGGATGAATAAATGAATGAATGAATGAATGAAAAAAGACCTGCATCTATTGTTTACAAATGAAAATAATTTATTCTAATGGTATGGTGGGACATGTATTTATTTTTTTCAATTAGAAAGCCAGTGTTCAACTAGCATATTCATAAAATTTAAAAGATAATACACTAAAACATCATTCACACTGGTCTGATTAACTCCAATTTGCAGTTGTCTGCTACAGTTTTTCTTGAATTAGATGTAGTAATACCTAAAGTGTAGCATGATGGCACTTTCAAACGTTTTTCCAACCCAGATTTTTGACATCCATAAAAAAGTAGTTTCAGTATCCTGATGAGCAGGGTCAGTAACTTTCTCTTTATGAGTCACATTTTGCAGTCATAGTTTATTTTATACAACATATTTCATCTTGTTAGATTTCTGATTTAAACCATGACATTGCCAGATTTTCAAGTTCCCAGTACCTATAATTGGAAGGCCATGGGAGGAAAATATTCTGTGGGGTCATCCATAAAAAAGGCAAGAGCCAACTTTGGGCTCTAGCTTAGATAAGAAACATGTTAGACCATGAAGGATTTTATGGACTGTAACTCTAAAGAAGATTCATAATACCAGAAAGAGATTTTTTTTTTAAAGTCAACATTTTAAATAGAAATAACCAGCAAATTTTCATCTGAAACACATCATAAGCAAAAGATACTGTGTTTTGTTTCGTTTTTGTTTTGTTTTGTGTTTTCCTGAGGAGAAGACACTGAGATAAGAATGTAAGTCTAAGTAATTTATGTGGGAGGTGACCCGTGACCCCAGGCATGAACAGCATAGGAGTGAGGAAGTAAGACAGGGAAGGGAAGGTATCCAAGGCGGTTACCAAGCGAGTTGTGATTTTGGACGACTGAACTCTGTCTGGATGAGGAATGCTGGGAGGTAGAATGCACCTTGGAGATTTATTCTATGGGAGGTAGAACGCACCTTGGAGATTTATTCTAAACAAGCCAAAATCTTTGGAGAATTTTGCACCCACTCCACGTGCGTCATTGGCTGAGGCTGCTTCCAGTGGCATTAATGTTCTGGCAGGGCTGACTTTGCTTCGGCCACCAGAAAAGAAAAACAACTGGGGGCAGCCTGGTAAGTGTTCTCAATCAGCTGTCTTTGTCTTGTAAAGGGGGTTTCTGAGGGGTTATGGGCAGGGCCCTGGCGATGTGCGGATACACACATCTTTAAACCCCTGGCTGGCTGGCTGGCTGGCTGGCTGCCTCCACCTGCCCCAAACACAGGGTCTAGAAAAAAAAAACATTCTGAGGATCTTTCTCGTTTAAGTTAGTTCCCCATCATGTCTCTTGTTTGTCCTTTCTACCTTTTCTGGGGCATGCATTCTATCTTTTAGCAGGTTCAGTTAAGGTGTATCTGGGTTTGAAATGTGCAGGCCTTGCAATTTTGGAAGGAATCATTTAGATTACTTACTTTGATACCACAGAAGGATGTACCAGTTCACCATAATTATTTTCTGTAAGTTAGCTGAAACAAATCTGTTATACTTAGAATTGATAGGATTGGGTTTTCTTCCTCCTTTAGACATGAGAGCGGCCTCTTTTATTCAGAAAATGTTTCACTGAGTGTTGGATGGCCGAGAGGGGGGATATATGATTTAATTCCTGCTCTTACTGAGTCAAAGCTTCAGCTGAAGTGGGAAAAGGCATATTTATTTCAACTAAAATGCCACACTGTGTGGTAGGCCCGTCTGGGTAAAGAGAAGTGTGCTCTGAAAATTCAGAAGTAATAATTTCTTGCTACAAAACCGAGGCAAGCTTAACTGAGAAGATAATATTTGGTCTTAGTCTCAAAGAAGAGGTAGAAATGGAATACATACTGGAGGAAAAGCTTTCTAAGTGGAGAGGAGAGAATAAATACAGTCATGGGTATGTGCTTAGGATGCTGTTAACAGTTAAACCTGTTAAGCTAACATCATTCTTTTGATTTCCTCCTTTCAAATTTGTCTTAACAGAGGTCTGTTGTGATTGCTACTGGTAGATTTGTTTAGGAGATTTTTTTCTTTTCCTTCTCAAGGGTTTCCTCATGAAAGTGATTTAGGGTGAACAAAAGGAAGTAAAGAAATAAAATAATGAATAAAACCTCTCCAGCAATGAATAGAGAGATTAAAATTACACAGACAGGTATCACGGCATACCCAAAGAATGCTACACTTGTCAGTAGACCTAAACTGTAGTCCTAACTCTGCCACTAATTAACTTAACCCTCTGGGTCTCAGCTTCCTCGTGTGGAAAATTAGAATGTCTGGCTGTATGTCATGGAAGTTTACTTAATCTCAAAATCTCTGACAGATTAGATGATACTGCCATATGTATAAAGAAAAAAATATTGGGATGATTTTATTTACTACAAATCATAATGTTTGATTCAAATGTTTATCTGAATGGCAAGAGCTAAGAAATACAAAATTGCCTCAAGACAGAAGATATAAAGACATTAACATACATTTAAGTAAATAAGCAATGAATATGAGACCTGGGAGAAATTGTGAATAATATTTATATGAATATTTCTTTTCTAGTCCACATGCTGTTCTTTTCCTACTAAAAATTGCTTTCTTTAATTTTGTATTTAATTCAACACTGTTGTTTTCTGTGTGGAAGGGAAAAATCTTCATATGCATACAAGATTTCTAATGTCATAATTTTAGTAGCGATATAAGGGAAGATAACATAAAGTTAAATCTTTTGTTATCAAATTTGCCTATACCCACTCAAACAAATTCTATTCTCTAGTATTTGAATATACAGTATATACAATATTCATTTAAAAATATTGTATATGACATTATATGATGTATGTTTCATACAAATCAAATCAATATTAAAAATATACAACCAACACTTTACTGAGTAGACCTGAGTTAAAAATAATAATAATTTTGTTACAGATGAAGAAAACAGACCATGAGGATGTGAAAGTTATTACTTGAACATGTTTGACAAGAATTCCATGTTTGATCCTTTGTACCTTAAAGATATATAATATTGTTGCACTGCATTTAGAGTTAAGAAAATGCCAGTGGACCCTAGAATAAAATTTAGTAAGGAGACATGTAAGAAACATGGTCATTGACCTTCGAAGTCAGGTTTAGGGGATGGAGTGATGCAGTGAAGAGAAAGACCATAGGCTTAGGAGGAAAGAGCGTGAGTTCCAGCTTACACACTGTCATTACTCAACAGGGTGACCTTGCAAACAGAGCCTAACTGCTCTAATTCTCACTAGCCTCAACTGCGAAAGAAGAAATTTGGATGGCATCTAAGATTCCATTCTGCTTGCACAAGTTATGAGACTGTTTCAGACTGTTTAACTTTTCAAAGCTAAAACAGCTTTGAGGTTACCACCTTACCATCTGAGGTTACCATACACCAAGCTCAAAGTTGTTTTGTATGTGGAGACGTATTCTTTAAAAACGGTGACAGTTTGAATCGTGTTTTCCATTGTGCAGAAATACATACACAGCCAGTTGTTTGCAGTGTCTGTAAAGATTTATACGTAACTTAATACCACTCTCACACTCAGAATTCCCCTGCCTGTTTTTCACAGGGACCATTCCACAAAAGTCTCATAATTTTGTGGTTGGGTAAAGAAAAAAGCCAGCTGTCTTCCTGGCATGGCATAACTGTGGCATGAAATGCTTCTGGTTACATCAAGATTATAATATACCTGCAGCGTCTTGGGCCAAGCATTTACTGAGCTTTCCTCTTGAGCCAGAACTGTGCTCAGCTTTATGCAGCATCATCACATTTTTTCCCCTTAGAACAATACTGCAAGTACACTATCATTAGCCCCATTTTATACACAAGAAGTGGAGGATGAGAGATGGGAAGTAAATTGCCTCTAGTCCCAGAAGCCAGTTATGTCTGTCTCCCAAAGCTCATGATCTGTTGAGGAAAGGGCTAAAAGATGACTCTGATTTTAAGCCTGAGTAATTAGCAAGATGATCATGTAATTAACAATTAGAGGGAGTGCCAGGTTTCAAATGGAATATTTTGATTTCTGTTAACCATGTTGAAATAGAGCTGCTGATGGCATGTTTAAGAGAACTGTTATAGTAAACTGGAAATAAAGAATTATGACTAGAGAAGCAATCAGTTACAGTTTTCAGCCAATCCTTATCTCCAGGATTAAATAAATATATATATATATAATTGGTAAGATTCACTAATGACTCTGTCATAAGCATATACATACAGGCATGCATATATACGTATGTACACACATAAAATAAAGAACAGTGAATTACAGCTCTCATCTTTGGTGAATGAATGTTTACTGGTTGCCAAGTTGAGTAAAACTCTAGTTTACCAAGAGGTCTGTTGCTCATTTTTAGAGGCTGAAAATCTTGATTATATCCACACGGTGGGATAAGTCCCATCACTCAAATCTGGATTCTCATTATCTAAAGCTTATAAGAGACTGATATATAAGCTAACATAATAAATTACTGATATTAATTGACCACTGTCATGCATACCAGAATGCTCCTATCTGTATGAAAAAATACATATCTTCCCTTTGGGCCAAATGACATGAAAAAACTTTTTTTTTTTAATCAGATAGTTGCTTGTTCAGCATGGTTTTGAAGCAAGGAGAGCTACCAGGTGATCCAAATGTTTAATAAGTTCATTTTCATCTCTACAGCGCAGTAGTATCGTCACAGTGTCCTAAGTGCTTAAGTTCATTTGCTAGGACAGACATATTTCCCTTGAGAGTTTTGGGAGGAAAATTGTGAAAGTATTTCTCATGCACCCCCGCATTCAGATCTTGACTGTTTATTTGCAGGTTCCAGCAGTAAGGCTATGTTTCCTCATATTCCATTAACTGAAGAGCTCACCTTTGTCTAAGAAATTTCTCCCATTTAACCAATAATCTAATTTATAGGGGAACAATCTAGACCAGCCATATCAGGCAACTATAGGCTTCATCATAAAAAGCGAGTGGTAGTACAGCCAGAGACCTTCACAGCCATCCACTTTGCTTCTTGCTTTTCTTCCCCCGTGTCATGGAGACTGATGTGCCCAACACATTCCGGACTGTTATTTTCACCATTATTAGTAGCAGTAGGTAGTTTCTTATTGTCAATTCTTATTCTTTCCTGCTGTTCATTCTACCTGTAACTGTATTTTGCAAATTTATGATCCAGCCAGTGTGTGTGAGCGCACGCGCGCACGCGAGAGAGATTTGATTCTGAGAAGATAACTTAATTTTCCCTATTTCCATGGCTGGAAGAGTACTGATAGTCACATCCTTCTCCAAACCAGAGACTGTTCAAGTACTGAGAAAAACTAGGTACTGATATCAAGTCCTAAATGCTTATAAAATAACTTGCTAACCTTTTGGAGTGTTCATTCATTCTTATTCAATGAAGAGCATGCTTACCTAAAACTTAAGAGAAAACTATCAGATTTGTTCCTACCTTGTTTCATATCTTGTTTGTGGAAAAACATTTTTAAAATGTGTTATCCATATACTATCATATCTGCAAGCACTGGAGAAATCATGGGATAAAAGGAAGAAAAATGAATTAAATACATCACAGTCGTTGTGTGTGAGGCGTCCCTGTAAGTAAAAGACAAATGTGAACACAGTGGAAGGCAGTACAGTGTGGACTCTAATTGTACATTTAAATGATGCCAGAAAAAATGGTAGTTCTGGTGGATCAAAAAGGAGAGAGAGCACCCCAGCCCAGAATTACCGGAGAAGACCTCATCGATAAAGGGGAAATAATATGCTTCTTGCTGTTTGAATTCTGGTTAATCAAGCTTTTAAAAATTGTAAGACATAGTGTTTTAACACTTTTCTCTGTGTTTGATTGGGAGTATGTGTGTGTGAGTGTGTATTTAAAGATTTTTTAATAAGACCGTGGTGTTCGTCTGCATTTAACTTTGTATAAAGAAACAATGTTAAAATAGTTGCTGTATCTCAAATAAGAAATGCATTTCATCATGATGTTTCATAATTTTTAGCATAGGATTAAAAAAAATGAAATTGTACCTTTATCACTATACATTATTCTTAAATAATTATCAGTGTTGCAAAATAAATTTTAAAGGAAGACAATCAAATTTAACTATAAAATACTAATTTCAGTACATGAAATAAGAATGCAACCACATAGATGGGCATAATTTTCTTTGTAGCTAAGTAAGAGTATTCTTTCCAATCTGTTATTCGTTTCTTGTCTCCCATCCCTTCAACTTAATGAACTATGAGAAGTATCAAGAAGAGAATGTATAGGTAGTTTTAGGGGGCTCCATGGATTTTAGTAATAAACAACTTTCTATGTAAAATTATCACACAGGTGGGAAAAAAAGAATTCATTTTTATTCATTATTGCATCCTTTATTAAATATTTTACTGTGCATGTTGTAGCAATAAGCGTAAACTTTACATGTTTGCAATTGTTAAAATGTTTCATTAGGACGTATATTTGGCATGCTGCCTCCCTTTAACTTTATTGATGGAGACTGTTGCTTAAAAGAACATTCTATTTCTCTATGAGTAGTTTCTAGTCATTTCCTAAGTAGCAATGGAGGGACATTGCCCCCAGCAGGGAAAAGGGAGAATAGAAATAGAGCTCTGTTCTAGCACTTCATCTAAAAGTTAATGAATATGAGTGTGAGAAACTGTACACATTGACAAGAAGTAATCTTAAAAATGTGTAATATCACTAGCTACTGAGTGAGTGCTATTTTTAATAAACTGCATTTTTAAGAAAAAAAATCTTAACATCATTTTATATAGACAATATTGAAAATTAAAGTTGATTTCAAGTAGCTCATAGTTAAAAATTATGCACAAAATGTCATCAATGTTTTATAGTAATTAAAAATAACAAAACTTTTCCAGTTCTGTTACATATCAGAACTAGATATAAACTCGTAGCCCATAAAACAAATTAATTTTTGGCCTCTAAAACTTATGAAATCAGAAGTAAATGTGCTTCTTTGAACATGTTTGGAACTATCTCACTTCTAAAATAGTGATTGCTTTCATTTAAATTTGTGCTGTTATTTTTCCATAAATATATATATAAAGAAATTATATTGCAAACACAGGAAGAAGTGGTATTTAATGTTTCCTTCTCTGTGACGTTTTTCTGAAACATTGTGCCACAGTTAACAATGGGCAATTCAAAATTTATGATGCATTGCATAATTTATTGCCACATTTCAGGCTGGCATTTTTTTTTTTTTTAACTTACAGACAAGATGAGCATTTTAAGGCATTTTCAGATACAGGATTTTAAAGTTATTCTTTCTCTATCTCTCTGGCCTGATTCCCCATCACCCCTCATCTTCCTGTCTAAAATTGAGAACTTTAGAACATCTCAGTGTCTGTGACGAGATTGAATTTATGTATGGTTGACATTTAAAATAAAATGTTATTGCAGAAAATGTCAGAAAGTGTAGTAGTTAAGTCATCTGTTAGAGGACTTAATATACTTTATAACCTTGTAATTTTATCAGATTTAAAAGATTTATTCTGTCACGAATAAATGATGTTATCCATAAACTTGAACTTTCTCTTGGAGTAAATAATAGTCATTGAGGCAAAAAAAGTGAAAGGTAAGGAATTTAAATAGTCTGTGTAAATACTCCAGGGTAGATAATAGGTATATTACTTTTGTTTGAACATTTTTGAAAGCTCCAATCTAGGGCAATATTGATTTACATTTAGAATAATCAAATCATCTGCATATCTTCTAAACAGAAGGTATCTTTGATGCATTGAAAAATATGTGCTTTTACTGGAAAGCCATTTATATTTTCACACGGTTGGGTTTCTGCGGCGAAAAGGGAAACTTTTATTTATTCATTCATTGATTCATTCATCCATTCATTTTTTAAACTTGAAGTATAGTTGATATACAGTGTTGTACCAGTCTCTGCTGTACGACAGAATGGCCCCGTTTTACACACACACACACTCTGTTTTAAAATGCTCTCTTCCGTTACGGTTTCTCCCAGGAGACAAGGGGCACTTGTAACTTGTACTAACGTTCAGCATGGAGGCGGTGTCTCCTCCCGTCACCCGTCAGTCCTTGGCTCCATGGAGGATACCAGCCAAGAAAACACATCCTGCTTCTCAAATTACTTACGTAGACATCTAATTTCAAACACACACATAAAACAAGTGTTTCAAGAGGCACAGCAAATCAGCAGTAAAGTACTGCAGTACCAGTGCCTAAATACCAAAAAAAATAATAATAATACCGGACACACAGATAGGATTTATGTTTATAAGCATTGCCAACAATAACTCAATTGTGTCTTGTTTGACACTGGAAATGTCATAAAAGAGGTTGCATATTTCATTTACTTATTGACACTCTTGAATCTTTTCCCTAATGCTGCTTGGATTCCCCTGCACCACAAAGTGGGATTTGGGGTACTTTGGTCCTACGGACCTAGGAGCTTTGAGATTGGGAGCAAATTATTTCTCTCAGTGTCTTCCTTTCCTCAGATGTTGCACTAGAGCTACTAAAGTTTATTCTAAGTGATGGGGAATGTTACGATTCTCTAATGAACCGAAAGAGTGTTGGCATCCTCCCAGCTGGAAAGGGAAGAATTGATTTTAAACCACGGCAGGCCAACAAACAAAAGTCCTTATTACTATGTTTTTGAAAGCATAGAAAAGGTTTCCGCAGACCCAGCCCCATTGCTTGGTCGGGCTCGTGCAGCGGCTTCATTCCCAGCGCTGGGTTTAGGCCTTTATTAGTCTCTGGTTCACAGTGTGGAAACTTCTACTTGTGAGTAAACCTTGGTTTCCTGTGGATGCGTGAGTCTGGGAGGAGTGTGACTTCTCTAGAGTGTTGAGGAGGAAGGAACAAGGACACACTGTTTAAGAAAAACTGATTTAACATGAAAGGATCCAAGGTGTAGAAAGGAAGCGAGCAGAAAACAGCTCCGGGGAAAGCATCACCACTGGGAACAGAGTGTCTCAGGCTTTCTCTCCCTCCAGCCAGGTCCAGTCATTAGCCAAAGAGGATATTCGTCCATGTTCCCTCCCCTTATTTCTCTTTTTTTGCCACTGTCCCCATTACCCCCAACTCAAAGGCTTTTGTGGCTCTTTCCAAGGTAAAATTTGCATAATATTTTAAAAATAATAATTATAAATTTGGCCGCCACTAAACACTTTATTCTTAACCCAAAGTGTTACACCTCATAGGGCACCAACTTTGACCAAGTGTTAAGAAGAGAAAAAGAAGAGTGAAAATAAGTTTTGCGGGGTCATCATTCAACAATAGAGTACACTTAATTAAAGGAGAAATCTCCCTTGGCAGTGATACATTTGTGGGGAAGAGAACTTTGCCCCCTCATGAATGAAAAATGCTTGAATTAGGACACTTCAGCAACAGCCTCTGAAATTTTAAAGTGGCCAAATAAATTTCTAATTATAGAAAGATTCTCATTAAATAGTGAGCATGTATAATTACAGAAAGGTTTTCACTTAATTAGAATCTCATCAGAGCTTCCATCTGCATTGAGATTTTGATAATAGAGGTCAAGACCTTTTGGGCTTGCTGGGGAAAAGTAGGTCAAAATATGAGGGAGTTATAGATCCATCAAGAAGTTTCTGGCATAAATAATTTTTATTGAGTTCTGGAAAAATGAGACAGAGAATAAATGGTCATGAAATGTAAAGAGTGGGTGTCAGCATGATTCATGTGGAAGATATCTGCCAAGCAATTATGCTCTTAGAATGACAAATTAAATATGACTGAGCATACACAGAATTGAATCATGTATATTTCGGGGTGAGAGAAACTGTAGTACTGAAAGAAGACAAAAATGGTTGGACTCTGTAGCAACAAGTAACAAGCAATCTTGCTACTTAATGCAAGATTCCATGTATGGAATCGTAGTTATCCTGCTGATAGACTATAGACAGAAATTCCCCAGAGAATCCTAAAACAGTTGAATTTGAGAAGAAAGCTTAAACTGAACACTGTAAGTTTATATTGTGTGTTTATTATAGTAGTTCATGGAGTTCTACTTATTATATCATGAACACTAGGTGGATAGACAGCCTTCCGCGATACTCCCTTGTTTTTGCACGTACTAGCAGATTTACCATTCTGAATATTACCCTCTTTACTTTGATAGTGGTTTAGATGAATGATTGTTATTTGGATGGTTTTGTTTAAGGCACTGTTTCTACATAGGTTGATGCTTCCAGAGGACTAAACCCGGGTTGAGTACCAGGCATTTTTTCCAGGCAATAGGACTATAATGATGCATTAACTATAGGTCTTACCCTGAGGAGCTCAAGGACATATGTCCAGGTAATTTTAATACAGTGTTATAAGCCATGTAGAAGAGAATGTGATGGTAAGATCGTATGGAAGCGTAGAATAGGAAGGGACAGAGGCTTCTCTGTGCCAACTATACAAATGGAAAATTTATTCCTTCGTTCAAAAAAGTTTTGTCGAGACCCTACTAGTTACCGAGCCCAAAGACCCTCTGCCATCAATTGGTGGTAGACACCCCTTCTCTTCATGTCAAGAGTCTGAGTTAATGTGAAGTAGCAGAGACCTCATTTGATGGCCCAACATGATGAAGTCATCCAGTAGGACTAAGGGGAAAGACTTAAAATTATACGCTGTACGTGTTACATGCTGTTGACTCATGACGATAAAATTCTGCTCCCCGTGAGTGGTGAAGAACTCTGCAAAAAGGCGTTGAGTCATTTATTTCTCTTTGTAAAATATGCTGGTAAAACTGTATTAATTCAAACTGATACTTGTGCAGTAAGCAGCTTGTTCAAGGCATTGCACTGATCTCTGAAGGAAAGCAGAACTGGAGGATGTAGTTCTTGCCCGCAAGGAATTTAAGATTGAATGGGGAAAATAAACATACAAACAATGGATCTTAACACAAAACAAAATGTAGTAAGTGCTAGATCAAGGTACAAGTAATTGGCTCTAGTAGAAAAAAAAATGCTTCTTGTTTTTCTTCATCTCCCTGGCCACTAACTTAGTTTAGGTGCCTTTCTCTCTAGGCAGTGTTCATGCAGCAGACTTCCAACTGGCCTCTCTTTCTCATTTGTCGCATTTTAATTATCTTCCAGTATAATTCACTCATTCCGTTCCTTCATCTTCAGTCTCTATGTGTCCCTAGGTCTGAAGTGGGTCTCTTGTAGATGGCATATATATGGGTCTTGTTTCTGTATCCATTCAGCCAGTCTGTGTCTTTTGGTTGGAGCATTTAATCCATTTACATTTAAGGTAGTTATCAATATGTATGTTCCTATTACCATTTTCTTAATTGTTTTGGGTTTATTATTGTAGGTCTTTTCCTCTCTGTGTTTCTTGCCTAGAGAAGTTCCTTTAGCATTTGTTGTACAGCTGGTTTGGTGGTGCTGAATTCTCTAAGGTTTTGCTTGTCTGTAAAGGTTTTAATTTCTCCGTTGAATCTGAATGAGATCCTTGCTGGGTAGAGTAATCTTGGTTGTAGGTTTTTCCCTTTCATCACTTTAAATATGTCCTGCCGCTCCCTTCTGGCTTGCTGAGTTTCGCTGAAAGATCAGCTGTTAACCTTATGGGGATTCCTGTGTGTGTTGTTTGTTGTTTTTCCCTTGCTGCTTTTAATATTTTTATTTTGTATTTAATTTTTGATAGTTTGATTAATATGTGTCTTGGTGTGTTTCTCCTTGGATTTATCCTGTGTAGGACTCTCTGGGCTTCCTGGACTTGATTGACTATTTGCTTTCCCATATTCGGGAAGTTTTCAACTATAATCTCTTCAAATATCTTCTCAGTCCCTTTCTTTTTCTCTTCTTCTTCTGGGGCCCCTATAATTCAAATGTTGTTGCGTTTAATGTTGTCCCAGAGGTCTCTGAGACTGTCCTCAATTCTTCTTTTTTATTTATTCTGCTCTGTGGTAGTTATTTCCACTAGTTTATCTTCCAGGTCACGTATCTGTTCTTCTGCCTCAATTATTCTGCTATTGAGTCCTTCTAGGGAATTTTTAATTTCATTTCTTGTGTTGTTCATCATTGTTTGTTTGCTCTTTAGTTCTTCTAGGTCCTTGTTAAATGTTTCTTGTATTTTCTCCATTCTATTTCCAAGATTTTGGATCATCTTTACTATCATTACTCTGAATTCTTTTGCAGGTAGACTGCCTATTTCCTCTTCATTTGTTTGGTCTGGTGGGTTTTTACCTTGCTCCTTCATCTGCTGTGTGTTTTTCTGTCTTCTCATTTTGCTTAACTTTCTGTGTTTGTGGTCTCGTTTCTTCAGGCTGCAGGTTTGTAGTTCCCATTGTTTTTGGTGTCTGTCCACAGTGGCTAAAGTTGGTTCAGTGGGTTGTGTAGGCTTCCTGGGGGAGGGGACTGGTGCCTGTGTCCTGGTGGATGAGGCTGGATCTTGTCTTTCTGGCGGGCAGGACTGTGTCCAGTGGTGTGTTTTGGGGTGTCTGTGGCCTTATTATGATTTTAGGCAGCCTCTCTGCTAATGGGTGGAGCTGTGTTCCTGTCTTGCTAGTGGTTTGGCGTATTGTGTCCAGCACTGGAGCTTGCTGGTCATTGAGTGGAGCTGGGTCTTGGCGTTGAGGTGGAGATCTCTGGGACATTTTCGCCATTTGATATTTTGTTGAGCTGGGAGGTCTCTGGTGGACCAGTATCCTGAAGTTGGCTCTCCCACCTCAGAGGCACAGGCCTGACACCTGGCAGGAGCACCAAGACCCTGTCAGCCACACGACTCAGAAGAAAAGGGAGAAAAAAAAGAAAGAAAGAAAGAATGAAAAAAAAATAACATAATTAAAATAAAAATTAAAAAAATATTAAAAATTAAAAAGTTAAAGAGTAATAAAAAAAATAAAGAAAAAGAGAGCAACCAAACCAAAAAACAAATCCACCAATGATAACAAGCACTAAAAACTATACTACAAAATAGAAAAAAAAAAAACAAAAAACTGACAGAACTCTAGGACAAATAGTTAAAGCAAAGCTATACAGACAAAATCTCACAAAGAAGCATACACGTATACACTCGCAAAAAGAGAAAAAGGAAAAAAATATATATCCAGGTACGTGGGGAATTTCTTGCCTTTTGGGAAGTCTGAGGTCTTCTGCCAGTGTTCGGTAGGTGTTCTGTAGGAATTGTTCCACATGTAGATGTATTTCTGATGTATCTGTGGGGAGGAAGGTGATCTCCAGGTCTTACTCCTCCACCATCTTGAAGGTCTCTTAATTCACTCTTAAGGTGACCACAGAATTTACTGTCCAAGACAGGACGTTTTTGAGAATGAAGCAGGGCAACTCATAATTACACCAAAACCACAAACACGTAGCAAGACTCTACCAGGCAGGTCAGTGCGAACGATTGTCCTATTCATCCTACATCCTGATGCCAAGTGAACATTTAAACCACAGCCTGGTTAGGTTGCACTCTTACTTAAAATCACCCAGTGGTTTTCCATTCTGCATCCCTTCATGAGACATGAAGGGCAGAGAAGTGTCTTCATGACCTGATGTCGACTTCCTGCTTCAGTAGGATCTCTCCTTATCAGCTGTCACCTCCTCCCTCGTCACCTCACGCACCTCCTGTTTCCTTCTGATTTTCTCACTTGTAATTCTATATTGGGAAGCTCTTTTCAGAGGTTAGTAAATTGTTAATGTACTTATTTGTAATTCCCCCTAGACTGTAAGGTCTTTTAGGGCAGAGATATATTCTAGAATTTTTTTTAATCCTTAGTAATGAACAAAGCATCCAACACACTAATAAGTATTTAATTAATATTTGTGGACAGAAAAAGCAAGTGAATGAATACGTGTTTTATGACATAGGTTGAAAGAGAAAGCTGATACTCGAGGTCTCATTGAGATGGTGGTATTTGATCTGAGCTTAAAGGAAGAAAGATCTCTTATGGGAAAAAATGAGTAAAAGAACTTTTCAGAAAACAGAGTGATTGAAAGCATGAGCTATAAGAATGATTTATTTTCTGACAAAGATTTTCAAATTGAAGAAAGTTTTGAATACATTTTACAAATGTATAGGTAGGAATAGAGTTTTTCAATAAGAGGTTCTGGAAAGTGATAGGGGTCTCTGAATGCAGTAGAAGTTGCCTTTGCCTCCATTAGAATACTTACATAGGTACAGTTGGAGAAATGGTCCAGAGGGATCTAGGATTTCATAATGACTTTCTTTTGATCCTGAAGGGTAACAGTTGTAAGCCTGTGCACAGTGCATCGTGAATAGCTAAAGCGGGCTAGTGGTGTCCCCAAATGCTGAGACTCGCCCCCCTCCCCGCAAGGAGCATTATCTCCGAGAGTGTATCCAGAAGGAACTTCTCACTTTCCTCTGCCCATCTCATCCTTTTGTTGTATTACTCAGGACTTTCTTAAGAGGAAAGTTCAGAAAATCTGCTTGAAACTTGCTTAAACCAAAAGGAATGTATGCCCGTGTAACTGAAAAGAAACTTCTTTGTTGGAATTAGAGATTTAAACAAATATCAGAAGCCCCAGTTTCTCTCCATTTCTTGGTTCTTCTCTCTTCCATGTTGGCCTCACTCTCAGGGTGTGCTTCCCTACGTTGCAGCCTTTAGCATCTACAGACCTGCATCCTCCCAGGTTCAAGTCTAGTCGAGTAGTAACTCTTTCCCAAGGGTTTCAACCAAAGACTTGAACGTAACTCACGTTGGCCTAAATTGGGTCACACACATTTCTCAAGCAATAGCTGTAGCCAGATTCACGCAATTCTCACTTGGCAACAGGAGCAGGAAAAAGCATATGCTCCATCCTAAGGACCTGTTCTGAGACTATGGAAGAGAGAGTGGTTCTGAGGGTACTGGTGGCAGAAGGAGAGCTGAGCTTCAAAAGCTATATAAGAACCCATAATAACTTGTCACCTTTCCTTCTCCTTGGCCCAGAGATAAACCAAAGTTCTCCTGTTTAGATGTTTTAGTATCTCACTAACTCTTGCCTTCCCAGAGCAGTGAGACATAATGAAAAACTATGTTCATTCTTCTCTGTCCACTTCTGTGACCCAGTGGCAGCTTATCACTAGAGAAGAAATCATTTTTAATTCAATTTCCAATTTGATTATTAATCAGTGATAAAAACCTAAACCAAGGAAGGTCTGTGAATAACCACACGTAAGGGTGATGCTAACTGGAGCTTCATAAATGAGTTTACCTCCCCCTGAGTTTCTCTTTGACCATTTTACCAGGGCTTTCTAAGCTATATCACAATTATATACTGATTCCTCTAAAATCTACCTGTACGTCAAAACCTTTGGAATTACCATTTTGTAGATCAAATGGTCAAATATCAGCAAAGTCATAGAATTCAGCATAATATATTATCTGACTCCAAACTCTCAACTGAAGTCTGATAACCCCATAAGTGTTTCATGTTATAAATGTTGAAAATTAGATACTTTCTTCTCAACAAATTCTGCCTACTTTTGTTGATATGTAGGAGGATGACATCCAAGTTTTTTGGCCATACAAGCAATTCTAGAGACAATGCCTCACCACCTTTTTTTTTTTTTTTTTTCCTAACCTTTACATGTGTCACATTATTTGATGGTACTATGATGGAAAAAATAGGAATTCTACAAAAACTGGTGTTGACATCTGCTGTTGCCCTGTCTTCAAAACAACTGATTTAGTTTTGGAGTAATAAATGTGTTGATTTAATATAAAACAAAACATTGAGATAGTTTGACAAATTATATTTAAACATACTGTGTCAAAAACAGATATTTTTAAAAATGAAAATATTCAGAATCTGCCCTTGTGTGTGATAAAATCAAGACTCTGTGCAGGCACAGACATGGCTACATACAAAAATAAACTTACACCTTTCATGCATATAGTATTCCTATATGACTTCATACAGTTGTTTGGATCTGTGTTGATACTTCACGACAAGTGGAATAAACCCTTTTAAAATTATCTCTGTGGCATCAATAATTACTTCAGTGTATAAAAATGTGGCCCACATTTGTTTATTATTATATAGCTCTTAGTGACAATTAAGTGCATGGAGAGGAGGACAAAGCCAGTTCTATTTTCAAAATCCGAGTGTTCCCTAGAGAAGTGAGATCTAAAGTGTGGTTTCATGATTATAGAAGGAACATGTATGCAAGAAATAAACCGTGTACTGTGTGTGGTACAAAGATTCTTTTCAAACAAAATTACTTCTTTTCCTCAAAGCCCAGCAGTGTAGTTTTGATAACTTTTGGTTGCCAGTTTAAATATCCTGAGCACATTTACCCAGAAAAAAAGATTCATTTTTGCAATATCTTAGAGGTTCGTTAAATTACAAAAACTAATTACTTCAGAAACAAATATACAAGAGTAAACCTGGAAAAGATCTCAGGAAATTAGCTGTTTTTTATACTCATAGTAGAGAGATCTAAGCTAAAATAGGATAGACAGTCATTGTTGACTTATTTGAAAATCACTCAAGGTTAAGAATCCAGAACTCTTTTTGCTAACTTGTGTGCTTTCTCACCATACTGTGTGAGGAGGATGGCGCTGGGGCTGGGCAGGCTGAGCTTGAAGGTCCTCTGCAGTGCTCTCTAGTTACGTAATCATGGGCAAGTCACCCCGTTTGTAAAATGGAGATGTAATTCCTCTCTCACAGGGTTGTAGTGTGCGCTCAATTATTACAGCCACACACTAGACACTCAAATTTAGTCTTTAGGAAAATGTTTTTGCAGGTTTTATGATGGTCAGTTATAAAAACTCCTATAGAAAATTGACTAGTTTCCTTTTAAATTTTTCATTTAATAAAACTTTTCTGTGGAAATATTTTCATTCCATTCTTCACTTTTTTTTTTTTTTTTCAATGTTAAGAGCCATTCTGTGCTCAATGTAGTTTAATTATTACTTGTTTTTTTCTACTGGTCAAATGTGATAGCTTAGTATCAGTTAATTTTTCATTCATTCATTCATCCAGTTAGTCCACTCTAGACCCTCTGCTCTTGATTTATATTGATGCATAACAATTATTCTTGTATCTCTTTAGTTAAACTGTCCCAAATACACTTGTATTTAATTTATATTCAGTTTATATTTATATTCGTTTAGAATAACAATTTACCAGATTATCCAAAGCATTATACAGTATGTGTTTAGATTTTCTAGGTTCTAGAAACTCTGATGAATTTGGACTCATCTGCAAATTATGTTTATGTTTGTATTTAGTTGGGTTTCTCTAGAGGAACAGGCCAACAAGGGGGGTGTGGGTGTGGGTGTGGGTGTGTATGCGTATGTCTGTGCAGAAAGAGAGAGAAACAGAGACAAAGATACAGATTTATTTTAAGGAATTGGCTGGCTCCCACAGTTGTAGAAGCTTGGTAAATCCAAAATCTGCAGGCTACACTGGCAAGCTAGTGACCCAGAGAAGAGCTGCAGTTCAAGCCTGAAGGCCATCTGCTGGCAGAATTCCTTCCTGCCCAAGGAGGTCAGCCTTTGTTCTACTAAGGTTTTCAACTGATTGGATGAGGCCCATCCATATTATGAAGGATAATCTTCTTTACTCAGAGTCCTCTGATTTAAATGCTTATCTCATCCAAAAAACACTTTCATAGAAACATCCAGAATAATATTGGCCCAAATATCTGGGCACAGTTGCACAGCCAAGTTGACCCATAAAATTAACCATCCCCATAGCCTTCAATAAAAGTAATAAATAATTATTTTACTAACTATGGAAAAGTCCTTCCTGTGTTTACTTACAAAGATAGAGGAACTAGTTGTATATTATTAAATAATGCTTTATAGAAGTAAAAATCATTTCTATTTAATACATTCTTGTATCAGAAAAAATTTCATTTATGACCAATTTTAACTTCAAGTACTCTAGATGTAGATTGATGCTAGCATGCTTCAGTTGAGTCAAATACTGTTTTATTTTATTCTTCAACATTTCCTCAGCGTAACAGCAGCTTAATTCTGTCTCTTGTCGACTCATTTATTCTCTTGTGGAAATAATTTTTAATGTTTAGAAATTATATTGTGAATAAAAATACAAAAAGGTATGCTTGTAACTATTGAGTATACTAATAATTATTGAACACAATAAAACTGATTTTGACATTTGATAGTCTAACACAGATTTCTATATATTGGTGTGAAAGATAAAAAAATTTGCTGTGGGCATCAGGTAGACCTGGGTTGAAGTCCAGATTTCATTATTTGTTACTTACGGATTTTAAAGTGGCACTTTAAAGAGACAACATCAGTTGTTTGCAGAGGTCTTCTCTCTTTGGTCATGGACATTTTTGGATAACACATATTTCTAAGGAAAGGTTGGCCAAGTCTCTGGCTAACGTATCTGTTAAATCATGTGGGTCACTACTCACCTGGCAGCAAAAAGAAGTGTAATCCAGGTATTTGTATTCAGTGTAATCTTAAGTTCTTGTATATTATCTGTGAGTTAGGAGAAATATTTTTAAGAGGTTTTTCTTAAAGGACATGTAGTCCGTATCTATAATATATTATAGAAAACTACTTCTTAACTTAGGGAGCTGAGTAACAGAACTCATTTGATTTCATCCTCCCATTTGATTACAGTCACTTGGTATCTTCCAGTATTTTTTGAGGAGTAATAGGAAAAACATGTAATCAGTACAGACTCTAACATAAGAAAGATGTCAGGGTTTTAATCAACCACTGCCTTCTTTCCTTTGATCAGTGGGAGAGATTTTAGTGAAGTCTTAGGACCAGAAATACTTTTGGTGCTTATCTGGAATAATTGTTGATTTTATTATAGGAAATTTTTCAAACATTTGACTTTCTGCATTTACCTCTTTGTATTGACTATTTTAAAGCCCAAAGCCAAATGTAGGTTCCATATATACTAATACCACTAATACTATTAATAAGTAAAATATCCATCAATATGATCAATACATATTAAACATCTATCAAATACTAGTCATCGTACAAGACTTATGACATAATTTTATTTAATTCTTCATAAAACCCTCGAAAAATAGTGCAGGTTGTGATGAAATTACATTTAGTGCTATTTCTGCCTCCTTGGTAAATCCAGGTTTTTCTTTATGCTATTATTAATTAATACTCTGGTTAGAGTTTACATAACTCTGTACTGGTTAAATTCTTTCGTGAACTCAGCTCCCACTAAAATGCACATTTAAATGAGGACAAGTATTTTGTCTGTTTTGTTTACTGTTGTATCCTCACTGTTTAACCTGGGTGCTCAAAAAATATTTACTGAATGACGAGTGTAAAAATGCGGTATAGATGAATATATATATATTTACCTCCATACACACCTAAGTGAAAGACAGAGACTGAATTCTGTAATTTTCATATATGGATATTAAGATAATAGACCTATCAAGCTGTGTTCCAAGAGTTAGATATATAGTTAAAGGGTGACATATAACAGATGCTCAATAAAGTATAATTATTATATTCTGACAATAATTTAGACTGGATATCTTAGATATAAAACTTTACCTTCAGTAAAAAAAAAAAAATTGTTCTGCAGTGTATCACTAAATGGAAAACAAACATATAGGGCAGAAAGGGAAACATTTCTGTATTAAATTACAGAATCATAAGTAGCAATATCAGGAATGCAAGAAAGTAAAACAGTAATCTGGAAGTAGCAAACACAGAAAGAGATATAATAGGATAAGGAGAACATAATTGATGTCTTCCTAAAATTTCTCAAATGTACAATTCATGAAAAAATAGTGAAGAATATATTTTCTTGACTTTTCAAATAGAGTGTGTGTCATGATAAGATTTTATTATTGTCCTATCAGGATAAAAGTTTAAAAGTTATTTTAACACCACAGAATAATAGCTAAGTTGTATCAAGCAGTTTACAGCTTACAAGATACTCAGTTGTTGCAAAATCTTTTCACAGTGATTAGCTACATTTTGCAGTTAGACCAAAACTTGTGAATTTGCTGATGTTTGACTTTTTTTGACTGAGAAACCAAAAATACATAAAAAATAATTTTATGTAACTCTAAAAGTTTTCAAAGCTTTTAGAAAATCCATAACTTTCATCGCACTTTATTTTTAATGTCAGCTACAAAAATCTTGGATCCAAGACTGTCTTGTTTGTCACTGTGTCTTCAGCACATAATACATATTATATATTTGCTAAATATTTATTGAGAAAAATCTTACTTGAATTTTGCAGTAACCATGGGTGAAGTAATGCAGATACTTTCTATCTTCATTGCTTAGTTTGCTTAATAGGCTATTCTACCCACAACTCTTTGTTCTCATTTTGACTGGTTCTAGACTTCAGCATGGTTCTTCCATTAATGACTCCTATACAACTGGAAACCCATTAATACTGCTTTGTTGGAAAAAAGCAAGTGAAACTGACTGTTAATAAAACAGAGCTCAAGCATCTTCCTATTATTTTTTTCTTTCTCTACAAGTTGTATCTTCAAGATCATACCTGCAAGGCAGGGGTCACTCTGCCTCTTATGAAGAATGTGTCTCAAAAACATACTACATTGGATTAACTGTGGTCTTAGTCACCCAGGCGTAAGACAAACACCCCTTCTCTCAGGCAGCCTGGCAAGTTAGAAGTCTTTTTAAGCAGATCACTGGCCTAGCACCAGATAGATTCAGCAAGAGGAAAATAAATCACTCAGATTGAAAGTAATTTTTCAAAAAGAAATGGAATTAAGATAGCGGAATTCAACCAGACTTATAAAAACAGGATTTTATAACAGACACTACGTTTGAGGGATGGGAGTTGATCTCACATTAATGTGGATTTGGTTTAATCGGTTGCCAACAGGACGGAGATTATTTAGTGAACAGTGCCCTCTGTGTGTGCAGTCTGTGATGTGACAGCATCAGGTCTCTCAGAAAACAGAGATCCGGGCTAAGGGAAATTCAAACAAATCAGTTTATATTTGCTAAGCTTTTTTTATGGAGGAAAAATAAATCTACCAATAAAAGACACACTGTAATTAGTCTCTCTAATGGAAAAGTAAGGTCTGATTAAGAATCTTCTGCTAATGCACTCTGGAATTAGTTATAACCAAATTACTGAAAATGTTCAAAAAGCTCTTCTATTATTACTTGACTTGCTTTGTCTCATTTGTCATAGGGCTTCTGCAACCTTTCTTTCTGAGCGAATGTCCTTTTTGCCGCCTTGCATTTTTCTGTGGGCCTGAATTCCTCAGCGCTTGTGCTGGATCACCCAGCAGGCACAATTAAGGGAGTGTATTAGTTCTTCGGCAGATAATAGAAGCTTTTAAAGAGCTTTCTAGAAGAGTCTGTGTGGCATAGTTCTGTATTTTCAAGTCAGTTGGACTCACCGTTTCATAACCTGAACAGCTTGAATAATTTGCAATCACAGAAATATATATTAACAAAATTGAAAGAAGGAAGGAAGGAAAAAGATGTTAGTGGAGTAATATATGTTTATTCAGCTCCTCCTACACAATTATTCATTCTGTATTTCTGAAAGAAACAAGACAATTAGCCAAACACCAGTAGTGCATGCTTATTTACATAATGTGAATGTGGATCAGCTAACAGTGGTTCTCTTCGTATGCACAGCTTCCTTTGATCACTTTAACTGGTGAATGACATTGGTAGATGATGGGATGAAGAAAGTATCAAAGCCATATAGCAATGCTGGGAAGACAAAAAAAAGAAAATTGCCGATTCTTTTTCCTACATGTTGGCAGACACCATTTAATTGCACTGATGAGTGTAGTTTAACTAAATGGCTTTTAAATGCATAAAACAATAGTAAATCTTCATTTATCTAACACCTAGGTGCTTGGCAGGGAAATATTTGAATTACCAAAATATAGGATATCACAGATAACATGATAAGAGATCTCTTTATATGTTTTATTTATTTATTTATTTATTTATTTTTTCTTCATGACTGTTCCACCACAGAGTGACTGCATTGTAATCTTGGGATGGGATGGGGGAGATTTGCATTTTAGCAAGAAACATCGATGAGGGTTCTTTCTTATAATGAAATTTGGACCAGGGAACTGTGGTCTGTATCTTATCTAGTTATTTGTTTAAATGGAGTTGCAAGTGTGGACATGCCTTAACATGCCAAGGGATTTGGAATTTCTGTGTTCCCAACACAAATCTACTTGACAAAATGAGGAGATATTCAAATGAATCAGTGAAATTTTTTGTAGTCCCAATTTACTTTTTTACTTTTATTTTATTTTACTTTTTCAGTATATATTCTTTGAGTTCCAATTACTGTGCAAAGCCCTGGAGATACGTAGACAAATGCCACTTGGTCCTTGCCAATAGGGAACCTGGAGTCTAGTGTCAGAGGCAAGGGAGTAACCAGAACACAATAATTTTGTGGTCTGGCTGTAACCACCACAGACTACTGTGGGAAAACACCTGACAGGTCTTCCAGAAATGCAGTGCTGCCGAATTGTAGGGTGCATTCAAGGGAAGGAGGACAGGGTGGGATAAAGCTGTGTCCAGCAGAGCAGGTAAAGAGCAAGGTCAGGAAGAGCATGGCATTTCATGCTAATGATTGTAGATTCTATCCAACGGGTAATCGGGCAACCCCCAGAACTTTTTTTTTTTTTTTTTTTTTTTTGCGGTACGCGGGCCTCTCACCGCTGTGGCCTCTCCCGTTGCGGAGCACAGGCTCCGGACGCGCAGGCTCAGCGGCCATGGCTCACGGGCCCAGCCGCTCCGCAGCATGTGGGATCTTCCCGGACCAGGGCACGAACCCGTGTCCCCTGCATCGGCAGGCGGACTCTCAACCACTGCGCCACCAGGGAAGCCCCCCCCGCCAGAACTTTTTAAAGAGAAGAGTGAAATATTTAGATCTGCTTTTTTAGGAAGATCATTCGAGTGACTGTGTGGAATATAGATTAGAGGGTTTTAAACTGGAAATGCTGCCTACATGTCCTCAGTTACCTGGATAATTTGTATCTATCGAAGTGAATGGATCACATCTTAAGATACTGCATGTCTGTAGCTTACAGATTTTTCAAATGAAGGTCATTAAAATATCTTTAAATACACATTTGTCTAAAATTGTCAGTTATGTGACTCGAGTGCCTATATTGTTGATAATTGCTCTGAAAAACAAATCTAGAATTTTTGGTCCAAAATGTCGTGTATTGTGTTTTTATCCATAGCATTTTTCAATGAAGGTCAAGAATCAATAATTCATTGAGGTTCCATTCTACGGTCTTATTCTTTTGTTGTAACAGAGATCAAGCAACCTAGAATAAGACATAAGATGAGACCAGAGTCACGTACATGCTCATACTTCAGTGGGTACTCGTGTCATTTCTTTGCAGTAAGATAAATTATACATTTAGCTCAGGCAGTTAAAAACAAGTGAAAATTGCAAGACTCTGCATCAGGAGACTTGGGTTTTGGACCATACATGGATAGTAAAAAGCTGTATAACTGAACATTTTCCAAATCGTCTTGAGTTTTAGTTGCTTCAGCTTTAAAAATCCCTCTTTCAAATGAAAGTATAAAAGTTATATTTAGTTCTCTAATGCCAATGGGGTCTGTGCAATTAAATATGCCTGTAGATATAATCTGCAAGTATAGAGTTTAGTTATCTCAGAATCAGAAATAGACAAGTGTGGTGTTGCCTAGGATTTTCAATTACACATTCCACTTGGAATGGAAGTTTCTTTCAATTTCAAGTAAAATGTTAGGGATAAAAATACTAGCACCATCTTTTCTGAACATACGTCCAATATTGGGGTTCACATACAGGTCATAAAGCACTTATTTATCTTTGGCAGGAAGTATCTTGTGTGGGAGTTTTCTGAGCCGTGTGAAACCCCAGTTGAAAATATGGCAAAATAAATCTTCACATAATTGTTTTTCTTTATTATAAAAAATATGATTCAGATCATACCCTGAAAACCCATGTTTTCTTGCCCAAATCATCCTAATATTTAGCTTCCTTATTAAAGTAGGAAAAGTATATGTGGTTTGCATGAATGTTGTTTGACTGCTGTTCCATATCTCATGACTACTGCTCCATATCTCATGACTACTGCTTGATAGATCCTCTTTGAGCAAGGAAATGCTGATGCTGTGGTGTAAAATATTTCAAAATTATGATTGCTGAAAGAACATGGAAATATACCATTAATTTTTAAAATTTAATTTTGGCAGTTCCCAAGAGTCCTCGATCAAGTGATGGTTAAAAATAAAAATTAATACCATTGCTAGATTATTCTGGAAAGCTCTTTGAAAGCATTTTAAGGTGATACCATGGCATGACTTAACAATTTTTGTGTATATTGTACTGTATACATAAATAATACAGAAAGGAGTACGTGCATCATTTGATTTTTCTCAAAAATACTAACTCAATCTGATTAAAGCAACAAATTGGAGTGTAGTTTGCAGGGGAAAAAAATCAACAAAAATTATACACACACACATGCACACACAGATATATCAATTTAAGCATTTTCTAAATGTTATATGTTGTGTGATTACTACAGAAATTTTGAAAATAATAGGTAAACAATAAAAAATAGAGAAGAAAAATTACCTATAAAATTTACCTATAATCCCACCATGCATACGACACTCTTTAATATACACTTTTATGCTATTTTTCGTTCATCAAACACACGTACACATTTTAAACATCAAATAAAGGCCTCGTGCTTTGGATATCATAGGCCCTATGCTATGCATGTTATTTATAACCTGCTTTTGTTTATTTACCAATGTATTTCCAAGTCAGTACATGTTCTGTTACTACACCATATTAAATAGCTTCACAGATTTCCATTATCTGGGATCACTGTATTTAACTTAAGCAGTAATCTATTATTATGCATTCACTTATATTTGCTCTATTTCTGACATTTTTTATCATATGCTTCTATGAATATATTTGTAGTTTGATCTCTGTTCATGATCATAATTTTCTTGGAAAAAAATCCTAAGGAAAAATAATGTCTACATTGTACACTAGGGTGATTGTCTTACTGGTTTACATGCTCATCATTACCACTCACGTTCTAGAGGATAATGAGCATTATCTTCAACACCTTGTCCCAAACTATATTTTGGGGACACTTAGTGTATAACAGACATTAAAAATTGATCTTGAATAAAATAGTGAAATGGTTGATAAAGTGTGGGGACTTGCACGTACTGAGTCTGAACGCAAATTCCCACCCCTTCTCGCCACTTAAGGATGTTACTCGAGCACTTCTCTCTCCTCTAAATGGCATCGTCGCTCTTTCCCACTCAGTTGGCTCTTTCCAGAAGATTATGAATTTGTTATTTTTTTCCATTTTAAAAAAGCAAATGAAAAACGTTAAAGCTTCTATTATCCTTACTTCTACATCCAGGCACACTTCGCTGTCTTTCTTTACAGTCAGACTCTTCAAGAGTTGTCCGTGAGAGAGGTTTCCATTTCTTCTCCTTTCCTTCTCTCTTGAGCGCGCTCCAATCCATTTTCTTTTTGCCCCATCACCTGATGCAAGTGCTTGTTCAAGATCGTCACTGACACCCCTGTTCAGTCATTGTACTTTGAGACAGAGCAGCGTTGACAGAGCTGTTCACTCCCTGCGTCTTGAGACAGTTTCATGTGGCTTCCAGGTCACAGAGTTGTGCAGTTCCTTTTGCTACGCTAGCTGCGCCATTTCAGAATGCTTTGCTGGCTTCTCTCAGCTTCCTGTCCCCTAAATATTGATGTGCTCAGGCTCTGTTTGGGCTTCTCTTTCCTGTTACATTCACTCCAGTCTCTTGATTTTAAATGCTGTCAATATGTTTATGCTTCCAAATGTATATCCCCAACTCAGGCCTCTTGCCTTAATTTTAGACTTTCATATCCTAACACACAGCTCACACTTACACGTCTAAAACGTGCAACTTTGTGGTCACCACTTGCTCCCTAAGAGTCCTCAGTAAGTTCCAGCTTCATTCTTCCATTTCCTCAGCCAGTGGTCTTGGAATCAGCCTCAATTTCCCTCTTTCTTCACACTCCCTTTATGATCCACCACAATATTCTTTTGCTGTATACTGAGCAGTCACCCAGAGTCTCACCAATACTTACCATGTCCACGGCTACAGCACATGTGTTAAGCCTCTGCCATCTCTCTAGCAGGTTATTGCAATAGTCTTGTCCATGGTTTCCTTGCTTCTGTTCCAGTCCATTGATGTATTCCTTCCTGGAATATAGATGCATTTCCTGGAAGGAAAGCACCCAAGTTGAAGCCATGAAGAGAATCCTCATACTAAGGAAGACAGAGGTAGTGTCAGTGGCAGATTCAGACTGAGGGCTAGGAAGGAGTGAGTTATTCTGTAGTAAGTTAAGTTATGTATATTCATCCATTGCACAAGTACTTTAATACTTCCATGTGCTTGGCTGCATCAGTGAACAAAAGAGACAGATGTCTGCTTGCATGGGGCTTGTATTCTAGTAGAGGAGGAGAAAATAGAAAAGAAATAAAATGGGTGTTATATTAAGTGGTGAGAAGCACTATAGAGAAGTATTAAGCAGGAAAAAGGAATTGGGAGCATTTGAATAATACTGGAAGAAAATGAGGGACTGAGCCACGTAGACGTCTATGGGAAGAGTTTTCTAGGTAGCGGTGACAGCCTTGGTGAGACCAGTGTGGTTAGGGTCCAATATGGAATGGGGGTCAGACCATGTAGGGTCTGAGTGAGATCGGAAGCCATTGGAGAGTTTTAAAAGGGAGAGTAAACTGACTTAAATCACATTTGACCAGAAATTACACTGGCTCTAACATTGAAAATAGAAGGACTACGGTAACGACAGATCTCAGCTTTTTAGAATCCCACGTCAAAGAGCCCTCTTCTGCTGCCACATTGGATAAAAGTGATAAATAGAAACTTTTACCATTCTCTGTTGATACAAGTAAATACTCATCTGGAAATACCACTTTCACTGAGGACTTGTTTCTACTTTTTGTTTGCTTGCTTTATCTGGCACACACATTAAATAAGAGATTAATGGTAAACTTACCACAGACTATGGAAGAAGCATTTCTGCTGCTGAATGCAGAAGCCCATGCGTGAAGCTAACAAGCTCCCGAAGACGTGGGAGTACCGGTTTCTGGAAAATGGCATGCGCATCTATCCTCCCGTAGCACGTTGCGTGCAGACTGGCACAGAGGCCGTGCCCAACCATTGGCGTCCATAGGCCCCTCATCCTAACTAAGAAGAAATGAGGGAGCCTCAGGTGGAAGTGGCCTTCTTCCATGTTTAGTTAATAGTTCAGGGTGATACTTGAGCTGAACAGACAGAGGCTCTACTTCGATAGTTAACACTAGCAGGGCCAGGGTGCAGTCCACTGAGTTGGACACATGGCTCTTTGGTGGAAGGTGGAGAGACAGTTACCGCCAGGTGGCTTTTATCTGCACACCCCAGGGTCACTGCCTTAGAAGCAGCTCAGGGAAAGTTTCAGTCAAGAAAGGAAGACATAGTGTAAATCACAACTTACCTTAACTGGCAATTTGTTCATGTTTAGACATTATTGCGAAGATGATTAAGTTTATCTGTTACTCCTCTTGGCGTAAGGTACATGGCTACAGTTATTAATAAAGCATTCACTACTGTAGAAAGTCTAACGCAGATGTTAGACTTTTTGTTTAAAGGTACTGAATAATGGGCACTTGTGCTATTGGCCACTAACAAGGCGATAGCAAATTCTCTTAGCAAATTGTAGCAACTGCAGACATGTGAGTCCTGGATCCTGAGAAGGATCTGAACAGGCATTTATTGGATTGATTCTGCTCCTAATTATATACCACCCTTTGTTTTGATAGCCAGTGGATCCATTAACCTATCTGAATTGAGGCAGTTATGTTATAATTACATTCTTTATTAGATTTCTTTGTCTAGATTCAAACGAGAGAATGACTGAAAGGGGACTTTCTTCTCCCACTAAAATGTAATTTCCGGTGGTTCTCTATCCCAGCCCTTGTCAGAGTTCTTGGCTCATAAAAGGTATTCAGTAGTATTTAAATTGTGTATTGTGCCATAAATGTATGACTGAGGTAGTGCTTTAAAATCATTTCTTACGATGGACTGACCAGTGAATTGCTTACTGCTGTCATGACGCACCGACTCAGCCCTGGGAACAGCATTGTTTTAAGTAATAAGCTGATTCCCTGAGGCTCCAAAAATATTCAGTCTGTAGGCTCTTCACCAGTAGGTTCATAGCAAATATATTTCCTCTGGGAAACTTAGTAAGCAAACGAATGGAAACGTGAAAAATTTTAAATGATGGTTTAGAATGAGGAATTGTTTCTTAAATTGTGTAGGACGGAAGCATTTCTTTTCCTACAATGTTGACAGAATTAAGGTACTTCTGAGTTAAATTTTAGATTTATCACACCTTATATTATCAGCCTTGGCAGCGAGTAGATTTAGAAGAAAAACCAGCCTGTCAAAAGCTCAGAATTTATTGTTTTCCAAATGTCCACAGAGAAATGTAGATACTGAAAAAGATATTTATTATCAGCAGTATTAGAAGTACATGGAATTGTTTTCCTTAGGAAAATATCTGTAAGATATTGTGCATGATATTTTGATTATTTTCCTTTTGTTAATTGAATAAAGTTGCATTTTAAAAATTTTACTTTATCGTAAATGAGGACAGCGTTTTTCGTTTGTTTTGTTTTCTTTTTGGAATATACTTATTATAGAAAACTCTGGAGACTTGTAGAATAAACTTACCACTATGTTGAAATACCATTTATTTCAACGTAAATGCTATTCACAAGTGACAGAAGATTAAGTTCACTCTAATAAGGTCTTGCTATATCATATAAATTGGCATCAAGAAAATATATTCCCCTATAGGGTTTAGAAAAGAGGAAGTCTTTTTTTTTTTTTTTTTTTTTTTTTTTTTTTTTTTTTTGTGGTATGCGGGCCTCTCACTGTTGTGGCCTCTCCCGTTGCGGAGCACAGGCTCCGGATGCGCAGGCTCAGCAGCCATGGCTCACGGGCCCAGCCGCTCCGCGGCATATGGGATCCTCCCAGACCGGGGCACGAACCCGTATCCCCTGCATCGGCAGGCGGACTCTCAACCACTGCGCCACCAGGGAGGCCCAAGAGGAAGTCTTTTTAAAGGTAACATGAGAGAGTATTATTCCAGAGAAATTTAATCAGAAGTCTCATTATATTTATATAGAATTCAAAAATTCTATTTATATAGAATTTAAAAAATGAAAGGGTAGCATGGTAGGTGCATATATTATTTACAGCAAATCCCAGATTAGTTTAGGAAAAAAAGTATAATAAACCCTCTAGCTATTCTTTGCCCCCAGGTAGCAACATTTATTGGAGAAGAACATGATTTTCTTAAAACTTTTTCAATTAATTTCTTTGTGTTAAACTACGCCGTGTAATTTAAATCCTGCAGTTAATATATTCCCAACTATTTGACTCCTTGGAGGCTCTATATAAAAGGAAGGATTTAAAGTTGGTGAGATAACCTGAATTATTCAATTTGGAACTGAAAAAAATTTCTTAGAAGCTAAGAACATGTTTTCTTTTAAAAAATATTTCTGTGGTGAATCATGACACATATATACTCATAGCTTTTAAAACAATTGCTTTTTTTTTTTTGAAAAACTGTATACTTCCTACAGTCATCAAAATACTGTACAGTGGTTAAAAGTCCAGGCTCTGGAGTTAACTGACTGCTTCTAATCTAAGCTATTCCATCTAAGAAAATGTATCACCTTCTCTACGTTGGAACCACACTTAGAAGGTTATTGAGCAAATTAAATGAATTCAGTAAGATGCTTAAACCTATTCCTAGTACACAATGAGAGATCAGTAAGTGTTAGCCAGTATTTTGAGATACTTACAAGTGTTAAGTGATGCAGGGGATACAAAGGTAAGTGTATCGTGAACTTATGATGGGCTGAATAGAACCATTTATTCTTTCAGTAATTCATTCAGCAGATGATTAGGGAGTGTCTACTTTCTATCAAAGATGAGACTACAGGTGTGATAAGATAAAACCCTGAGAAAGAGAGGTGAGATGGTAGAAGAATGATGTCAATCCAGTGAAAGAAGAACTCAGCCTGAGGCGGTGCCTTAACGTAGGATGGGAGCACGGCGGAGGAGGACTAATCGTACCATCTCAAGACAAATGTCAGAGAGGAGACGCACATGAGATGAATCTTAACGAAAAAATTACTAGAAATTTACCAGGTCGACCAGAGGGAAGTGAAGGACGAAGAAGAGGTGCCAGAAAACAGCAGCCTGAGGGAACACGGGGCTTTCAGCAACCAACAGGCAATTTAACGGACCAGGGAATGCAGTGGTCTAGCAGGAAAAGGTGCTGGGAAAGGAGTCATGAGGGCCCCGCGCTGGAAGCTTCGGAGAATCAACCGAGTCCTTTAGGCACTGTGGAGTTAACGGAAAAGTTCATGTAAGCAAGCTAGCTGATAAAATTTGTGTTTAGAGCTCTGACTCAGCACAGTGTGAAGATGGGATTTAAGGGAGGCGAGAGCAGAGCCAGAGCGTCCGATTAGGAGCCACCGTTTCGGTCCACACAACGATTTGTAAAAGCCTATTCTAAGTGAGAGGAAGACACACTTACTGATTGCTTACTAAGTTCTGAACACGGTTTTAGGTCCCTTCCAAACATTAACTCGTTAAATTCTCACCAGCATTCTTTGGTTTTGGTGTCATTATGTCCAATTACAGTAATCAGACAAAACCAAGGCCCGGAGAGCATAAGGATCTCCATGGAGATTGTATACCAGTGTAGATGGTATATGGTTTTGAGTCATAGTCAGCCTGGATCCCAGTCCTTTGCTCCTTTCACTGTATTATTCTCCCTCCTATAGGAGGGATGAAGAAACAAAAATGGGCCTGAGAGAGATTAGAAGGTGGATTTCATAAGACTCTGTGGAGATGTCCAGTGTGTTTTTAAGTATGTGGTCCACAATTAGAAAAGAGATCTGTAATGTTAGCTTACAGATAAATTGAAACCATCATGAGGATGTATAAAATTGAAAAGAGAATAAGCAAGAGAGAAAGTTGAAAATATCAGTATTTAAAGTTGGGGAGAAAGAGTCCAGCAAAAGAAATGGAAAGTGAAAACACAGATAGGACAGCTGTGGTGTCATGGAAACCAAAAATCAAGCATTACAAAAAGAAGGATGTAATCAAGCCGTGTTGCATATACCAAGAGGTTCGCTCTAATAAAGGACAGGAAATGTCCAGAAAATATGAATGTGTGAGGCATGACGGAGCAGTTTCAGGAGGGTGCTTCCAGGGAATGTCAGACTCCAGGGGCTGAGGGATGAATGGAAGCGAAGATGTTGGGGGGAAAGTATTCAGGCAGATTCCCCTTCAAGTCCCCTGACTGTAGAGATGGAGGAAGACAAATACTGTGTGATTTCACTCATATGTGGGATCTAAAAGTAAGTAACACAAACGAACAAATGGAGCAGAAGCAAACTCATAGATTCACAGAGTAGATATAGGGTCACCAGAGGGGAAGGAGGCTGCGGGCCTGGGTGAAACTGGTGCAAGGGGTCAGCTGCATGGTGGTGGATGGTACTGGGCTTACAGTGGTGATGACTTTGTAGTGTATACAGATGTTGAACTACAGTGCGGTACACCTGACACTGATATAATTTTTTTAAGTGAACCCCCCCCCAAAACCCAGGAATCCTGACTGTAAAGAGGAGGAAATCAGTGATTTACAGGAGAGTTGGTTTTGTTGGTTATACAGATGTTGAACTAGAATACGGTATACCTGAAACTTACATAATTTTTTAAAGTGAAAAAAAAAAACCCCAAGAGTTACCACCATAAAAGGGAGGAAATCAGTAACTTACAAGAGAGTTGTTTTTGTTTGTTATTTATTTTAAGATAAGATTTAGGAGCAAAGGTGAAGGAAGGAATAGAAGGACATTCCTCTAACATGGAGGAAAGAGGAGATAAGGTCCCTTAGTTTGAGGGCAGTGTGGTGAGAAGTTAAAGTTTCTATCCCATTGACCTCTATTTTTTCTGGAAAACTGAAGGTGGCTGGGTCATCTGTTGAGGCAGAGGGATTAGATGAGAATTGAAGGGATGCTGTGGCCGTAATGTTTGTGTCTCCCAAAGTTCACGTACTGAAATCCTAAAGCCCAAGGTGATGGTACTAAGTGGTGGAGGCTTTGGGAGCTGATTAGGTCATGAGAGTGAAGCCTTCGTGACCCGGATTAACGTTCTCATGCAAGAGGCCCCACAGAGCTCTCAGGCCCCTTCTGCTCTGTGAGGATACAGTGAGAGGTCTGCAGCCTGGAAGAGGGCTCTTACCTGACTGTGCTTCGCAGCCCAGCCTTGGACTTCCAGTGCCCAGAACTGTCACGTAGATTTCTGTTGTTCATAAGCTACCCAGCCTGTGGTATTTTTGTTACAGCAGCCTGAACTGAGTAAGGCAGGGGCTTGAGAAAGGGGCAATTCTAAAATAGCTTATATAGAAGATGGTCCAGCAGTAGTAGAGTAGCGGGAGCGGCAGGTCTGTTTCTGTGCCAAATGCTGTTTTAAGTGGCATGAATATGTTAACCCTCCCCAGGACTGTATGATGTATAGGTCTTAGTAGTAACCTCATTTTACAGAAAACTAAGAAATGGACATTAAGTAATTGCCTACTTATCCAAGATCTCAAGGCCTGTAATGAAAGAGCTTGTTTTTGAACCCACTCCAGAAGTCCCATCCTGTAAGAGAACCCAGAACTCCAGGACGCAGATCCTATGAGATCCAGTAGGTGAGGTGTCATAGGAAGATAAAATACTAGTATACAAGTAAGTCCAATGCGGGTTGCAATAGGATAAGTAATAGAAACATTTTTATATAGTCTTGGAGTGCAAAGAATATAAAAAAGGGATTCTGAGTCATTAGCTAATAGCATAGTTAAAGGCATAAAAATGCTACTAGGACACAATAATAACCACAGTAATAATAACACACATAGAAATATTGCATGTTGGATTGCCCATTGTATATAATTCTGATTAAATCTTTAATAGAGTCATGATTCTATCATAGACTTCAGGATAAGAAGGAAATATGGTAGATTTGGGAAAGATTCAGAAGAAAGGTATAAGTGAATATAAACTTAAGTGTATAAAAATAACTTCCACAGGTATGACCATCTGCTATACATACCACTGAAAATACTAACAGAAAATGAATGTAAATGTGTGCCTGAGAGACTTAGGTTTAACACAGAAGGAAATAATTAGTTTGTTGTTTGGAATATACTATGCTCTTGTTTTAAAGAAAGTGGTAGAAAAATTCTAAGTTTCCTTAGGGAGGTAATAATCATGATAGTTGAGATTTGCGACCGTTTGTTAGCTCTTTGTGTGCGTCTCCATCCCCTCATCTCAAAATGGAGGTAAGAGAGTATCTATAATATTTAGTAGTGTTCTAGGGCTAAAGCAGTTAAAGCACTTAATGTGCTGAGCGTAACGGTTGGCCAAGAACATTGAATCAACGTTAGCCCTTCTCTTTCTCTTCCTTATTACTGTTCTTGTATTCCAGGATATTTATTTTCCATAAGTCTTCCTTTATACCCATAATGAATATTGAATTAGTCAGCAGAGAAAATAAATATGTCTACATTTAACATAAGAACTTTACTCTCATAGATATGTTCTCTAGCCTGGGTGACTTGACTGATTAACAAATTAGTCTCTAAGTAAAGAATATTTGAATTTAAGGGTGGACAAACATATTCAAATGCTAGGACTGATTCTAATTATTTGCACTTAGTTGGATTACTGCATTGTATTTTATGAGTTGCATTATCATCTTATTACCATACGACCACGGCTATGGAGGAAAAATGTATTTTACGTGATTCAGGAGGAACAGTTGGGGAAAATTGCCCTTCATTTGCAAATCTCTGTTGATCCTTTGCAATAGTTACCAAAGTAAAGCTGAAGCATCAAAGTGGTGTATAAAGATCATACAAACTATATACGAAAGTGTCTGTGCTTTGTTTTGACTACTAGAGAAAAAAATTCATTGTAATTGAAGAATCATGATAGAATGGGGAGCAGGGAATATACCATTGCGAAGTCCTGGCACCTGTATTTATGAATAGAATGCAAATTATAGGGCAAGTTACACATATTTTCAAAAACTGAATTTGATACAGCATTTAATAAGTTTCTTCTATGTTTTTATCACCTGCCAATCCCCCTATTTTATAAATGAGCTGTAGACCACATGAGTGTGGGATAAAGGGAACATGTACAGTACAGGAATTAAGATCATTGAAATTCCCAAGGTATACTCTCTGAGACCTTAGAGCATTCCCAAATCCCTAAATATCCCAACACCAATTTTAGATATCTTTCCTTAAAATAGAGTGAAAGATAACTGGAAACTTTCTGGGATTCCCCCTTGGAATCTTAATGAGTCACTTGTAGGTAGTGACCAGAAGAGAGCGCCTAAGCTCATTTGAAAGATTCCAGGCTGTGGGTTAGGCTCAGTCTCAAGATAAATGAAGATTCCTGCACACTAGTCTCATAACGCTAATTAAATTCAGGTACAGTTACAAATTATAACATATTATTGATCGTCAGGGTTAGTCTCAACCAATTGAAGCTGTTGTTAAAGCCAAGATTCACAAGATTTTCTCTTTTTTATTGAGAGATTAAATACATGGTATAGAAGAAAATGAATTAGAGAAGAGTGTGAGCAATATAGACTTTCACTTGGGAAACCAGCCACGGAGAACATAGGGCTAGTAATGAATGCAATGGCCATCCAATTCTGAATTCTGCCAGTTTGGTCCATTAGTTGCAGTAAGTTGTTACAGGCATAAAAGCAATGCTCTCCCTTCGTCCCTTTTTAAATAAAATTAAGGAAGTGCATAGAATTCCCTTAGTTTTTTTTTTTTTTTTTTTTTCCTATACAGTTTCCTTAAGCCCTTGGCACTGGCTCCTACTTGCCTGCTAGCAAAAGCTAGCAGATGATACAATGAGTGAACAAGTAGCAAATGAATATTAACAGAAAACTCAGGAACAGCCAAGCAGCTTGTTTTGTGTGTGTGAACATGCGTGCTAGTGGTTGTGAGTCTGTATTGGATACAGATAATAAAACCATACCTTTCTGCTTGTCGTTCTTATGACAAGAGTTCAGTATGTCAGTGTGTCACGGTGCTGCCCAGAGGGGATGGTGTTTTACGGCCGCCGCCGTGGTTGGTAGGGTCCGCACTGCCTGAAGAAGTTGAGGGCGGGGCCTCCAGGAGGGAGCAGGGAGGGCAGGGGACACAGACCGCGATGTGAATCAAGGAACCAGGGCTGGGCATCTGCGTGGTGTGCGTCGGGACGTGGGATGCTCGGCCCTGCGGAGTAATGAGACGTCACAAAAGGATTATCAAGGGAAAGTATAGCCATTCTGCCTCTGTTACTTAGTACAGGTTTTATTGTATAAAGAGGCAATGGAATGCCCAAACAACATATAGGAGATCCAGTCCTATTTCCTGGTTTTTAACATCTCTGAGTATAAGAGGTATTCCTTATCTTTCTATTTTTGCAGAAATTTAATTTACATCTATCCAGGTGCTTAAATAAGTGGATTGAAATATTGTTTCCTTTTGCTGTCATTGATGTTCAACTGCTCTGTGTCAGGGGAAGTCATATGGCTTTTCAAACGCCCAGGATATGGGCTACGCCTCTGCCTCTTTGCATATCACTTTCTTGTTCCTTGGGGTAACCTTAAAGCCAGGTGTTATGCACTGGATTGGTGCAGTCAGTTTTCTTTGATGAGGGCGTTACACGGGATAAATGCTGAGGCAGAGAAAAGAGGAAAAATTATCTTTTTGTTGATTTTTCTCAAGCTGACATACTACCACATTTGTAGTAAATTGTCTTTTATTTCCAACGAATTTTTATCAGAGACAGTTTCTGAAACAGATGCTTTCCCTTTCATTATCAAATGTCTGTCGTGTCCATCCTCTCTTGCCTTCTCCCTGCCATCACTACCATTCACTCAGTGTTCTTCTTTTATTTTTTTTTCCACATAAGTTTTCCTCAACTGGATGGCGATTCGTAAACCTCTTGAACTGAGATACCATGTTCTTTCATTTGCTCTTGTTTCTCCAGTGTCAGACACTATCAGACACGTAGTAGGCAGGAAATGGGTGTTTCTTGAGCAAAAGTAAGTATGAATCAATGAATGAATGATTCAGAATGGTTTTATAAAGATGCAATAGCAGATTGCTTATCTTATGGACCTTCTTACTGAAGCCTTATACATATTTCACTGGCACATCCAGGATTTTGAAAAAAAAAGCACTTCTGTTGTGGGGTGAATCAACATGGATAGTTGCCAAATAAGACCAAAAACACCTGTCAGATGGGGGCTGGAAGAGTTGATGGGTGAAATGTGTTCTTGTCACATCTAGAGAATTGCCTTGGCCTTCTAACAACTGCATTTCCAGATGCTGTCCATCTCATTCATTCTACACTCCATACCTACTTTAACCTTCTTGACACCGTTTTATTGTTATTCCCCTGTTCAAAACTCTTCTATTACAACAACTTTCCTACTGTGCTTAAATTCATTGTCTCACATCTGTCTTTACAATACTCTATAAAATTCTCGAGGGAAGGGAATATAATAAACGATTTTTCTATTTCTCCCTATCTATACACACGCCTAACAACACATACTGTACAGTCAGTGAATGCTTCTTGAATGTTCAGGTGTCTGTATATGAGCTGTAATGTTGAAAAATACTAGTAGGAAGGGGACACAGTGAACCCAGAGTAAGGAGTTTTAGTGTCCAAGTTCTAGTTCTGCCACTAAAATTCACTGAAACTCTGGATAAACGACTTTCTCTCTGTCCTTGGAAAAAATTGGGGTAATGGAAGAACAGAAAGACTAGACTCTCTCTCAAGCCCCTCAACACTCAACATGTTTTGTTCCTATTCATCATCATTGAGTGCAAAGGCAATGTAAGTTTAGACCTTTGGTTGAGAAAGTTTAAAAAAAAAAAAAAAGGTATTCAACAAGGGGAGGAAGCCACAGATTTCCTTCTGACATATTTCAGAGTCTGTAGACCTTGAAGAACATCTGGGTCTATATAGGTGTATTAAGTTCCCCACCCTTGAGCTTCAAATTGCAGAGAAACAGCGGGCAGAGTGAGAGGAGGACAATGGGCTGTGCTTTGATCAGGCTTGGGTTTGAGTCCAAATTCCCACTCTTATTGTATGACCTTGACTCACACAATTTTTCTTTGCTTCTGTTTAGTCAGGTGTGAAATGGGGCTGAAAACTTAACCTTCAGGGTTGTTTAAAAAATGTGTGAATTACATATATTCTATGTACAGTCCTTGATGAATAGCAAGTGCTCAATTAATCATAGTTATTACTATTATGGAGCTACAATCAGGGCTGCTGAGGCAACAAATCTGTCTCAATATGTCAAGTATCCACTAAAAGTGCAGAATGAGGAGGAAAAAAGAAATGATTAACCCTGTTAAGCTCCCAAGAAATAAGAGTTTTATCTCCAGCCCTCTAATCAAAGACCAATTTTCAAGCTCCTGATTCAAAGATTGTTTTTATTCTGACACGGCTCTCATCCCAGTTATAAACCCAGTTCAAAAGTAATGATCATACAGCGAATATGCCTAATGATCCTGCACACGTATAAGCAGAATTTAGGCAAACATGTATTTACAGTAAATAAACAAATATATCAGTCTGCCCAAGAGTAGACAAGCGGTTTGAGTTTAACACAGTTCCCAATCCTATTAAAATACACATGGAGATGCTGAAGACTCTCTCTAATAGGTATTTACTATGTGTCACAGTGTGAAACATCCTGATCTGCAAAAATCGTGAGGTGTATTTTCCAGATAATATTGCTAATAGTTTTTGTTGCTAAAAATGAGTCACCATAAAAAGAACATAGCGGAGGGGTGGTGGTGTGATGAATTGGGAGATTGGGATTGACATATATACACTAATATATATAAAATGGATAACTAATAAGAACCTGCTGTATAAACAAATAAACAAAATTTAAAAAGAAACACAACATAGCATATTAAGATCTTCAGTGCATAATTGAAAAAGACGATCATGGCCAGCCCTATTTTATAGTGTTCCAACCATAATTTATTCTCATAATACTTACTTGTAGTCTGAAACCATCATAAATTAGTCCATATGCCCCTTTTCGCCCCTCAGCATGGTCCCCCATTTGCAATGTATATTGTAGAGAAATCTGTGGGAAGCAAACAGAAGTGGCTTTCTCTTCCACAAAGTTTGCTTATTTCTTCTTCATTCTGTAACAACTGAATATATTCACGAGGCACTTATAGGCAGGTATTCTTTTTTCTCTTTGTTTATAACTTGGTTTTAGGATTAGAATCGTGACAGAATTTTGAGAAAATTATCAATTTATGATTATGTTCCACAAATTGTTTCCCAGAAGACTACCTCCTTTGGGTGGCTATCTGTAAATTTTTTTTAAACATTAAAAATTAATTTATCTTATATTTTTTCCTAAAAATGGATCTAATGAATAAAAACACATTTTTTTTTTTTTGCTATTTCATTACCTGTAATGTTGAATCAACGACAAATATTTTTTTTCCTCTGAATGTTTCTCATGTCTAAATACCAAGATTCTGTTACTGCTCTTATACAGGATTTTAACTTCACCCCCTCTGACTTTATCAAAGGTCAGTTGGTCTCCACAGGTGGCCTCCCGATGCTCATCGCATCTTGCACATTTCTCCCCCTCTACTGCTGTGAGGGTTTGCTGCCTTAAAGTATATCTGGCCGTGTTACTTCCTGGCCAGAAGTTCCAGGGTCCACACTTAAAAAATTCACCCTCCTATGTTGGTCCATTAGTGTTCTTCCCAAGGACCCTCTGTTCACTTTGCAACTCACCTCTTGCCTCTCTGCTTTAAGACTTAAATATATTCACAGTAAACCACTCTCCATTGAACAAACGTGCCATTTTCTTAAACAACTTCTTAATTTTTTTTATCAGTTCTTTTCTCTGCCTAGAATCCTCCTACTCCAGCCCCTTCTCCATGTGGAGAGACTCTATTCGTGACTAAACTTCAGTGTCAACTCCTCTGTGAAGTCCTCCCTCCTCTAGAAGACCAGATTTGTGACTCCTTTGGGCCTCTCACAGCATTTATTCTCAACTCTCTCACGGTACTTACCACAACTTTGGTTATAACATCATATTATACTGTGGTTTCTCTTTAAACATCTTCCTACACTGTGGTGTCCTCAGAAACAGAGTGTTCCTTATACATGGTGATCTCTCCCATGCCCGGGCTTGAGTCTAACATTATAGACCCTCCATGTTAATTACATGGGCGAATGAAAACTTGTTAGAATGGCTGATTAGTTGACAGATATTACACCTATTTTAATAGGGAAAAACTGTCCTGTGCATTTTTAATATGAGTTTACTTAAGTTAATTAACTGCTGGTTAAAATAAATAATTTCTATAAAGCTCAGCATATTTATAAATACTTGTCTTTATTACTTACACAATTATGACTGAACTATTGAGCAAAAATTAAGAATAATGCTGCAGAAGGTGGCAAGTAGGCGAGGGATGGCAGGGAAGGAAGGCAAAGGCCTGCTGGTAGTGTAAGTGCTGATGTGATGTCCACTCTCAGTCTCACCTGCCCTTGATTCTTTCTGCTTAGTTTCCATTCCATTGCACTCTCAGTTGCCGGAGTGCTGTAGCTATGTATTTATCATCCTGTCTCCACCTCAGTTTCCACTTACAGGATTATTACTGGTTTTGTTGCACATAATAATTAGTATTTCTCTTTACTGTTCCCTGAGGGGGTGTGTCTGTGTGTGTTTGACATGTGTGGTTTGTGCATGTCTTAGTCTGCTTAGGCTGCCTCAGCAAAATATCACAGACTGGGTGGTTTAAAAAACAGTACTTTGTTTTCTCACAGTTTTGGAGTCTGGAGTTCCAAGATCCAGGAGCTAGCAAGGTTGATGTCTCATGAGAGCCCTCCCTTTGGGTTGCAGGGGGCCACCCTCTTTCTGTGTGCTCACATGGCCTGTGTGTGTGTGTGCAGAGAGAGAAAAAGAGAAAAGAGAAAAGAGAGAGAGAAAGGACTTTCTGGTGTCTCTTCTTAGAAGGACACTAATTCTACTGGGTCAGGGCCCCATCCTTATGACCTTGGTTAACCTTAAAATTATTTCCTTTTTCCAAATACAGTCACACCGGAGGTTAGGGCTTCAACGTATGAACTGCCGAGGTGCAGGGGTGCATTTACGACACAACAGCATGTTACTGTAGAATTTGCTGATAGAAGCTCTAGTCCCATAAAGACTTCAATTATGAAGTGGAATAGGGGACTAAGATACACATGTTTCCAGTAAGCAGAATTTTCAAGGAAGTTGTGAGTGTAGAGTCTTACTGAGTTTTCTGTGCATAATCCTCTTTCTTCATTAAGGTGACTGTATAATATTTTTCTTCTAAAATTGGAAGCAGCATCTCTTTGCACAATTCATCTTTGTCAGACTTCTGCTTCTGCTCAAATGCTTTGTAGCCACTTTGATTAATTCTGGGGCTTGATGTTCAAAGTTTCACTTTGATAAAACATAGAATCATTTTATATAAAGTGTGCAGACATTTCTTGTATTTATTATGGCAACAGGCTTTGAAATTTCCTTTTCTTCTGCCATTTTAAATATCTATTCAAGATGTGGTCTTATTTGGGGTACATTACCTCATTGTCATTTTTTATGTCATCTGATGATTAAATAAAATATAAATGTGCTTTCTTTCCAGATTTTCATATGCCAGAATCTATCTCATTAGTCATAGTTTGCAGCTTTTCAAATTTCATTGTGTAAAGTCATAGGGTTAGATTATTTCAAAAGGCACTTTCTTAGTGCTTCGTTAAAGGTGGAGAAGCAGCAGCATAGTATCTGTGAGAATTATGATTAGCTCAGTATCATCAAACTGGCTCAGACTGCTTTGTGGAAAAAAAAAAACAACTTGAACGTGGTACGTTACTCAGATTATAATAAATATGAGGATATATATATTGTAAAAAGGACTTGGATAATGCACTGTAACTTCTTTGATTAAGGCTGATAGAGGTCTGTTTTTCCTTCAGGATAGAATTGTGGCTTATATAGTGAATCCTGAACTTCTTAAAGTATTGTAATGTGGTAAAAACATGAAAGTCAGCCTCTGTCTGCTGATTTTTACAAACAGTTGTATAGCTTTTGATATGGACTCAGGGCCATGAAGCTCTGCTCATGGACCTTAATGAGTAGTTACTAAGGTTTAGTGATGCAGATTGGTTATATGCAAGTCACAGAATTGACTTGCGATGTTGAATACATGTCGTTTCGAATTTACAAAATGTGTACCTTTAATCCATTTTAAGTAAATGTTTCATTTCTATGATTTAAACAGAAAGGGCAAAGGAGATTATGAACTATCTGATCAAAGAAAATCATTTCAGATGTTGAACCTTGTTTCATTATTATCATTAATTGGTTACATATATTCTTAGTTTTAGACATGTTTTTCTTCACAGATCTATATAATAGCTTCCAATTTGATAAACCCTCAGGCACAAGAAGATCAGGAGCACATTACACATTAAGCGAAGAGAAAATGTAATTTTCATTTTGTTCCTTTTAGTAGCAAAAAGACTTTTTGAATTTATGTAGATTTCATAGATTAGGTTTTCAAAAAGTTACCATTTGCTTTAAAAATACTGTGTATATGTAGCCTTATATAAAAAAGAACGGGTTGCTGCAGAATTGGATGAAAAATACTGTGTGATATTTTGAAATGATTTGACCTATTGTTAATATGTAGATCTATTAAGATAAGTGATGTTAATTATTTTCATATATTAGAATAAAAATTAAATCTTGAGTAAGCCATCCATTTGAAATAGATGTATTTTTCACGATATAGCATAAATACAAAATAGTTATAGTAGTAATATTCTAATACGTGTTTTTATATTGTATCTTTTTGCTGCTCACATATTTTTAAGCCCATCTTTGTTCTACTATGTATTGATAAGTTAGAAAGAGGATATATTTGATATATTTGTCAGTTATGATACCAAGAATTGAGTCTCAAAAAATAAGGGAAGCAGTTTTTTAAAATTATCTTTCTCTTCCTTAAGCCCACAAAAAAGAGAGACAGTGAGACAGAAATTTGCATTCTTGCTCTAAATACATTATGTGTATTCCTTTTTACCTTTGTGAATTGATGGGCCAGAGAGAAGTATATTATAAATAGAAAGTTTGCAGAAACATCCTGTCACATGAGGATAAACGGGTAAAGCATATGGTGGCATGATGGAGTGTGTTTGGAAAATAATCTGGAATGGAATAGGCTTGGTGAAAATACATTGTTTCAGGAAATGTCATTGTACTGGGTTGATACAGCTAGTCTTTAGGGTCTGAGGTAAGATTACTTGGCTAGATATGCCAATCAGAAGGGTGGCTTTTTATTCACCTTTGCTGTGCACTCACAGTTTAAATGAGATTTCTTTCACAGGCACCTGTATGTCCTGGGACATTTCTCTGATTTTGTTCATTAATACTACCTGTTGCGTGAATCCTTGGACCTCTGTCCTCCTACAGTTTTGATTTAAGAATCTACAGTTTCTGTTTCTCTTATCTGTGCTAAAGTAGAAGCCTTATGGTTTTTTTTCGCAATCTCTTCAGTTCAAAAGTAAAGTACCTCGGTCTCAAATTGCCATCTTATCAGTCAAGGCCATTTTGAGAGGACATAAGGGCTGACATAAATGGCCTTTTACACTATCAAGCTTGTGGTAAAACAAAGGATTTTCATTTCTAAATTCTAACCTTCCATTTATTTCACTCAATCCTGTATAAAATTTACTCCAGCTCTGTATTTTGTACTTAAAGTTAAAGCCTTACTTATAGTTACTTACAATTAATTGTAAATTCTTACAATTAAAATTTTTCAAAAATGAAAAATTCTATAATGTTAGACATTTTAAAACTTGAGATGATCAGTAGTAATATTACATATGTAAATTATGTCTATATTATATATACTATATATATATTTAAATTATGTGCACATTAAAAACTATCTGTTCATTGTCTTCTCTTTTTTTAAGTACAGTAGCTTAGAAAATACTATTCCTGAGACCCTGCTGGGAGGTCTGTGAAATCAAAACTCCTTTCATATAATAACAATACTAAAATGTTATTTCCCTATTTCACTCTCATTCCCTTTTGAATATACAGTGGGGTTTTCCAGAAGAATCATGATATATGATAGTATCTCTCTGATGATTAATGAAATGTGTGTTTCTGTACTCTTGTATTTTCTAGAATGTTCTAAGATACTAGGTATAAATATGTGTTTTTTTTCAGAGATTAGTTCCATTTGTTCCCAATACTTCTATTTCACTCTTACTTGCTATAACCTTACTTTTGCGTAGTATGAAGGTTAGCACACTTTTTCTGTAGATGGCCAGATGGTAAATTTTTTTGGCTTTGTGGGTCATAGAATCTGCCACAACTATTCCACTTTGCATTGTAGCCAGAAAGCAGCCTTAGACAATGAGTAAACAGAGCATGATTATATTCAAATTAAACTTTATTTATGGACGATGAAATTTGTATGTCATACAATGTTTATATGTCATGAATTATTCTAGTTTTGATGTGTTTTGTTCAATTATTTAAAAACTTAAAAAAACATCCTTAGCTCATGAGAATCCCTAAAGCAGGCAGCAGGCTTTTGGCCATAGACCGTAGTTTGGGCTTCGCTAGCCAATAAGACTTTATTTTTGAAACACTGAAGTTTTCCTTACAAATACTTGGAAACACAAGTAAGAACACTTTGCCCTTTCCCTTCTCAGAAACTTCTCTAAATTTTAAAGCTTTAATCTAAAATATTATTTTAGAACATAATATTTTATTCTAAAGTGAAGAAAATGTGTTTACAGTGTTTGTTATGTTTAAGAATAATAAGCACATAACCAACAGTTCTTGGGGTCCTCAGTAATTTCTAAGACTGTAAAGGGGTCTCTTGACCCTAAAGGGTTAGAGAACCCCAGCCCTAGAGGTGCTGCTGGCCATCCCTTCTCCCACTTCCGGGCTGAGGTGCTCATTTCCCAGCTGCTGTGTGTTCTGGCTGTCATAGGTGAGAACTTCTAGGAATTACCTTCAGGCAGAAAAAAGTGTAATAGTTTCCTACTGCTGCCATAGCAAACCACCACGGATTGGATGGCTTAAACCACCAGAAATGTATTGTCCTAGTGTCTCACCATTCTGGGGGATTGAAAGTCTAAAATTAAGGTATTGTCAGGGCCATGCTTTCTGAAGGCTCTAGGGGAGGCTCCTTCCTTGCCTCTTCCAGCTTCTGGAAGTTGCCAGCAATCCTCGGCATTTTTGACTTAAAGATGGGTCACTGCAATCTCTGCTTTCATCTTCACTTGGCGTTCTTCCTGCTTGTCTGTGTCCAAGTTTCACTCATTTTATAAGGATATCAGTCTTTGGACTATGGCCCACCATAATCCTGCATGATTTCATCTTAACTTGATTACATCTGCCAAGACCCCATTTTAAACTAGAGTTACATTCGCAAGCACAGGTGGTTAGGAATTTAATGTACCCTTTGGGGGGACACAATTCAACCCACAGCAAGAGCCACCACATTCAAGGCCACACTCCTCCCCAGGGCGCAGTATGCATCCAAGGACAGGCATACGCAGGGGCCTCAAGTCGGGACATCGCCAAAGAGCCGTCCCAGTGCAGAGCTCCCCGTTGGATCATGTGATGCCTGCTCACTGCATTGCTGGACTGCAGTTCTCTGCCCCACCCTGCTTCCTCATTCCTCACGGTGTTACTCCCCAAAGCGCTCCTAAGTAAATATCCTGCGTTTAAATGCTGGAACCTCAGAGTCTGAATCCTGGGAAACGCACTCTATGTCATATGCAAAAATATTCATTATTAAAAGTTTCTTGTTTCTTAACCTGCATTTTATATGGGCTTTTGATCATAAAGATTGTATTTTTCCAGTATATCTTCAGTGTAAGATTAGAGGCGTTAAGACAACTTGAAGTGGGGTTAAGGAACAGACATGTCAGAGTATTTAGGTTTTGTTATCTTCACTTCTGCCTGATCATCTCATATCACAATTAGTAGTTTATAGGTACTTGATACTTCTACACATGAACACCTCACATCTGTTTCCTTCTCTACTTAGACACTGTCACCTAATTGTAGTTCAGATAATCCTTCCTAGTTCCTTTCTAATTTTCCTAGAACTGATGGCATCATGTACACACAGGCATTTCTAAAATAAAATCTGATCATGTTTCTTATGTCACTCTTGTCTTTACAAAGCCCTCAATGATACCAAATTATCCAAGAGTTAAAGTCTAAAACCTTTAATGAAGTCTAAAAGAATCCTCATTTCTTACCAAACATCAAAACACCCTTTCTGTGGTTCTAGTAAATTTCTTCTGTTTCTAATGATAAAATGTCATTTCCTGCTTTTATCCCTTTGCTCATACTCTTTCCTTTTTTTTCTTCTGATAAATCTTGCACTGCACATCTTTCAACACTTACCAAGCATCACATTTCCTATGAAATATTTTGACTCTTCTATCTTCCCCTTTCCAAAATATTAAAATCTTTTCATTGAATGGAAGATTTGAATAGATAACATCTGAGATTGTTTTTGCAGTGCTTTGATCTTCCATAAGAGTAAACAAAATTAGACATTTCCAAAAAAATAATGAAACTATTACACTTTTTTTTGCCTGAAGGTAATTCCTAGAAGTTCTCACCTATGACAGCCAGAACACACAGCAGCTGGGAAATGAGCATCTCAGCCCGGAAGTGGGATAAGGGATGGCCAGCAGCACCTCTAGGGCTGGGGTTCTCTAACTCTTTAGGGTGTCAAGTACTGATGATTAAGTCATGTGTTGGAAGTGTGCCAGGGATGGAAGTGTGTCGATGATTTCTGAGGAAAGCAGTCTATTGACAGAGAGGAATCAGAAATAGGAAATGTGTGGAGAGGGGCCTCACCACTTTGCTTTACCTGTTGATACAACATCAACAGACATACCCTATAGGAATTGAAATATGTATGAACTGGGCTGGGGCAAGAGAAGAAGTAAGAGATGCATGAAGCAATGGGAATGTATTCATGCATCATTGATTCTGCAACTTCATTAGTTTCCTCTTGTCCAGGCACTCTGTTAGATACCGGGGACATGATGAAGGAAAAGAAATAGGAACTCTGCCTTCATAATGCTTACAGTGTTTTGTGGTTTATCATCTGCTCCTGGTCCTATAATAAAAGTCTCCTGAATTGACTGCGAAGATCCATCCCTCTCACGTGGCCAGTCCGTTCGTTTTGAGTCAAGCTGTCACCACTTCAGACTGTAGGAGTGGGGCATCTCCTACCTCAGTCAGTGCATTTCATCCCTAAGCCATGGTGATTGGTTCCAGGGCAAGCATGTAACCTAACTCACTTCAGTCATTATCAGGGATTTGATTAAGACTGAAGGAAGAGCACTAAAGTTTGGTGTTTGTCCTGGAGTCGAGGAGATGCACCGTGAGAGCTGCTGCTAACATTTCCACGTGTGAGTGGAGGCATTCAGTGACAGTGGTGTCAACTCCAAGGAAGCGAAGTTGAGGAACATGATAGAGAATCAAGGTCCTGCTTGGTCTCCTGCTTCAAGCTGCCAGCAAGCTACTTCTCCTCCTCATCTTTTCAGTTATAGTAGCCCATGAATTCCTATTTTTTGCATAATGTAGCTTGGCTTATATTTTCAGTTGCTTCCAAATAAGGCAGTTGTGAGCATATATAAGGAGATTATCAATAAATAAGTAAATATGATAACATATAGATAAATTACGCAAAGGAAATAAACCAGTGCTTTGGTAGGTAATAGCCACCATGGGGTCTGTGTTAGGCAAGGGGTTCAAGGAAGCCCTCTTTAAGGGGTGATGTTTAAACTGAAATCTGAAGTATGACAGGATGTGGCAATGCCCAGATCCAAATGCCAAACCAGTGGAATATTACTTAGCCATAAAAAGGAACGAAATTGGCTTATTTGTAGAGATGTGGACAGACATAGAGTCTGTCATACAGAGTGAAGCGAGTCAGAAAGAGAAAAGCATTGTATATTAATGCATTTTTGTGGAATCTAGAAAAATGGTACAGATGAACCTATTTCCAGGGCAGGAATAGAGGCGCAGACGTAGAGAGCAGACGTGTGGACATGCTGGGGGGAAGGGAAGGATGGGACGAACAGGGAGATTAGGATTGACATATACACAGTACCATGTGTAAAATAGATAGCTAGTGGGAACCTGTGGTATAGCACAGGGAGCTCAGCTCGGTGCTCTGTGATGACCTAGATGGGTGAGATGGGAGGGAGGGAGGTCCAGGAGGGAGGGGATACATGTGTACACATGGCTGATTCACTGTGCTGTACAGCAGAAACCAACACAACACTGTAAAGCAATTATACTGTAATAAAAAAGAAACAAACAAAGAAAGAAACGGCTTGACGTTTTAGGAATAGACAGACGGCCAGTGAGGCTGGGCAGGAGGTTGGAGATGTATTTAGAGATGAGATCACACTGGGGTTGGTGAGACACTTAATGGAAGTCATAGAAAGAATTTGGGAAACGGCTAAATCAGTGGTACTGTTTGTTAGTCTTTTTTTTTTTGTTAATAAAAGGAACATAAGAATGTTCAGCAATTCTGAAGACATAGCCAGAATCTATACGTACTGGAAAGAAAGAAGAGTCAGAGGAATGTAAGGGCGGGGGAAGTAATCCAACCTGGAACTGTGCACATGGGTGAAGCTGTGGGCCTCATCCACAGCAGCAAGGCCCCTGTCTTCTGAGCTGGGATGTCTCTAGTATGAGGTAGTGGGGTCGGTATGCTGAGTGAACTTTATAGGGGTGGAGCCAAAAGTATTAAGAGATTTTAAGACTCGATCACTCCAGTTTTCTATATGAACTAGAGAGCAGGGATATTGTGCAGTTAATCAATTCCCTGCTTGTAATTGGATTCCCTAAACTGAACTTAACTGCTCAAAAAATGTCAGAATAATTTATTCCCTTAATCCAGGTGATGCCATGAGTTTTTCAGAGGCTGAGATAAACAGACAAGTGACAGTCGTAGCTGAAGATTAGAACCAAAGGTCTATCGTCAGAACATAATTTTCAATTGTTAGGCTTCCAAAAGGTAATTCAAGGACACTAACAGAAGACGGGGGCCAAAGCCAAGGAAGTTAGTGAGAGACTGGGGACAAAGGTGTGTGTCAGGAAAAGGTAAAAAGCTTCACAGAAATAGCTACAAATCAGTAGTTGGACCATTCATTATACAAATATCATTTAATCGTGACATTTTGCTGTAGTTTTAGATGTGGTTTTATTGTCTAACATCTATCTTATTTATCTAAAATATTAAACCTTTGCTTTTATAACGATTTTTACATTAATAAAAATTTTTATTACACAAAGTACCAATTTATGGTCACCCCTCATCTGTATACAGATATATATATATATATATATATAGTGAAACAGTATATTGTAGTTTAGCATTTTTAAGATAAGAATTATCTGTTTTATTTCTAGGATTTCTAACATAGTATATAACTAACGATTATTATATCTAGCTGATTGCAGCTACTAAAGTATTTTATATATATTATACATCCATTAGCTGAAAAATCTCAAAACATGGAGAGTTGGCTTTCAATTTCATTTTCTATGTGTTATACATATATTTTGCTGTATAAATTCATTAAAACTTTAATTGCTAGGCCGTTTTATTCTGCTCATATGACTCATTTTGTCTAATAAAAGTAAAATGTACTATTAAAATATGGGATCAAGCCTATGATATTTACATACTTTCATAAAGTGTATGTTATTTATATCCTTTTAGAACACTAATATTAATAAATGTGTTAAATCTTTGTACCACATATGTAAAAAAATAATTTTAACATTATTTAGCAATATTTATGTAAATTTGGCCATTTCAATCCACTGAGCAAAATATTTCTGTTATTTTGTTTATCACTGAACTTACCTTCCTGTGGTTGTAAATGCCCAGAGTAATCAACTTACTCTCTTCGGGTTGTTTATTAAATCTCCTGATAATGTCAGAAATGAGAAATGTTTGGAACTGTAGACCAGAAATTTTCTAATACCTGTTGGCTCTTCCGTTTTCTAGATCAACTTTTTTTTTTTTTTTTTAATGAACAATTTTGCTGCCATTTCCATCAAAGGGGTCTTTGGTCTAAGTGTCAAATCGTCCTTCAAGACTGACTTAATCTTTTCTCGCCGTAAAGAAAGAAACTGAATTTCATTTGCTTTTCTTTTTAGGTGTTCTTTTAAGATGAACAGCACAGGGACTAGCTTTACGATTGGAGGTTGATTGTTGAGGATATAGTAACACCTTGCCCCAACCCGAGGTATATCCCTCCCTCATTTCTTACTACAGGTTATTTTCTGTCTTAAAATTTCCTTAGATGTGGTTTAAAGTCATCCTTTATGGCTAAAATTTTGCATAGCTAGGTGAAGACTTGATGACTAGGCAGAAGGAAACTGGGATAATTGAGCTGAAAGAAGAGAAGGGAGAGGATTATTTTCATGATAACAAGGATATGAGAATTGTTTTTTAAGAATAAAATTTAAGAATTAATTTTAAAATAGTCAGGCCCACCTGTTTTGCCTCAAAATAGTAGAAGTGTAACCTTTCAGCACAAAGCATTTAGAGTAGATACAAAAAAGACTATACATTTAATAATAGGCTATATTGGAGAGTATTCTTTGAGGTCATTGAAAAGTAGGACTGTCTTATAAGATCAAAGATATTTACTGCACACATTCAATGACTATGCACATTAGTCAAAAAAAAAAAAGAAATATAGTATATGGTCCCTTCACTCAAGGTCACTGTAGACTAATAAGGGAGATAATATCCAAATAACTAACAATGATTAAGATGGAGCCTGAGATAATAATAGAAGCATGGTGTTAGAAGAAAGAGCTTTACAAGTTTCTAATGGCTGTAATAGTCTATAGAGGCAACAAGTGCTATTAGATTTTAAAGAACAGGGAGCTTCTTAGTCTTTTAAAGAGAGATTCTTTCTACGTTGAAGTGCACAGACCTTAGTTAAATAGAAGAAAGAAAGTAGCACAGAAAATATTCAGAATGAGAAATTGTGGGAAATCTTTAGAGTAGGCAGAATAAACAAATAAAGTGTCTTACTGGAGCAGAGATTGTGAGCTTGCCTTTTATTTTTTAGTGGCCTTCAAGACATGCTAAAGAGTTTTTACATTACTCCCTAGATCAGAATGTAGCCTTTCTAAACAGAAAGTAGAACCAAAATAAGAAAACCAAATGGCATACAAAAAAACAAAAAACCCCAAAAATCTCAGGATGCCAAGAGATTGATTGTAGGGTGGAAGTTTTCATGCTCAGGTTATGTTGGGCAAAACTAAATAAAATATATATATTCAATATTTACATGTATATACACATTCATGTCATATTGTTTGTGTATCTATATAATGTTACATATATATAATTTATATACATACATATAGTTTTACTATATGGCTCCTCAGAACTCTCTAGGTGAACAGGCAATTCTTAAGAAAGGAATTATTACACAAATATAAAAAAAAAGTGACCATAGAACCCCCATTTTTTTCCAAAGCACCTATCAAAGCCAGCCAAGATGAGGAATTTGTACTTTGAATTTCTTCTCTCCAATATGGTAGCCATAAATTACATGTGGCTGTTAAGATTTAAATTAAATTTTTAGTTATTCAGTCACAGTAACCACATTCCAAGTGCTCAGTAGCCACGTGCAGCTGGCAGGTAAGGTATTGAATGACACGGATATAGAATGTTTCCATCACTGCAGAGAGTTCTATTGGGCAGTGGTACTTTAGAAATGATTATTGTTGTTATTTATAATTAACTTATTATTATTTCTTAATTAGGGTGTTGAATTAAGAAACCTCAGTATGTGGGCATTTTATAGAAGCAAGTTCTACATACAGCAAATACTTAAACCAGAGTGTTATAATCCAGGTATAATTTAGATAAGGAAATTGAAAACCCTCTGAAGGTCATAAATTTGTATATAATATTTAGTTAAAATGTGTAATTGGTGTAAAGATATGTCACAAACCCTATCCTCAAAGCATATTTTCTAGGAAAAAAGACTGCTTTGTGCATAAGTAGTGAATATAAAATATGCTTTTTAAAAAGTCAAAACTTGGTGAAAATAGAGTACTAAAAGAGGAACAGTTCATTGTAAGGGAATCAAGGAAGTAAAGCTTTACTCTATAAGTGGGTGCTAGGATAACTGGTAAAGTGGACCATAACACTGACAATAAGAGACTGGTAATAAAGGATTTCAGTATATTTTTTAAGAACTTAATGAGAGTTCAGAGCTCATTTCATCTTTCTGCATGTTTGATTTTTTACTTCATCTACGTCCTATTAATAGCATAACTCAGTCCATTCAATTATGAATTTTAAAGACTTTACAAACTACTCTCTTTCTAGAGAATTGTATTTTTCTCAAACCCCCACTAAGCTATTTAGTTTCATTTTGTGAGTGATAAATTGGAAATTGTGTGCTGAACTGTTAAACTGATGCATGAACAATTAAATGAAGATAAGAGGCTTTAAATTTAATACTTAGAAAATGTAATATTCAGATCATTGAATAAATGTCATGGTACTCATTTATCCAACTACAACTGTTACACTTCATGCAGTTCCCAAAAAACTATTGAGAGTAATAATCGAGTAGACTAATCTGTAATTTTCTCAAGTAAACATTCATTTAAAAAAACTTTTTTTTTGTTTAGTAATGAAGGTTAATTTTTATTTAAAATTAAGTATATAAAAGAACATTTTATTCTAAAGCATTAGTTTACTGTATTGATTGGATTATTACATTCCTTAGATTTTAGAGAGTTTATGAATAAATTTGAATTTTAAAAAAATATGATGAACTGGACATCTTTTAAAAACTCTCTTCAAATACAAATTGTGAAAAATGCCAACTAGATGATAATAATAGTTTCATCAAATGTTAAATATTCAACATTATTATTAAGGACATAATTGAGAGAGGGATTTTCATTGGGTCCTTTAACAAACTGGCTAAAATAATCAGATTTTACCCTCTAGGAGTTTTCATCTTAATCAGAGATGAGATTCACTGATTCAGTGCACGTGTGTGTGTGTGTGTGTGTGTGTGTGTGTGTGTTGTGAAGGGGGGTTGTGTGTAACAATCAGAGTAGGTTAAAGACGTGTACTTTGAAAAAAATACATGCTTGGTATTGTAACAACTTCTGTAATAAAAGCTGGAAAATACAATTCCTCAAAATCTCACTGTCAGAGAAGCAGCAGTGATTCTCAGCAGAGTTGGGGATAGAAATGGGGGAGGTTAACCCCACTCCCAGGAGGTGTGTCCTCTTCAGAAGTAGGTTTGCGGTAGAAGTGGTTGAGAAGCATCAACATAAATCAACTAGCATCAGTGCAGACAGTTTATAAACTCAGCAGCAGGTGATAAATAGCAAATATATTTACAACATGGAGTCCATGTTGTAATGACCTAATAAATGTAAGCTGGAATAAATTCTTGCCTAAATGAGAAATTAGAATTTGTATCTAAGCTCTTTTCCTAACTCAGGCAAATCACTGAACTTCTTAACATTCCTAAGTTTCCTCACTTGAAAAAAGAGGGAATTGGATTAAATCTCTAAATCCCCTCCAGCTTTTAACATTCCACAATTCTAGATCAGTAAATAAAGCTATGATTCTTGTCTCTGGGTCTAAAATAATACCACTTTAAAACTATTAGAAGAAAGATTAGTATCCTTTCAAACATGAATCTAATCAGTTGGAGCAGTTGGGGGAGTTGGAATATACATCTTGATTGCTCACCTAATTGTAACAGTTTGCTACTTAAATGATACATTATTTTAAGAAATGTAGAAATTCTTTCACGGAGAATTCATTATATGTAACATAGTGTTTGTTTATTTCTCACTCAGTGAGAGTTGAGTAAGGGGTAAGGGAATGGTGTACTTTGAGCATTCACATATTCCCTAGGGCTCAGACATTTTTACACTGCTGTCAGGCCCAGGGAGTACTTAGCTTCAAATGATTTTGAAGGCAGTATCGTCATATTATTTGACATTGGATCTGAGACAGTTGATCATAGCAGTTTCTATAAAAGTATACATGAAATAGACAAACTTTAGCAATAAAAAGTCATTAGAATATTTCATAGTGTGAGAAATACCTGGACGTTGGCTTCAGTAAAACATAACTGGGTAAATTTAAAACATGGAATAGAACAAAGCTTTGCAGTCCTCTTCCAGTAGTAAAAAGATAATGCCAACCTCAATGTCCTTGGATCTTACGTTCCCATGTTTGCCACCCAGTTGTATGCAATGGCAAAGTAATTAGAAATTAGGATAAAAACTATGTTATTTTCATATCACAAGGAGGAATTTCTCTATTCCTTTCATAGACCTCTACCAACTACCCATATTAATTATACCTGTGCTATCTGTACGTCTCTCACAATGAATAGAAGGAACAATGACCTTTCTGCTCAGAATCATATCCACTCTCGCTTTCTCAGGCAATTCACTCAACAGTTATGACTCTCCACCAAATATTTGATATCTCCCTTTCCAACGGACCATTCCTGTCTGCGTAAAAACCTCATGTAGCAATTTTAAGATGTCTTCCCTTCTCATCGCTCTGCTGCTTCTTACGGTTACTCCCTGTGGCTCAGAATCCATTAGTTATGTCCCAGTTAACAGTCAGTGTTCGGAAAGGGTTTATTATTCCCACACATTTGAAGTTTGGGTCTTTACCGACACCTGCTCCCTGTGTCTCCGTATCGATTTTCCTTCCTTCTTTCTTTTGTTCCCACCCTTCTTCTCCTCGTCCTCCTGCGATTCCGCCTCCGATTCCTCCTCCTTTTTCTATTTCCAGCCTCTGAATATTGAAGTATACTGAGCTGGGGCCCTTTCTTTTCCCTCATATCTGTACTCTCTCCCTAGGTATTTCATCCAGGCTTTTGACTGGAACCATCTCAGTGCAGATAACAGCACAATTTACAAGGTCAACCTAGACCTATCTCTTAAACTGCAAACTGTATATCCAACTGTATCTCTAGAAGGATGTCTAACAGGCATGCAAACATAACTAAAAAAGACCCCCCGCCCCAGTCAAGTTTTTGTCACACACCTGCATCTCCTCCAGCCTTTCTCATCACTGAAATGGCATTATCATTGCTCAGTCCCTCAAACCAAAACCTGGGGTTTATTTTGCATTTATCAGATTTATTTGGCCACACTTCCTTCTAAGTATTAGCCAGTCAGTCTCTAAGTCCAAACATATCCTAGATTAATTCCTCCAAATACCACCCCAACCAAATCCCCATCATCTTCCTTTCTGTACTCTTGCCTCAGCAGCCCAGGTGATTCCCTTGCTTCCAAAGCCAGCCACCTACAATTCCTTCCCAGCAAAGCAGGTGGGACAGTTCTGTAGGTAACGAGAATGAATTCATATGAAATATGTTGACAAATAGGAAGATACAGAAAATAATGCAACAAAATCCCCATGTCTACCTCATAGAATTAAGAGATGTTAACATTTTGTTATAATAACCTCATAGCTTTACTTTTCGGAGAATGAAATAATATAAAAAAGTTGACTTTTTAAAGAATTATTTTTTCTTTTTATTCTCAATACTCATCTTTCCTCACTGTGTTTTGATCTTCATATGTACTCTTCTTATTTATCTCATCGTATGCTAATAACATACATATGTGTACATACACCATATGTAGTATTGCTTTGTCAACTGTATTAAAGTCACAAATTTTCTTCTAGTTGGTGGCTTATCTTTTAATTGTGTGTGTGTTTGTGTATTTTCTCAAATAAGAAATTATAATATAGTTGAATTTATCAGTATTATCCTTTATGATGTATAATTTATTGATCTTATTTAATAATTTTATCATCTCAAGGTAACAAAGGTGTTTTTCTAGATTTTATTCTAAAAGTTCAAAATTTTAAATTTGTCATTGATGTTCTTAATACATGTGGATTTTTTAAAAATATACAGTGTGAGGTCGACATCTTACTTTACTTTTTCCCCTCATGAATGGCTAATTGTCCAAACACCGTTTGGCTGGCCTACAGTGCTACATGTCATGTACCAATTTTCCATATTTGTGTGGGTCTGTTTTAAGTTTCTCTATTTTGTCCATTGTCGTAATGAAATATACTACCGCACTCTTTTAGTTGCTTTAAGATGTATAACTGTGTTATAAATCTTTACATCTCAAAGAGCAATCCCACACCCCAATCTCAATCAAATTATTCTTTTCTCCACCATTCTCTTGACTCTTCTTCGCCTTTTGCTCTGTTAGGAAGACAATAAATCGGCTACCCATATTCATTCAGAATGACCATTTTCCTTGAATTTGTCATTTATTGATCATCTCCTATATTTCTGATGCTTTTCTCAGCAATTGGAAAGCATCTATAAAGAAAACAAAGATCTTTGCCTTCACAAAGCTAACGTTCTGTTGAGTTTCTCTGTAATAGAGAACGGGAAACCTAAAAAATTTCTCTTCTCCGAACTTCTTGCTCTTGGGATGCCATTTGTCAGAGTTGTAGATGAAGAGTAAGATTGAAGGTTTGTTTGTTTGCTTTTTTCCCCATCTGTCTTATTTTGCCCTTTCTCGATTCTTCCTTTGTATAACACAACCACTTGCCTGGAGTTACAGGAGCTGCTCTTAAACATGATAGAAGCCACACACTCAGGGTGATGGAGCCGGTAGGAGTTGCCTTAATGACCTTCCCTGGCAGTTGTACCAGACTTAGACTGTCAGCCTCTGGTCTTGCTTGCTTTAAGCTATTATTTGTTTTTCCTCTCATTCAAAGCCAAATATATTCCTGTCAGATTTAGTCCTCAAAATATATTTTTAAATTAAAAAAAAAATTTAAGAACAAAAAAATCTATGTTAGGGGAGAACTTAAACTCATTTTATATATTAATTTGTAGGCAGTGGACAGTCTTACTCTCAAATATTTTCATCCGTAATCATGGCCTCTTTTCTCATTTATTTAGGTCTTCTTTTGTGTCTTTCAATACAATTATATAGTAATTATATAAACGCCATACCATTTTTTAGATTTATTACCTATTACTTTAAAGGTTTGTGCTGTTTTGATTAGGATTAGTAAAATAACACTATTTAATTTGGTATTGCTGTTATAGAGGAATGCTGTTGATTTTTTAAAAAGTTGATCTGGTATCCAGAATTCTTATTGGTCTTTGTCTAGCTTATTTATACATTCTCATTACTTCTATGCAAATAATCATATTATCACTGAACAGTATTTTTAAATTTCTTCTTAAAAGAAGAAATTTCTTCTTCTTTCTTCTTTCGTCCACTTTTTATGCCCATATTTCTTTGTCCAGTCTTATTAAGTTGACTGGACCTTCCATTGTAATGTTGAGTAGGAAGGCGTGATGGGGCAGTTGGACTTCTAAGTAATTTAAATATCATTTGAATGATGTTTTATAGAATTTTAGTGGAAACCCTTTAGAGTTAACAAAAGTAAACACAATTCCTAGCTTGATTTGTGTATTTTATAAAAGTACCTGTGACTGGATGTTGAATTTAATTAAGTGCTTTACTACACATTTTTGAGATGATCATATTTTTCCCCCGCTTAATACTTTGGTAGATCACAGTAAACGATTCTCTAATGTTAACTCATCCTTGCATTTGCAGTGTGGACCCTACTTGATCATGTGGTACTTTTTATATTTGGTTAAAACCAGTTTTTAATATAGTATTTAACATTTTTGCATGTGTAATCATGCAACCATTTTTATTTTTATAAAGTTCATTAATGAAGTTTTCTGTAAAAATAAGCTAGTCTCATAAAAAGATATTCTCTGAGTATGTTTCTACAATAAAAGAGTGATTGGTCCCTTGAAGACTTGATAAAATCTGTGACAACATTTCTGAAAATTTTTCTGTTATCTAAGTTTGCAAATTTATTAATGTCAGGTTCTTCTGAGTATTCTTTTATGATACTTTTGTTTGTCTCCTTCTTTAATTATGCCCACTTTCTATTATTAAAATTTTATTAGCAACTTCTTTTCTTGATCAGCCTTGTTAGAGGTTTGTCCATTTTATTAGCTTTTTAAAAAAAATCCATTCTTGGTTTTTTCGATCTTTTATGATATATTTATTTTCGATTTTACATTTTTGCCTCTATCTTAATATTTCTTCACTTTCATTGTTCTTCCTCTTTTGTCATTTTTCTAACGTCCTGAAGTGAGCGCTTTTCTCTTAAGTGTCCAGTTGGTTTTTTTTTTTTCTTACATCTAATTTCATACATTTCTCTCTAATCCCACTTTAGATATATTATAAATTTTGGTGGGTAGTGCTTCAAAGTCATTTGATTCTAAATAGTTAATTATTTCCATGTTTTATACGATCTATGAATTATTATAATTGTGCTTCATAGTTGAAAATCTGTGGGATATATTAACTGTCTAGTTGGGTTTGTTTTGTCAGATTATGTGGCGTATATGCTATTACTTCATTGGCTTTTTGTCAGGGTCACTTAAGAATATTTATGCATTTTTTCATTTGAAATTAATACGCATTTGCTTTTTGGCATACATTCTAATAAATGTCTCTTGCATCCAGTTTGCATATGGTGCTCAAATCTCTCACCATCTTACTAATCGGGTTCTGATTCATCTTAACAATCTGTGTAGGAGGTTTTGGTTTCTTTGAGTCACTCCAGGCCTCCTCTCCACTTCCTCGTGCCAGTGAGTTGTTCTCTATTCTGTATGGAAGCAAAAGTGTTTCAAACTCTGAGCTCTCAACGTTTTTAAGTGTTGGTGACTGTTGTTACATATTACATATCATTTCTAAGTGTTTGTAACAAGAGCGGATCCTTTGGCAGTAGTTCAGTTCTCCATTTTGTTGTATCGAGATAACCTATTTATGATCTCTATCAGTCATGCACCTCCTCTGTGTTAAACTTTCAATAAACTATCCAATACAGAGACGAGAAAATCTTTCAAGGCCTATGTGATCTGGCCCCAGCCTACAACTCTGGCCGTATTTTGGACCACTTTCTTTGCTGTTACAGAGATGTTGGCTTTCTTTCTGTTTCACGAACACAATTGGCTTGTTCCCATCTATAGTCATTTGCACTGATGTTTCCTTATGCCTGAAATGGACGTCTCCAGTCTTTTCAGTTTTGAAAAATTTTGTCATGAAGATCTCACCTCCAATGTCGTAGAGCAGAGCCTGCTACAAATTTGGGAGGCACAGTGAAAATCTTGTACCCTTTGTTCAAAAGGCAAGAAGAGAGTATGTTTGAAGGTACTAAAATGTAAAGCTTTCTCTTTTCTTCCACAGACCCTCTCACAATTTGAAGTTGTGTTTAAAAAAAGTTTTATTTAATACCATTCTAAGTAAAAAAATTAAATTATTAGCATAAATTTTAACATTCATCTTTATATTGTGCAATGCCAGTTTTGGAAACAAAAAAGCATTTAATCCTATGCAGAATCGCCAAAATTACATACTTGGAGCTCGTATATACATATGTATGTTGTTCTTACCACAATAGTGGAAATGTTGCAGAAAAGTAACTCAGTTACTCAGGCTCTCCTGCCCATATTTATATCTTATATTTTGATTTGGATTTGGTTCTTTTTGGAGTAAAACATTGCCACCAAATGGTTCACAGTCTCCTTCTTGAAAAACAGATTTCAGATGATACCAGATAAATGGACAGATCTGAGAATTGAGTCCTGATTTATAATTTGTTTGGTCCTCTTCTCTTATTAGATGTCGGGTGACTGTAGCTTGGGCCAAACTGGTCATTTCCACTTCCCCATTTGTACCTTGTACCTAATGTTGTGTCCTATAATGGATAAAGGTAGACCTTGAGTTTATGACCTAAAGACATGCCCAAGTCAGCTGGGAATGTTAGGTCAAAATCATAGTTGTCAGTTCAAGGAACTCGACTGAAATTGGAGCTGAAATGTGTTTGGATTGGTAAAATTGGAAATCTAAGAGTAAAAGCTATGAAAAAGGCAAAGAAGAGGTTAGGAGAATTGTGAATTCTGTAGATCAGGAAATGATAGCTTGTAGACTTTTTTTTTTAATGTAGTCCCAGGGTGATCTTAAGTGATTTGGATGGCTTTACTTGCAGGTGTTAGAGAGGAGAAATGTGGTTAGCTGTGAATTCATTGAGATCAAGGAGAGGGTTATAGAAAATCTCAAAGCTACTCCTTCCCGTGTACCTAGGAAAAAAACATCCCCTGGGAAATAAATGAATCATCATCTGACCCAGTTATAGTTCTTCCTCACTGGCTACTGGACACAAACAAAACGTCCTGTATTTAGCTTCATAACTTATAACAATTGGACATTCTTTTTAGACTTCGGATGCTTAGGAGCTGTGGCCCCTGTGGTTTTTTTTTTTTTTTTTTTTTTTTAAGGAATAGCCCAAAGTTACATCATTCATATTGAAGTGACTATTTGCAAATAACAGTTCTCAAAGTGACCATGAGTGTGTGTCACAAGTGTTTTATTTTTCCTCCCTCTGTGGTTTTCTGATTAAAACTACGTGTTCAAAAGGATATTGTTTATCATTTCAAGCACTACCAAAGTACTCTGCTGTGCACCTCAGTAAATATGTATTCTCTGGGTTGATACTTTCAACTTACAGGAAACTTGAGAAAAATCCAATAAAGGTCTATCTGTTCAGGTTTACACCTTTTTACAATATAATATTTTAATATACTGTGACTCACGGTGGATTTACTGCGAACACGGTCACTGCTGAAATAGCTCTAGGTCACTGATAAAAACGGTCGTTCAGGCGAGCAGTGAGTGCGGCCGGTCAGAGGAAGGATCGGGGGTGTAAGGCCGCCCCGTGGCTTCTAACTCCTCCTCCATTAGCTCCCGCACCTGTTTTCACCAGTTTCAGTCTCTCCTTCTTCACGTTTGTTTCCATTTTCTATCCCAATAAACGTAGATCTCCTTCCTCATTAAAAAAAAAAAAAAAATCCTTCATTTTGTTCTCTCTTTCCCTGTCCCTCACACCCTGCCGTTCTCAGCAGACTAACCCTAACCTGGGCCGTGTGTCTTTACTGCCCAGCATGCCCTGGATTTGTAGCCTTGCTTTGGCCTCCACCACTGTCTTGAATTCTACCAACAAAAATCACCCACGACATCCACATCTCCAAGTCCTTTGGCCGTTGCCAGCCTTGATTCTTCTCATCCTTGCTCGTATTTGACTCTTTGATGAGCCTCTTCCTGCTCAGACTCTTTCCTTTGTTGGCTTTAGTGAGGCTGCTCCCTTTTCTAGTTCTCTTCCTAATTTATTGACAACTCTCTCTCTCTCTCTCCTTAATTATACATGTTCCTTCTTCCTACCCACCCCATGTGGAGTATCCCCAGAATTAAATTCTCAGTTCCTTTCTTTGCCTTTTCTCTCCTCTCCTTAGCATTCTCACGTACTCCTATGACCTCCTTAGCTGTACGGTATGTCAGACTTGCAAATTTTTACATCAGGTTACTGTCACTCTCCATATATCTAGTTCTGCATTTCCAAAGGTTGTGTTCTTTCAAAATATCTTCTACCTTCACTCCTTGTTTTTATCATGATCTTAATACAGTCTCCTGTCAACTCAAAACAGATGATCCGTCTCCCCAGGTCATGGCCTTTGTCTGTAATTTTTTCAGGCTCTAATCCATTCTGTGTACCATAATCTGATTATTGCTCCTAAAAATGATTTAAATTATGTCAAATCTGTTACTCAGAAATGTTCAGTGGCTCTACATAGCTTAAAATATAAAATCCTTAATTCTGCATTCAAAGCATTTTGTAGTCACCCCCATGTACTTTTATCACCTTATCTTCAGGTACCTACCTTCAGTGATGATCTCTTTAAGTTTTTCTAGGACACTTCTGGTACCTTACATATCTTGGCATCCTGTGTCAATATCTGCAGTGGATTAAATTCAAATGTAATAACTTCATCAAGATGAATTATTCTTATACAGCTCGTTCCGTACAAAGAATAAGCCTGTGAGTTGCACAATAGACATTAATTGTACTTTTAGTAACATTAATAACTTTCCTTTACTAAGTATCAGGTTGTTCAACCCCAACTTTAAGACCTTCCTGTTGCTCTCTCATTTTTATTGTCCTGCACTTACTTAATGTTTACTAAAGTAAGAAATAATATACTTGTGTCTAATTCTTGGGCTATCATTTTATAAATTGACATTTACATACAGAGTAAGAATTTTAGGGATCACTGAACTTTGCCCAAGAAATTCCATTTTCTCTGCTGGGATGTTGAAGAAACTACAAAGCCCTTTTGTGCCAGAAGCCAACAAAGTTATTCACAGCTACTAAAGAGAGAACAAAAATTTATCAGGAAGCACAAGAATGGGTTCTTTTTTAGTCTGCCCACAGAAGCCAGCTAGTCAGAAGAAATATTTACAAGTCTAAAGTCAATATCTCTATTATAAACAATTACTACTCAATTACTGTACTGATGTGATTGTGTGTTACCATGTTGAGCTTTTTTAGAAGAATGGCTATGTTTTAAACCTTTCTACTGTAATTGCAATATGGTAATAAAGGTAAGTAGTAGAATATTAAGACTTTTTTACTTACAAAATTCAATTTGAAATAACAAATCCTCCATTCCCAGATAATGACTGTAAAACTAAATGTGTGTGGAATGAGAAAATAGGTATAGGCATCTGAAAGCAGCAGTAGTTGTTTATAAGAAAATACAAGAAGCATGTACCTTGCATTGCCAGTAAGACATTTATGAGGCAGATGAAAGTATTGTTCTGAATTTTGCTCAATGCACCAATTAAATAAGGGAAGGATATAACTTGACAATTTAAAAAATATATACTAAGAATATCGGTAGCATAATTCAACATGTTTTATAAATGTTAGAGACCTAATGAATTTGATTAAAGAAGTTTAATTAAGGTAGAGTCTGCTGTGTTGCAACCTCCTTCCAGACGAAATGGCGCGGTGAACAGGTAGTGAGTCCCCAGTGAACTGTGAATATCAAAGTCGGGGAAAATTCTTCATTTTAATGAGCCGCATTTTCTGAGCCCAGACCTCTCCCCTGACAGGGTGGCTGCAGGAGGTGAAATGAAAGTAGTTGTTTTCCTTTGAGACTTCCGACTGCTAAATGCTATGAATGCCAGCAATTAAAATAGTGGCGCTGAGATTCTTTATGTCTGCTCTGTCTTGCACTTGCCCTTGGGCTGGCAACTGTTGCTAAAGAAAAGCCCTAACAATTAAGAACGCTATTTTCATATTTAGAAAATGATTCCTCCTTCTCTGACTATTAAGGCGTTCAAAATATCATAACCCTTTTCTTTTATAAAACTTATATTTTTCTTTAAAAACAGCCTCATATAAATACAAATATTTAAACCAAGTATAGTGTCCTTCCATTAATTAGGGGTTGGATCTGTAATGTGAATACTCTTTACAACCTAAGAGCAAAAATTGCACTTCTTTCACCGTAGAAAATTCACACGACATGATGGATTGTTAGTTTCTGCATAGATGCTATTAAATATAGTCAAAAGAGAGTACATTCAATATTATTTCATAATATTTTTCATTTACTTTAAATAAGTTAGAGTGTGGTAATCAAAAATTAGTGTAGCCATTCTGGCAGTTATTTAAAAACTATTATTCTTAGTGTTAACGAATATGGAAACCAGGTATTCAATCATGTGACAACTGTTAATACCCACCTCTTGAATAATCATCATCTAGAAGCAAATACTAGTATAAAACACCACCAAGAAATTGTCGGTTGGCACGGAAAGGAAACCTTGAGTAATTATACTTAATTTCAATAAACATGTCATGAAAGTTGGAAGGAAAACTAAACACGATTTCAAAGAAGTACATTCCAAAAGAAATAAGCATAATTACCTCAGTTAGTTAAAGGCTCATCTAGTGCTTCTGGATTTGCTCCAAAGTATATGTAACTGTCCAGACCCAGGGTGGCAGTTCATCGCAGCCATTTCAAACACACACACACACACACACACACACACACACACACACACACATACACATTTATAGCTTGTAACATTTAAAAGTACTGAAGTTGATTGCAGTTTCTTCAGAATCCTTGACTTGAACTGGTTTTCTATACAGAAGATTGTCTTACTTGGAAATCTACATGATCTTAATTGTATTCTACTTTAGCAGAAAATTTCCCTAACACTCTGTAAATGTGCATAAATCTCTCAACTCACTACTGTGTAAAAACTGAATGTGTACTACTGTGATAAATCCTACTTGAAGAATACCTACTCTCTTTTTCCTTCCATAGTTTTACATCCTAATATACCTTTCTGTCCCTTTCTCTTGTTTTTTAAAATCAAAGGGCTATACAAGTAATCACAGATTCATAGACTCTCTTCTCATCCAGGCTGCCAGAGGGTCACGGTCACAAATACAGAGTTTCATGTTGTCAGATGAGGGGGCTGACTCTTTAAGAAGTCATTATCTACCGTCTGCTACGGACTGTGCCTCCTTGTCACTCAGGAATCATGAGCATTTGATTGGATATTAACAGGATACCTGTGAAGGTAAAAGTAGACCACAGACTTCCTACAAAGGTCCAATATAACCCATATTTTGAAATTCTCATTCATTATAAAGATACTTGAATTTATTCATCCGTATACGGTTTGATTGCACATGACCAGGGTTAATTTGCTCATTAAGGGTTAGACTAGCTGTATCTTCTCTATGCTATCAAAGTATCTGTGGCTTTTTAGATATGTTTAGTCTGGAAGTGTTTTTCTGAAAGACTGGTCTTAAATATGAAATCCTGGTTTGATGGTTATAGCAGTGCTGAAATACACACATTTTTTTTGCAGACACCCTTATTTATAATCAGGACATGTATATCTGTTCCTGATATGCATTACATATAATATGATAAGTTTAATAAAATGAGTCATTTTATTGTTCATTAGTACCTTCAAGGAGGAAGAGTCCAGCATTAGCAGTTCCCAGGAAGCATACAGGATTAAGTGAATTGCTATGATAAATAACATTAGGGCACTCAACTGTAGTAACTCAAAGTTTCTTTTCAGAGTAGGGTGGTGAATAGTGGTTATAGTGATTTGTGCTCTAAGTATATAAAGCTCTATCTTTTCTTTTTTTTTCTTTTTCTTTGTAGTTTTAAAAGATGTATTTTACCAAAATGTACAGGAGCTTTTAAACAACAATAATATAGTTTATTTTGTGTGTTGCTTCACACAAAACAGGTGTTCAACATGCATGTTTAAATACATACGTAATTGCTTTTATTAATAAACTTGCTTTTGTTAGATATTGCTCAGACATTAAAAACAATTAAACCTCTAAAATGCAACATTTTATTCATCTTCACTGACACATTCCAAAATGTTTGCTAAATCTAATTTTTTCAACATGGACTCCAAAATAAAATATTTGTAATCTCTCATTTTACTATGATGTCTTTTTAAGAAAGTCTTGTGCCTTTTAATTCTTACTATCTTTAAATCTCATTTTCTGCTTTTTGAACATAATTCTTTTAGATACTTACTTATTTCTGTGTTTGCCTCCTTTTTCTGTCTTTTCTGTATGTCTTTTTTGTTAATAGCAAATATTTATCAGTTTCCCCCCATTTAAAAAGGCTGAACTGATATTAGTTCCTTAGGGAATCAAAACAAGCTATTATCTGATGATCTTGCAAGGTATTACTGTATTATTTTTCTGCGGCTTAATTATATCTTGCTATAGATTATAGTTGCACAAATAATACACACTGATTCAAACCAACAAACAGTAGTCATATTAATATTAGACACTGAAATTCAAATTTAAAAAGTGCTTTTCCTTTAAGAGCATAGTTTTTTGTGTCAAAACTGCCCACTAGGCAGAGTCACACTTTTGAATATCTATGTATCATATATAGAAAAATGTAATAATAAAGAACAAAAACAAAACACCAAAAAATAAATGAATATACACAAAAATCACTTTGGGATCTCATTACAGAAAATATTTCTAATATCTGAGGAAGCTTTGCAATAACACATTTTATATATGGTAGCAATATAAACATATCTGTAACGTAATGTAGCATCGATGGTTAAGAGTAGCCAGACTTCCTGGGTTTGAATTGCAGCCCAACCTATTATTTACTATAAGACACTATTCAAGTTTATACTAATTACTATTCTCAGTTTCTTCATCTGTAAAATGAGGATAACAGAACCACCTAATTCATAAAGCTGTTGTATGGATTAAATAAAGTAGGGCATATAAACTGCTCAGCATGCTGCCTGGCTTACTGTTAGCATTTAATTAATATGAGCTATATTATATTTATTGAATTATACACAATTGAGTTATATTTAACTTTTAATATCTATTTCATGGAAAATAGTTGAAATAGTTCCCCAAATTATTAAATACTAAAAATACTAGTTCCCGATTTAAAAAATTTTATGAATTTTAGCCCATTGTATGTATGAAGGAAAACTATGTAGTTTTTAATTATTTCGAAAGAGGATTTTGATTTACTCCTTGAGAATTTGCCAAAAATTTTATGAATTTTAGCCCATTGTACGTATGAAGGAAAACTATGTAGTTTTTAATGATTTTGAAAGAGGATTTTGATTTACTCCTTGAGAATTTGCCAGAAAGTCCGTAAAATCAAGTAGACTCACCCTGCCATTCCCTCAGTTCTCCCTGAGCACACGCACACCCTCACATACACACCAGAGGACTGTATGTGTGATTGAGTAACTTATAAAACCATCCCATAGGGCAGACAGTAGGGCCGTGAGCATGTCCGGCGGTGTGACGGGTCTAGAGCTGTGGACATGCCAGAGGACGAGCATCTCACCGTGCATTCCCACTGATGTTCTTGAGGAGCTTCATCGGGTTATTTGGTTTCTCTGTTGTCAAGTCTTTAATTATGAAAAGAGGAGGAAGAGTATGCTCTTCACTAACGTCATAGAAATGCTGTGTGTGTGAAAACAGATTTTCTTGATCCTTGAGTCCACTCTAGATTAATCTGAACTTGAAGGATTAAAGAAAACAAGCAAAAGTGAACATCTGGCATACAGACGTACAAAATAGCCTCTACCTGAATCCTGTTCACTTTCTTTTACTTAGGAATGGCTGGGATATGGTGCGAAGAATCCAGTATAGATCCTATAGGCTGAGAACTTTACCTGAGATAGGAGATCATGTAGCAAGTCAGGCCAGTGGACCAGGTCTTGTGGACGTCTAGGGCAGGGTAGTATGGAAAAGCAAGGGGCTGTCAGGACGACAGCAGAAAAAGTAGAAATGCAGAATTTGGACGTAACAGAGCCAGCATTTTCTTCTCCTCTCTGTAGTTCTGATTTGTTAATGAGAATTTTGGAGGAATTTATTTAAAAGACCGTGAAAAAAAATGTGTTAGAGAAAGAAAGAAAAACAGAGAACAGGAAATGGAAAAGGAAAGAAAGTGGATTTGTTTATTTGGTTTTCTTTTTAAGGTTTCATAAAGACAAGAGGAATGTTCTAAAATCATTTCAAAAGAAAGATTTTTTTTTCATGTGAGAGATGAATGGGAGAAGGATGAAATTCAACTAGATAATCTATATAATCTGTATATCTGAGCATATTGATAATCTGTATATTTGAGCATATTGCCTTAGTAGGCTATTACTCTAAGAATATATCAAGAGGTGTTTGGGGACTTCCCTGGTGGTGCAGTGGTTAAGAATCTGCCTGCCAGGGCAGGGGACATGGGTTCGAGCCCTGGTCCGGGAAGATGCCACATGCCGCGGAGCAACTAAGCCCGTGTCCACAACTACTGAGCCTGTGCTCTAGAGCCCGTGAGCCACAACTACTGAAGCCCACGAGCCACAACTACTGAAGCCCGCACACCTGGAGCCTGTGCTCCGCAACAAGAGCAGCCACCGCAGTGAGAAGCCTGTGCATCGCAACGAAGAGCAGCCCCCGCTCGCCACAACTAGAGAAAGCCCATGCGCAGCAACCAAGACCCAAAGCAGCCAAAAATAAAACTTAATTAATTAATTAATTAATTATTTAAAAAGAGGTGTTTGAATTTAAAAAGTTCGTGTGTGTGTGTGTGTGTTCCTTCCTCCTTCAGAAAGGACAATTGCTTTGTAACAGGCTGGTCTTGGAAGGGACCCTGATCATTAATTTAATTAGAATTGACCTAGGAGGATATGTTGTCTTTAATTCAAATCCCATAAAACAAGTAGCTTCAAAGCAACGGAGAGATAAAGTTGACTTTAGAGGCGACAACAAGAGAAAAACAATCTCGAAGTATAAAGAGAACTGTGTCATTCTGTTTAGCAAGTCAAGGACAAAGATATTTCTTTTCCTCGGCATTGAAGCAAATGTGGAAAATTTAGTGATCTCATTTGTAATGTTTTTTTTCTATTTAAACACTTTCAGCTAAAATCAGAAAGTGAGTTTAGGATTTTATATAGTGTCACATAAAATTAAAATAAAACTGGCAAGTCAGAATGAGGATAACCACCGCTAGTCAGAGAAGGGATTTGGCTGGCATAGGGTCCTCCAGGCTACGTGTGTGATTCCACAGTCCATTTAGATAAATGAACATGTGGTAAGGAACGTTATTTTAGTTATGGAGAACAAGGGCACAGCATTGCTTCCTGAAAAAAAGAATCATCAGTAACCTTTGTAAGGAAAAGATTCATACCTATGCAAATTGGTTAAACACATATAATAAAAGTGAGGAAGGCACAGCTGGGATAGATTCAACAATTTAAAATAAAAGGGAGAAGAGAAGTAAGAAAGCAGTAAACACCTGCCATTATGAAGGCAGCGATGTCTCCGGGAGATGAAGATAAGGGAACGCCCTGATAGGGGGCTTCAGACGATGGATGGCAAGTGATGGTGATGGACCACAGGGGAAGGGGACCGTGATGAGGCTTGAGGTGAATGCAGTTTAGGTAAGAAAACAGCAAGGAAGAAAAAGTTAAACATTTGAAGGGAGAAAAAGGAATCAGGGAATACTTACTTCAGAAGAAGTAGGTTTCTCTGAAATCTGTAGAAGACAAGAGGAAGGTGGTGGGGTGGCGAAGGTTGGGAAATTAATGGAGGAGGTGATTAAAGAGAAAGAAAATAACAGACACAGCGTGGCCGGAAACAAATTCTGAGAAAAAAGAATACAAGAAGAAGGAAGTAGCACAGAACTTGATATTAGGGAAAGAGTTAGAATATATGGAATCCAAGAGGGGAGCATAATTTAAAAAGTCTTCAGAAGGATAAATAAGTATGGAAGACAGAACTTAATGTAGCAACAGAATGCCAGTGACATGAAAAGGAGGGTTTGTGGGCTTAAAGCAAGGCCTCCAATTAAAGGATGAAGAAACACGTGATTAAATAGCCAAAGACAGCCTTTAAAAAGTACCCTGTGTGAATGATTTTTTTTTTCTTTTTTTGGAAGTAAAGGACCATCTGACTGCTGATAGCTAAAAAGACTTCTGAGTTCTGCCTGAGGGTTGTTGTTTAAAAGGACTATGTGGAGATGAATGTTGTCTTGAGCACAATGGAAGGAGGAAGGGGGTGACAATGACATTTTTAAAGAGTTAGGGGGTGCTCAGCCCTGGATGGACCGACTGAACACAGATGATAAGATTTTTGTTCAGGAATCTTCCATCAAAGGCTGGTGGCGTGCCATAAAAATAGATACCCCTGACTTGCTGGGACACTTAATAGAAATCACAGCACTTGCAACAGGAGGGAACTGGCAACGATGGTTTTCACACATGGAGCAAGAATCACGCTTCAGGCTGCGGCAGGAGAGCGGAGTGCCAGGAACCAGTGTGGGGAGGCGGTGTTCATTCCCCACCGCCCTCAAGAGCCCGTGATAAACAGGAGACGGGATGTTGGAGGTGAGGTTTAAACGACTCCACTCAGACCCCTAAGTTTTGTTGTCTTTTTCACGAACATGTGAAGATCAGAGCCGGAGAAGAGAGCACCCTGAAACATTAAGGTACAGATTCCATCGCCAGCCCCCTCTGAGCCCCAGAACTTCCCTTGCTGTGGATGACGTAATGAAAGTGCTTAGGCTTTTGGCAAGACAAAGCCCAGAGTAACTAGTGTCCAGATGTCTGACCTTGGACAAGTTATTCAGTCTCTCTGAGTTTCTTCATCTATGAAGTAGGTGTGAAAACACTTTTCATTGCCAGCTTTTTGTAAAGATTTAGAGATCGTATGCAGTCTAAACAAGTGGTTTTCTATAAATTTTGTGCTCAATATTTAGTTTTATTCTGTAAGTTTTAAAATATATTGACTGCTCCCATGTCCGAGGCCTCTCCTGTGTGTGTGTGTGTGTGTGTGTGTTTGTGTGTCTCTGTGTGTGTGTCTGTGTATTTTGGGAGAAAAGGTGAAGAAAAGGAGGACTTTCCAAACATGAACAGATAACTATTAGCCATTGCTAATACACTGAGATTGAAAGCCCCGTTGGGTATAGTTCTATCTGGAACCTAGTTATTTCCTCAGGATAATCCAACCATTATATTGGTATGAAAAATCTGAAGTATTGTTACCTTTGGGGATTAAATTGTTACAGCTTTCTAAAGTTGCTAATCCAATGCCAAGGTGTCCAAATGTGGACTGAATTCTTTTCTGGGGATAAAGGAAATTTTTTGCAGCCAGAACTACAAACCCAAACCTCACCTTCCATACTTACTGCAGAGTTTTAGTAATGGAGCCACACATTCCACTCGCAGGCTTGGCTGCAGGAACCTGGTGCAGCGTCAGAATGAACCCATCCTCACTGATTGTGAGGTCTTTCTACTGTCCTATGCTTTGACTAGCTAAAATTTTATTCTCTAAATGAAAACCTACGTGTGTGCGTTCATGTTTTTTACAGCATCAGAGAAATAATAGATCAGGACGTATGTTGTATGAGAGCAAAACCAGGTCTCCTTTTGCTCACTGTTTTATTCCCAACACATGATGGCATACTGCTTCATTCCCTAACAAAGAGATAATAAATAAATTGATAAGTATTGATTAAATGAGTTAATAACACACAGACACATGCTCTCTTCTCCTCTATAATGAATAACTAGGAAGAGATATTGCTTATTTAACATTGGTTGCGTTGAAGAATCCATGTAAGGTCTGGGGCACCCTGTATGGATGCATTCCTTTATACTCGAATGATTTAACACAAATAAAATCTGAGATCATAAGGCCAGGCTTAAAGCTGAAATTCTCAAATTTTATATGCATAAGAATCACAGGGAAAACTAGTTTAAAATGCAGAATTCTCAAAAGATTGGTCTAGTAGTTCTGAGGTAAAGCCCAGGAATCTACGTGTATAAAAGGAGTTTTCAGGGAGCAGAACTGATTTCTTACCATGCTACATAAATGACACTCAGATTAAGTATCAAAATAGTTATCAAGGTTCATTGATCCTTGAGAGAGCAGGATAGTCAATTTCCTTTGTCCCCTGCTCCATCCAAACAAGTAACACATATTTCTTTGTTTATGATAAGTTAATTCTTGGGTTTTTTTGGCTGGAAAAAATTTTATTTTGTTTTGACTTTTTTCAGCTGGAGTGGGTTTTCATTGTCAGCAGATGCACAAGTACATCATTAAGCAATCTTCAAAAGTATTCTTCAAAACAGATTTGAGACTCTTTTTTTTTTTTTTTTTTTGCGATACGTGGGCCTCTCACTGTTATGGCCTCTCCCGTCGTGGAGCACAGGCTCCAGACGCGCAGGCCCAGCGGCCATGGCTCACGGGCCCAACCGCTCCGCGGCATGTGGGATCTTCCTGGACCGGGGCATGAACCCGTGTCCCCTGCATCGGCAGGCGGACTCTCAACCACCAGGAAGCCACCAGGAAGCCCAGATTTGAGACTCTTTAGGGGATATGCAATGCCTATGTATAAAACATAATTTAGTAACTCCTAGTCTCATATCTTGAACTAAAGGGCTTTGTGGTAATTGTGATAATAATTAATAGCTCGTGAAATTATCTTTCCATCTCATGCCTCTCCTCATGGACTAAATGAACACACACAACTGGCATTATTCCTTGCCTTGAGTGGAGGGCTGTGATACTCTTCAGGTGTATCATTCTTGGTTATATAAATTCAAAATACAGTGCTGTTTTGAAAATATCTGGCAATTTCATGAATGCAGGCGGATAGCTGTCACTAATGAGGAAAGCTGTGGGCAGTCACTACAAGTGCAGTTGGTACCTCTGTAAGCCAGGCGCTCTTCATACGCCATGCGGCCGTCCATTTATCCTCCTCTACCACACCGAATTTCAGGAGAGTGACTTGCCCAAGGTGCGTGCTGTTATAGACCGGTGCTGTGTTTGAGGATTATCTCCCTCCTTTCAGCATGATAAAAAAAAAAAAAAAAATCAGATGAATGGACACAAGAAAGAATGAAAGAGAGCTGACAGCCCAATGTAGACAAGTGACAAACCAAAGTCAAGAAAAATCCAGGCATGTGGATTCAATAAAGTAAGGAACTCTAAGACACTTTGGAGGCGGGGGGCAAGCCGCTCCCCTCTACACAGCCCGCTAGTCCTGAGTTTGTCCTTAAGCCTGCATTAGGGTGGGAAATCTGCCACTAAATAATGAAAACTCTAAGGCATCCAAAATAATGAGATTATTGATGTACTCCATTGAAGAAAGCAAGAGCATACATTTTGTCATGAAGAACATTTTTTAAAAGATGATTAAAATCAGGGTATCATACCATTTAAGTGTGTCAATTAAGTGTAGCCACTTTTCCCTAAATTTAAAATAAAACTATTGGAAATGCCGTGTGATACATTAAAATCTTAGTTACTTTATAAGTTACGTGAGACAGCTGCTCTGTGAAGAGAGAGAAGGAGAGGTCTGGTACAGCATATTCCCTTCACCTCCGTGGATACAAAGACCGAACTGTAAAGATTCTGGATAGAATCCGAACTGTAGTGGGCTCTGTAATGCAGTATCTCCATAGCGTAATAGTAACTAGAGACTGTGTAGAGAGGGTGCTGCCTGCACCAGACTTTCAGTTATGAAATATGGTCTCCACTCTGAATTCAGCTCCAGTGGTAATACATAATCTCTAAATTAATTATTTTGCATTTCATGGCCCACTAAGCAGAGTACCAAATTCTGAATTCTAAACTATTCGTTTTAGTGCTTTCATTTCCTCGAGACAAATCACGATCACCTTCTTCTCTTTATTTTTGAAATGAGACTGAGGTCGTTCAAGTCATGTTTATAATATGGGGTTTGAAAGTGGACTGAAAGAAAATTAAAATGTAAACATTGACTTTCAATTTAATTTTGAGAGGAAGAATTGTCATTGTAAATATGGTCAGTCTTAGAACAAAATTGTTTAAAGTAAATTTCGTCATCTTTTCATTATATACTTCTTTTTATTGATGCCACACCCTTCCTTAGTCAGATAACTACTAGGGGCTGGGTAAGGTTATGTGTAAATACACTTTCCTATAAACACAACATCTCAAAAGATAGCATTTCCTGGGAGATTTCTAATGTTGAGGTAACCTTAGGGGTCAGGGGATGCTTACTTATCTCCCTGCCTGTCCCGTAACATTGTAACAACAGCAGGCATCATAATGAAGAAAAAAAAAATCCTCCAGCTTCTATTCTGTGTTCAGTAATATTCTGTACCCTCTTACAGAATTTGTCTGATTTAATCCTCCTAGCAGTACTACAAAGCAAATATTTATAATTTGTTATTTGTAGACATGTTTGCTGATATTTAGAGAGATGATGCTCCAAGTCTTAGAGCAGGGTTGGGATTTAATCTGAATCTGTTTGATCCTACAGTGTGTGCTTTTCACTCTTTCAAGATGATCTGATGGGGAAAGTGTTTGTGCTCTTGTAGATCGTCATGCCAGTGGACCCCAGTCATGTCCGTAGACCCCCGTGTTGGAAGCATCATTTATTTTCTTTCTTCTTCTCACAGTCACTACAGCATACCAATGGTTACACCATTTTCTAGTTTTATATTTATCATCGTTATGGGCCAAGTTGTGTCCTTTAAAAATTCATACATTGGAGTACTAACTTCTAATACCTTAGAATGTGACAGTATTTAGAGATAGTCAAGTTAAAACAAGGCCATTACAGTGGCCCTAATTCAAGGTAACTGCTCTCCTTATAAAGAAGAAGTTTGAACACAAATTTGGTACAGAAGGAAGACCAGGTGAGGACACGGGGACAAGGTGGGCACCGGCAAGCCAGGGAGAGGGGCCTCAAGAAACCAGCTTTGCCTCTACCTTGAGCTAGAAATTCTAGCCTCCAGAATTGTGAGCCAATATATTTCTGTGTTTAAGCCATTCCGTCTTCAGTGCTTTGTTACCCCAGCTAACTAATACGATCATCGTCTCTAAAACCCATGTCCCTGCCATGTTCATTAAAACTTTTTTTTGTTTGCCCTCATTTTAGTGACTACATAGCACTTAGCACATACCAGGAATGAATCTAAGCACTCTTCCTGTACTCATTACTTGTGAGCGATGCTCTGAACACAGGTAGTTCAGCTCCAGAATCTGTCCTCAACTCTGGGCTCTGCGGGCTTCCTGACCTCAGGTGTGGCCTCCATCTCTCTCTTCATGTTTAAACCAGTGCCCTTGTCCAGCGGTCCTTTTTAGCTCACTGATGAATCTTAAAACACTTGTTTGCAGTGTTTGTTATAACTTGCAGCCCAAGCTATGACAAAAGTAAATTATCAGCAGTTTTTAAAAATGTTTTGTTTTTCTTATCTCTCTGCCTTTGACTTTATGGGCTTCCCTTTTATTGTCACCTGTCAGAATTCTGCTTAAGACCCAGCTCATTTGCCTCCTCTTCCAGCCAGAGTTCCTCTCCCTCCAGTAAAATGCTTTAGTTCTTTGGGCCACACATACACACTTGCACACATACACATTATAATTTCCACATATGTCTATGGCAAAACAAGGTTACTAGCTCTTTCAGGTTATAAGCTGTATGTTATGCATATTGGTGTTTTTCACACTCTAATGCTTTAATCGTTATATTAGTTTGCTATGGCTGCCGTAACAAAATACCGCAGACTGAGTGACTTAAACAACAGAAATGTATTGTCTCACAGTTCTGGAGGCTGGAAGTCCAAGATCAAGGTGTTGGCTAGTTTGGCTTTTCCTGAGGCCTCTCTTTGGCTTGCAGAAGGCCATCTTCCCCCTGTGTCCTCACATGGCCTTTCCTCTAGGCACTCAAATTTGTGGTGTCCCTCCCTCTCCATATAAGGTCACTAGATATAGTGGATTAGGGCCCCAGCCTTATGACCTCATTTAACCTTAATTACCATTTTAAAGGCCCTATCTCCAAATATAGGTGCATTGGGAGTGAGGGCTTTAGCATATGAATGGGGGGGATACAGTTCAATCCATAACAATCACAGAAAGCATTTAGGAGTATTGGTTTAACTTAATGCTGATCAGTTGTAGGGTATGGTGTGCTGGCACAGGTTTAACAGCCCGCACTGGGGGTAGCTCTGATTTGTAGTGTTGTCCGATTTCCCTGTTGCAAGAACATCCACCGTGCTGGAACTCAGGCTATCCGTATGCCAGCTGGCTTGCAGTTTTTGCATCCACCCCAGTGATCCAGTGTGAATGGGCACCAGTGGTCCACTGACTTATACCAGGGTCTTTCAGGGCTGTTGGTTAAGAACAACGAAGGTGGGTGGTGGCGGGAGGTATGAGGTGTGCTGTGTTTATTCCGTTGCTTCCTTGTTCACGGCCAAGACGGAGCCTCCAGCTGAGAAATCAAGCTGCGTTAGGGGGAAACCAGTTAGAGTGCTGACCAATCTAAGTCTGTAGGACACACTCAGACTTGCTCCGGGAGCTGTGTGTCAGACGATGCTTACCTGTGCTTGGGTGCCCGTTCAAGTTGAAAACTGGTAAGTTGTCACTTCACAAAGTGACACTTGAATGGACAGCACATTAAATTAAGTCATTAAAAAGTGAATCCCCAGTAGGCAGCTTGATCATTACAATTAAACCAAGTAGTTCAAGTAAAGCCTAACCCAAGCAGTAAGGCTACTTTAAAATGCTTTATGTGTTCTGATAAGTTGTTCATTAGGAAAAATCTCTATTTAGCACAAATAAAATAAATGCATCCCTCAAAGAAGCACATTTTTAAATTTTCTAAACACTGTTCCTCACTAGTATGCAATTTATATTCAGACATTACTGAGGAAAATAATGTGATTCTGTACATAATGCCTTGTGTAGTCACTGATCCAGAAATACACTCTGTAATAGTTTGGTGTGGCTTGAATGCCTTGACCAGTGTAAGGGTGGTATAAAGGTTATCAGTTATGGCAGACATCACTGAAAACATGCATATGGACATAATGCTTTGTGCAGGCATCACTGACCCAGAAAGTCCCATTGTAATAATTTGGTGTCTCCTGAAGGGTTTAATCAGTACAATCCAGTGTGTAAAGGTTATCAATTACTGCAGGCATCACTGAGGAGACTTCTGTTTTCAGTGATACTTATACAAACACTGTGTATATTGGTCAGCCGCTCTCACCTGCAGTTCCAGCTCCAGTGGCGATAGACCACACTCCAGCTACTGGCCTTCAGCCAGGTGGATTTCACAGCTCTCTAGTTGCTTTTTTTTTTTTTTTTTTGCATTACGCGGGCCTCTCGCTGTTGTGGCCTCTCCCGTTGCGGAGCACAGGCTCCGGACGCACAAGCTCAGTGGCCATGGCTCATGGGCCCAGCCTCTCCGCGGCATGTGGGATCTTCCCGGACCGGGGCACGAACCCGTGTCCCCTGCATCGGCAGGCGGACTCTCAACCACTGCGCCACCAGGGAAGCCCTCTAGTTGCTTTTACTTGCAAGAATATGATGGCTTCTGCCAGATACTGACCCTGCAGTAGAACCTCTTCAGCTACAAAGAATGGTTATTATAGCTCTTCAAATGTAAATATAAAGGTTGTGTGTGATCTATTCGTTGGAGTCCTTCATTTACAGCGTTTTTTAATGTATTAAAACACTTCATATGTAAATGCTGGCATTATATTAAGTCACTGGGGATTGTCAGTATATTTTTAAGTTGTACACATTTTATAAATATATATAAAATATGTATGTATACCATAATTCAGGTGTGGGGTTTTGAAACAAGTGTTTACATTCTAAAAAGGCGTTCGAAATGGCTTCACATTAATAATCTTATATACCATGTAACTGTCAAGATATCTTTGTTTCTCAGAATTTTCAGCATGATAAAATAGCTTGAAAATACATCAACTAGGGTTAGACTCATTCCAGATGGGAATCAGTCAATATTCCTTGATTTTTTGGGTCAACGGACCTCAGATTTTTCCTTGTACCTGGCATTCCTCTGTTAGAGAATTATTATCTCACACGTTATCTTCCATTAAAATAGAACCCTCGCTCGTCACTATTTGAAGATATCGGCACTTGCCTAAGTTCTTTTGTACAGTTAAATTTATCAGATTCTTTCTAATGATGGCTGGTAGTAGCTGAAGGGAGGTTTTGCTTGGATTCGGGAGGTAGGGTGAAAATAATAAAAAATGTATTGACAGAGCAGTCTGTGTGGAGGGTTCTCATTAGCCAGACAATATTAGAAATATTATAAGACTATCTCTGTAAGAGTGGTACAGTCACTTGATAATATTTAAAGTCTCTGCCGTGTAACTTCAGTCATTGCTTTGCGCACGTGCTGTCTCTCTCACAGACACACACACACACACACACACACACACACACACACACGCGTATACAGCACTAAGCATCTGTGTTCTTCAAGGCTAGAAAGGAAAGTGAAATACATGTCACAGACAATGATGGTAACTTATATTTCCAGGTTTCTATTGATGTGTTTGCATATACAGACATGTAAAAACTTTAAATACATCCCTCATGGAAGCGCTCTAGCTGTCTTCTCAAAACATTGCTATAAAGGGACATGTTTCTGGAGTTTATGGTTGAAAGAATTATTTTACAATATAGTGGGTTTTATAAAAGTCATTAGCCTAATTACCATTTTAATTGACTGTTTGTTCTTTCTCTCCCTCTCTCTCATTCTGTCTTCAAGTACTATTCACCCTCACACACTATTTTTTACTCAGCTTCCTAGGATATATTGTCTCTAATTCTCTTGCACTTCCCTTCAGATGTAACGTTTACTTTTTTATTGTCCTCATGCCATTCATTTTCCTCAACTAGGAAAATGTTTTATGAATTAAGGCTTTTGTACTTGACTATGGAAACAATTCATCACTCCTTGAAGCTTAGGGTGTAACTGAATATAATGTAGAAGATTCAATAAGTTTTATACCAAATAATATATGTTAGTTTCAGTCCCTTCAATTTGATGCTATTTAGGATTAACAGAGTGAAAGGAAGCGCAATAAATTGTAATAACTTATAAAGAGTAAGACTGTATGTCATAACTATATAAACTTAGCAGTAATTGCTATGCTGAACTATTCTGTGACGTGGGGAGCTGCCCTGACTTTAAAGCCTGGCTTCACACCTTTATAGCAGGTGACCTCATTCGCATAACTTCAGTTATCTCATTGGTAATATGAGTATAATGGAAACAGTAATAGGGTGGTTCATTTTCTAATAACACTTCTACCTTAAATGATTAGTCTGAACAAACCATGGGAATCCCATTCTTCTAACTGGTCAATGGCTTGTGGTAAACCGTGAAAAATGTTGGCTGTTATTATTATCATTGAAGTTATTATTATTATCTGAGAAATCAAAATTGTATATTTTTCATTTTCTCCTTTTATTTGAGGTAACAAACCTTGGTGACAGAACTATCTAGATCTTGATTCACAGATTTTATTTTTGGCTAACCTGTAATGGAAATAAAATCCCCTTTCTTAGCTCTTGTTGAATTTGTAAATACAATTAGGTGAGATGAGTTTTATTAAGAGCTAACAAATCCAACAAAAAGCAAATATTTATTGAAGAAATAAGTAAGATAGTATAGCCAGTTCGTTCCAGTTTATAAATGTCTGACTTCTTAAAGATTCAATTCATATTTTAAAATATCACTCAAAATCCGATATGGGAGAAGAAAACATCAGTGTCACAGTGGCCATGCATTGATTTCTAAGGTAATCTGTAGTGTAAAGATATTGGCTTTGTCTGATATGAATCTGGTCATATTTCCACGTGAGTGTACATATTTTCTCTATAAGAAAAAAATTACATTGAGTTTCTGATGCTGTGTATACTCAAAATCTTTTGTCATTGGAAAATTTCCCCCTTTATTCCTCGTAAGATCCAGTTTATAATATAAATGCTCAACAATACTTCCTTCAGAAATATTCTTCATAAAAGTAAAATCATTACATTTTGGGATTTATATTAATAAACTGTCTTCGAATGTAGGTTTTTTTTCTAATACATCTTTATTGGAGTATAATTGCTTTACAATGGTGTGTTAGTTTCTGTTGTACAACAAAGTGAGTCAGCTATACATATACATACATCCCCATATCCCCTCCCTCTTGTGTCTCCCTCCCACCCTCCCCATCCCACCCCTCTAGGTCTTCGCAAAGCACCTAGCTGATCTCCCTGTGCTATGCGGCTGCTTCCCACTAGCTATCTGTTTTACATTTGGTAGTGTGTATATGTCGATGCCACTCTGACTTCGCCCCAGCTTCCCCGCTGCCCCCCCATCCTCAAGTCCACTCTCTATGTCTGTGTCTTTATTCCTGCCCTGCCACTAGGTTCATCAGCACCATAAGACCCATATAGTAAGCGTTCAATACATAAATGCTCGACATTTATATATTTTCTTTTTCATCGACTGTGGCTAAGCAAATCCATTATGATAATGCCTTCAATCATCTCTCTATATTCTGTGTTTATATTAAAAACCAGTTTCCACTGTTCTCTTTTATCTTTAAACATAGATCCTATTATTTTTCTTTCTTCACAAGTCTTTTCTTACAAAATCAGCACTTTTTTGTCACATATACTTCCATTATATTTGTCAAAAAATACCCGTAGCCAGGATAAGGTAACCTGGTAGCATTAACAAAACATTCCTTGGTGTGCTGTGTGATGCTCCACATGATTGGTGCAGGTGCAATGCATCCTCGTCTCGCTCTACACCCCACAGAGCTTCCACGGACACCTGAGGACACTCAGCTTTCACATGTGCTCTGTACTCTGCTGCATTCTTCTGCTAGATGTAGGTCAGCCCCATCCCATAGTTCTTACGGCAATCGAGCGTTTTGATGTTACGTGATTTCTGCAGTATTTTTTTGTGGAATCTTTGTATATGCAGGCATGTACCAAGAAATGGAATTTTCTCCTATTTTTTCCACCATGACTATAGGGGGTTCAGCTAAGGGAGAAAACATTTGGCTTTGGCCTCCATAGGTGTGATGAAAATTAGTAGCTTTTCAAGATGGTTTACTAGATAATGAATACTTTACACACAAGCTCTGTTGATCTGTCCTAGGTGTTAAATGTGAATTATTGAATCTACAATATCCAGCATCGGGCCAGAATGTCATAAAGCATCTTAATAAGTATTAGTTAAGGTTGAACTACATCATAATGATGAGAGAAGCAAGAAAAGGACCAATCCTGGTAGACCGTAGTCTTCACCCTCTAGTCTCAGTCTCAGATGATGAATTTAGTGGGAAGCCATTCTTAAAGAGGAAAATGAGTAGGGAAGCAGGAACCCCTGTAATGAAATGCTTCTATTTTTCACGAGGGTATATAAAAAAGCACAGATGATGATGGATATTTGGTCCTATAGTGATTCTTTGGATATTCTAAAAAGATTCATCTGCTACATGAAGGAGAAACACACGCATAAGTACTCTGAAAGAGTGTAAGAAACAGACTTCAGTTCTTTGTTAAGTAAAAGATTAAAATTATGGCCAAAATAAACTTTAGGATTACATAAGTACTTAAAACGCTTTTCAGATAAAAGCAATTTTGGTGTGGTAATATCTAGGTTTAAATCCTAGCTCTGATAGGATTCCTTGTTGTTTACTCTCAAGCAAATTACTTAAATATGTCTCAATTTCCTCATCAGTGAAACAGGAATAATAAAAACATGTACTTGAGAAAGGTTTGCTAGGGCTAAATTTTATAAGATTTGAACTTTTAATAAATAATGCCCCATGAGCAACCCAACACAGATTTGCTGTGAAGTGCTGGGGTGGAGACAGATAAATTCCACAGTAAACACTTGCTCAAGTCTTTGGACTGAATCATCCTAGGAGGTAAAGTTGTACAAGTTCTAGCTGGCAGTTGTTTGTGTCTCACAACTAATGAAACACAAATTCAATAAAATCTTACCTGGATGTCTTCAGCAGAGTTCTAAGTCAACACGAACGCTTGTTTATTACGTGTGTAAGGCCTGAGCGTCCTGTCTTGTTGGAAGCCTTGCCATTTAAGTTAATCATGCTTTCAGTCTTGAAATTATCTTTAAAAAACCCCCATCGATTCTTAGTTGATAATAGGAAACCTGATCATCCTGATTTATGGACTTGCCTTATTTCCTCAGTAAGAAGAATGCAGATTTTTTTTTTTTTTTTTTTTTTTTTTTTTTTTGCGGTACGCGGGCCTCTCACTGTCGTGGCCTCTCCCGTTGCGGAGCACAGGCTCCGGACGTGCAGGCTCAGCGGCCATGGCTCACGGGCCCAGCCGCTCCGCGGCATGTGGGATCTTCCCGGACCGGGGCACGAACCCGTGTCCCCTGCATCGGCAGGCGGACTCCCAACCACTGCGCCACCAGGGAAGCCCGCAGATACATATGTTGTTATTCCAGTCGCTTTAAATGCTCTGCCTCAACACCTCATTCTCTTGGTCAGGTGGCCAGGTAGGAGACCGACATTTTTTAATGCACTGGAAGGATGTGATGTTTAGCTAGCGACGTCCATCAGGCTGACACAGGATTGGATAAAGCCGGGTTATTTGAACAGCAGATAGATGACCACGATAAACTTTGCTTCAGTGATTGCGCCTCTGTATCTAATGCACTAGGGAGAGATGCTGTCCATCCAGGGCCTTCTGGAGCACGTGTCAGAATGACCCCTGTGATTGGTTCTTTAACGCTTTTCAGATACAGCATTTGATGTGCATATTACAGCATAACAAACATCCTTGTTAAAATAGCACTGATTTTTAATTGTTATAGTGATAATTATTTTAAAAAGCTAGGATTCTTTCTTCCTCCTCTCATTCTCCAGAGCATTTGTTTCTCGTGCTTTGTAATATTTTTAATAAAGGTGTAAAACACTATGTGCAGTGATTGAAATCTGCTTACATTTTTGCATGATAATGGATATTTGCATGAGCCTTTTTCTAATAACCACGGATCATAGCTATAGAAACGCGCATTGAATACCTCTCATGGGGCAGGGTAAGGGGGGAAAGCTCTGTGTGGGAGCCCCTAGGGTTCCTTCTATAGTTCACTTACTGTCAATGTGCTAACAAGTGGAAAGGAGAGAAGGGGAGAAGGGGAGGGTTGTGCTTATTTGACTTTTAGGTATAATTGTGAATTTCCTCTCTTTGTCATTATCAATTGCTTGGAAGGGAAAAGAAAGAGGACCGTAGTGCTGTAAGCGAGGAATACTCTTCCTTAAGTCTCCCGTCTCCCTCTCCAGCATAGAAAGCAGAAATCACACAGGGGGTAAAGTGTGGGAGACTGACAAGTTGTATCACTTGAGAATCGCTGGACATGGTAGAAAGGATTATACTGCCTCCCATTTTTGAATTCAGAAATAGGTCCTTTGTTCACAAAATTATTATTATGAATTTACTATGTGTAAGACTCCCATGGCTACAGAGTCTAGCCTCTGTGGAAAATAGAAGGTGTGGTTCTGTGTTCCAATTAATTTATACTAATACTAATACTAATGAAAGGATCAGATAGAACACATAAGTCTGTGGATGGTTATCATAGAGTTTCATGCTTACATATTTTAGATACAAGAGAAACAGGCAGTTTGGAGGCAGCCAGTCATGACATACACGAACGCACAAAATGGGAAAGTGTACGTAACAAACGACAAATGCTATTGATAAAAATTAATTATTCCTTTTAATGGGAATACCCTAGGTAGATAAAATACAAAATGTATGTTAAGCCAGTTTTGTGTAACTCCTTATTGAAGGATTTTTATCATAGACAATATGGCCACATATTCTTGCCCACCCTAGTTGTACCTGTATCCTTGTACAGGATCAGCGAATTCTGTGCGAGAGATGATAGGTCCGTTTAAAGTCTGAAGGCTAATATATCAAAAGACAATGTGTTCGGGCTTCCCTGGTGGCGCAATGGTTAAGAATCCGCCTGCCAGTGCAGGGGACACGGGTTCGAGCCCTGGTCCGGGAAGACCCCACATGCCGCGGAGCGGCTAAGCCCGTGCGCCACAACTTCTGAGCCTGCGCTCTAGAGCCCGCAAGCCACAACTACTGAGCCCATGTGCCTAAAGCCCATGCTCTGCAACAAGAGAAGCCCCCACTCGCTGCAACTAGAGAAAAGCCCCCACGCAGCAATGAAGACCCAACTCAGGCAAAAATAAATAAAATAAATAAATTTATTAAAAAAAAAAAAAGATGATGTGCTGTCTGAACTGTGGATGTTCATATTTACTGTGAGTCCAGTCGATGCAAGACAATACTGCCAGTCACTTGGGCTCTGGTGGGCTTTCACGTCTTTTGTCCCTAATTCTCTAGACTGAACACAGCCATCTGCCCCAAAGTCAAAAGGACTGAAGAGTTTGTGGCAGAAAATGTTTGGGATCTGCGCCACCGCACAAGGATTATTTACGAGAAAAGCGGTTCAGCAGAGTGTCTAGGAAAATAGAATGTAGACTTAAGCTCATGCTTAGCTCAGCTGGAAGAATGTATCGTGGGGACGGGGTAAAGTTACTGAAGATGGCATCCTGGTTTTGGTGTCAGTTAGTCCTTATAAATAAAAGTAAAGTTTTTAGAGGTAAGACCAGGAATTTAAGAGCATATAGTTTATGTTAATAACTTAATGAATTTCCTGTCCTGTCACAGTATGTTTCTTATTTCTTTAGTTATTTACCATCTAAAAACATGTTGAGTCGCTGTTCTGCCTTAGGTATTACCTTCTATACCTCAAGGCCCTGTAATTCAAATCTGTGTTGTTAAGGTTCTCAGACTTCTTCCATCCTCCTAGGTCTCTCTGTCTCTTAACGTTTGAATAAAAATGTCCGAGCATCCCATTTCCCACAGAGCGGAGAACCCAGGGCCTTCCTTCTCCCCATTCATCCTACTTTATCCAACGCTGCACCCTGCCTCTGTTCCCTTGTTCAGAAGATGACTAATACAAGACACTTCCAGATGTTCTGGTACTGTGGAGGATATTGCAGCAAATCAAAATACAGGGAACTGCTTGAACTTCGTGTTTCATGGCGGAGTTCTCCCATTTACAGGATTCCGCCAGTCAACGCCTTCATCCCAGGGACCCAGTGATGTGACGATTCCTTCTTGAATCCAACCCTAAATCTTCCTCAGCGCTTCCTACCTCTCCCTCTTCCCAAGTCCATGACCCCTCTCTCCAGAGCTGCATTTGGAAACTCAGCATTCTTCTGCTTCAGTTTTTGGAACAAATTTGTCCTCTTAGCCATCCAGGCTATGCTATTCTGTTTCTCAAAAAAAGCCAGCTTTATATATATATATTGGGTTTTGGATGGTTTGTCAAGTTTATGAAACTTTTTAACAAACCAAGCTTTGGATTATTGAGTCATTTATTTAATTTTTATTTCCTTTTTGTTAATTCTACTCATATCACAATATTCCTTTCTGCTTCCTTCAGACTTATTTTATTGTCCTTTTTGAGCCCCCAATTTTGGATACTTAGTTTATTTAATTTTCAGCTTTCCTTTTTTTTTTTTTCCAGTTAACCATTTAGCACTGCAAATTTCTTTCCACGCACTTCCTTAATCTAGATCCCACACGTTTTGATTTGTTATTGATCAATTGTAAGTGATTCCTAAATGCCTTTGTGATTCTCCCATAGACCCATGAGTCTGTCCTTGATTGTTTGTTTATTTTGATTTTTTTAAATTATTGATTTATTTCTTAAACAAGTTGTAGTCATTCATTGTAGTCTGTATGAAATTTAAACTTTGACATTTGTGGATATGTCTTTTATGGCCTAGGACAGTGTTTCTCAAACTATCTTGTTGAAGGAACATTTTCTTGTAAATTTTCTATCTGTCTTGGACACTGCTTTCGTAAAATGCAATAAATTGAAAAGTAAATGTCACCAGAAAAATAAAAATTTAGAAATGACTGTGGCCCAAACAACTAACATTAGAATCCAAAGGAAAAAGCTACATGCAGATAAAATAGCTTCGTGTCGCTGCCCAATTTTGATCTTTAAAATGTTATCTTTAATATAATTGTGTTCTCAGTATCTGTGACCCCTATAAACCAAAATCATTTTTGGATTTCAAACTTCTCTATGTAGGAGACTTTCAGGATGCTGATAAAATGGTAATAGGAGAATTTAAGTGTGAGTAGAAGCGTCCCTAGTGAACAGCACACTTAGAAACAACACAGGCATAGAGGCAGTTATGGCACTTAACGTCCCAGTGCCACTCGGGGCCACCTTTAGTGCAGGGTTTATGATTCAACTTCCCAAACAATTTGAAAAGAAATGTGTTTAGTTAAGGTTTTATTGGATGCTTTCTTGTTATGTTAAGTATGCTCTAGGGGGATGGTGACTGCAATGGACCTCCCCATCAATACCAAGTGAAGTTTGTAGTGACAACTGAAATACTGGAACACAGAACATTCCATGGTGTTTCCTGCAAACTATTGATACATTGTAAATGTCATATTCCTACAAAAACATGGTATCTAGTATTTAATGAATTACTGAATAATGAATAATTTTCTTTAGCTTTTACATGCCTTATTGAAAATTATTTAGAAAGGAAAAATTACATTCTTGTGGTCTTGCTCATTACTGATTTTATGTTTGTATGTATTTCTTTATGCTATCTTTTCTTTTCTAGAATTTATTTTTCCAGTTCTGTGACACTAGCTGGTAGTGCCATATATGTATCTCAGTTTATTTACTTAAAACTATATAAGCTTATTTGGGGAAAAATACATTATTTTAACAGAAATAGGTAATGCATATTAGTTCTATAAGATAATCACAGTTTTTACTCTGTGAATCTCAAAGAACACAAATTACACAGATCACAGTCCATAGGTATTAACGTTTTTTTTTTTATGAATTTGTTTATTTTTGGCTGCGTTGGGTCTTTGTTGCTATGCGTGGGCTTTCTCTAGTTGCGGCGAGCGGGGGCTACTGTTCGTTGCAGTGCGTGGGCTTCTCGTTGTGGTGGCTTCTCATTGTGGTGGCTTCTCCTGTTGCAGAGCACGGACTCTAGGCACACAGGCTCAGTAGTTGTGGCTCGCGGGCTCTAGACTGCGGGCTCGGTAGTTGTGACACACAGGCTTAGTTGCTCTGCGGCGTGTGGGATCTTCCCGGACCAGGGCTCGAACCCATGTCCCCTACATTGGCAGGCGGATTCTTAACCACTGCGCCACCAGGGAGGCCCCTAATTTTTTTTTTTTAATTTCCTTCTAATAAATATGATTGCTGTTGAGTATTTGGAAAAGTATTAACTTGAAAATTAACATGATCCATAATTATCCATTCTTAAAAATAAGATTAGAAATGATATTTTATATATTTCCTTCCAGTCTTTTTTCAATTTATTTTAAGTGAATTAAGAGCTTACTATGCATTTTATTTATGTGTGTTTATAAAAACAAATACCTGAACTAAATAATAAATTACTGAAACAATTCCCTGATAATTATAGAGAATTCTCATGTTCTTCATGGTGCTAAAATTTAATCATCCTCTAATTCTTTGTAACTGTACAATTTACTAACCATCTCTATTGATTTTTCAACAAATAAGCATGCTCATGACCACAAGTCACATTTTGTTCTATAAACTGTTCTTCCTTTTTTAGACCTTTTTTTTTTTTTTTTTCTTATTCCCGCTAGAGACTGAGGGCAAAGTTGCTATTCTATTGCGAGGATTTTAGTTTCGGACCCTGCAATGATTCATTTGGGTGTGGAATTATTTCCCTTGAAAAGTGACAGGGGAGTGCTAAGATGGTAAAGTAATAATTACTTCCTTCCGCAGCAGTGGTTTAGGGAAAAGCTCAAAGACATATGGGCTGAATATTTAGCAGACGGTGATAATGGTGAGGTCACAGATAGGCCTCTGGGGGACGCTAGCAGAGCAGCATTGCAGGGAAAATTGATTGAAATCTTTGCCCAAAAGGAAAGGGAAAGGCAACTACAAATACCAGAGTTAGGGACTCAAATTAGGAGCCTCCAAAAGGAGCATATTAAGGGGGGTAAGGCTAAAACTAATTGATTTAGAAAATGCCAAGGGGAAACTTAATAGGATTCTAAATGAGAGAATGGAGTGTCTAATAAAGCTCCATAAGAGCAAGTTTTCTTCCCGTGGCAATAAAGCAGATACTGTCTTGGCCTGCGAACTTGGAGGGAGAACACAATTGAGACTAATTAGGGAAATTATGGGACAAAAAGGGGCCTGCTCTAACCCCAGTGAAACAAGGACCAGCATTATTCTATATTATTCTTTCACAGACACATATAGCATTAGAATTTGTGTGTTGTTTTAAAATTTCTAGACCCAGTCCATTACCTTAAAATGTAATTTACTTCATTCAGTGTGCTGTTTCTGTGTCTGTATCTTCATGACATTTCAATGCCTACTCTGTGAACATGATGTGAAGTTTGGGGACACGATGTGAAAAGTAACATAATATTATGAAAAGACCACCAGACTGGGACCAGAAGACATTTTATCTAGTCTTGCAATACCCACAACTTGTTAAATAATTTTCCTAAGTTCCTGCATAAAAAGGCAGGCTCCTGACTCTTTTCCACTTGAGTTTGACAAAAGCAGCTAGAGAGGAAAGCAGTAAATGTAATAAAACCGTCAAAGAGCCCCTTGGGCCAAAGAAGAAATGAGAAAAAATAGAAGAAAATAATAATAAAATGATTGAATCTGTTCACTTAAGATGACCTGCTAAGTGTCAGATGGTAATTGATGAGCTAAACTTTGTCAAGTGCATATCATACCAGGTGTTTCCTTGTTATAAGCAAAATATCAATACTTTCTTTCCTCGAATGGCTCAGGATCTATCTAACTGCAGACCAGCAGATAGGGAAGAGAGAACAATACTGAGCAAAATATGGTTTTTTCATTTATTATCTGTGTATATCCCAGTAACGTCACATATCCTCAGTTTCTTTATCTGAAAAATGAGGATGGTAATGTTGACACTGGGGGGGTTGCCCTGATAACTAAACAAGAAGAGGCTTCTAAGTACCTCGTGCAGGTTAAATAAGTGGTATTGGGTGTGCTTCTTGTTAGTTTACTTAATAGCATTTATCCACTGTTTTTTAAATGTCCAAATTATAAGTACAAGTAGCTAAATTAATCCTTCCTTCATGCATTTATTCATCCATGCAATGATGATCCACAGTACACTACCTTGGTAGCCCAGAAATCATCTGTCTTCAGGACATTCAGTTTTTAATTTTTATTTGTTTATTTTTAAAGTCTGCAGCACCTGGTAACTGGGATGAAGTGAGAGAATGGCATGGACACATATACACTACCAAATGTAAAATAGATAGCTAGTGGGAAGCAGCCACATAGCACAGGGGGATCAGCTCGGTGCTTTGTGACCACCTAGAGGGATGGGATCCTAGGGAGGGTGGGAGGGAGACGCAAGAGGGAAGAGATATGGGAACCTATGTATGTGTATAACTGATTCACTTTGTTATAAAGCAGAAACTAACACACCATTGTGAAGCAATTATACTCCAATAAAGCTGTAAAAAAAAAAATATATATATATATATATATATATATATATATATATATATATATATATATATATATATGGGGGGAAAAAAGTCTACAGCACCCAGTATTCCCAGGTGGTCTCCCGTCCAAGTACTAAGCAGGACCGACCCTGCTTAGCTTCCAAGTCAGTTTTTTTAGAGAGTGGGTATTACATGTTTATATGGGTTAGTGTTAAGGATTTTTAGAAACATCACTTTCACATTTGAATTTAAACCACTCTGTGAAGTGGGCAAGTCTATGAGAAAAAAAAAAAAAAAAAGAAAAAATGTTTAGAAGAAGTGAGATGCAGAAGGCAAAAAATATGAAAGAAATTTTTTACATTAAGATGCTGCAAAGGCAGTAAAGTAAAAGACTTAGATATGTGTGTTTGTATGTGTATACTTTTATAAAATGTGCATTATCAAAGTATAGAAACATTTAGAGAGCATAAGTACAATTCATCCAGTGAACATTTGCTGAACCACCAGTCTGTTCAAAGACAAGTTCTCAGAGATTTTCTAGCAAAGAAGAGATGAGGAAGAAAGATGCCTACACACTGCCTAGGGGACGGTGTGAGAAATTTTATAGGACACACTGTGAGAGAGAGACTCCAGCAAATCTTCCAAGGCTGACTGAGCTGCCAGGAAAGTGTTTGAGACCTTCAGATGCAAACCATACACTAGGTTTGAATTTGATCAACCTGAGCATTTGGCCAAAATAGGCTTTCCTCTGTTGTGCTGACTTTCTGATATTAAAATTCTTAGAGTGCATCTGGCTACAAATATGGTTTCCTTTTCCTACACTTTTGTCTTCTATCCTTAACTTTGCTTAAGAATAGGGAAGCTATTTCTCCTTTTGGACAAGAAGTTGAATCTAATAAGTACAACATTGTTGCTAAAACATCATGGTCAGGCTTGCTTCAAGTGTGGGAAAACTAGTAACCATTTATAGGTTGTAATTTGTAGGAGATCTTCATAAAATGATCTGTTATCCCTATCTGTTTTGTTGTGGTATGGCTGGCTTTCATGCATTTACCCTGATCTCTGTGATGTCACTTAAAACGGGCTGCTATTTTGTCTGAATTATATCCATTTTGCATACCTTAAATTGATATAGCATTTACATTTCCTCATTACTGGTAGAAGTTTTCTAGGAAAGCTCAATTTATCTGGAATTGTTTGATTTTTATTTAATTAATTTATTTTTAAAATATTTATTTATTTGGCTGAGCCGGGTCTTAGTCACGGCCTGCGGGCTCTTTTCATTGTGGCCTGCGGGATCAAGCTCCCCGACCAGGGATCGAGCCCCGGGCCCCCTGCACTGGGAGCGCAGAGTCTTGATTGCTGGACCACCAGGGAAGTCCCTGTTCGATTTTTAACTTATCTGAAATGTACTGGTCTCTACATACATTTTTGTGGGAAAAGAATCCCAAAATGCATACTCCTTGGAATAACTATTAATATTTTTTCTATTTATCAAGAATGTATTTACTTTTTTTATATTTTCAAATTAAAAGTATTACTTTGAGCAGTTGGAGTACTTTAAACCTTTAAATCTTTTCCCAGTACATGAAAAATTCTTAGTGTTTAATAGATTTTAAAATATAATTTTGCTTATTTTAACTGGTGAAAAGAGAAGGAAAAACTTTTCAGACAGTGAAACTAGTGCACAATTCATTTATCTGTAAGTTTGATTGTGTCTACTTCTCTTAAAGTATTGTTACTACAGTAGACTCACTTCAGTGAACTACTCTGTTATGTATTTTGTATCATATGACTTAACCCCCAATTATTGACACTCAGATGGCTAAAACTACAAAATCATTTTGCTGAATACGTTATTTTAAAGATTTAAAGGAAAAAATAAACTCAAGGACTTAAATATGAAAAAAGAGTTTTCATTCATGTATGTGATACATAATATATATAACATTATAATCTTAAAAAAGTATGATTTCATGTATCTCCCAAAAGAAATCCAAGCAACAGTGTTAATGGAGTATACTCACTTTAAAATTTAGGAACTTGAAGGAAGCTGCTTGCTATGAGCAGACTTTGTGTGTGCACTGTTTAGTGTAGTTCAACCAATATTGAATTCCTATAGGAAAAAGGCACTCTGCTCATGATTAAATATCTAAAAACCTGCAAAAGTTATAAATTTTTATTAGAATGTGTGATGAAGTTGAAAAGAATCCTTCTTTCTCACATAATTTTTTTAGTGGCAGTCGAGACTATTGAAAAGATTCAGTCTAAACAGATTCTAAGGCATGAAACTGCCCCTTAAATGTCCCTTAACTCATCCATTACTCTTTTCATCATTAAACTAAATAGTATCAAATGGTCCACTGTTCTTTTTTTTTTTTTTCCTCCAGAGATCCCATGTCCCTTTGCTCTAGCATAAGCAGGTTTGCCCACTAGCACACTAAGAAAGTAAGGATGAATCAAAAACAATCTAGAATGCATGGGCATATTGCCTGTGATTGTTTCTGGTGATATCATTAAAAAAGGAGGGGGATTTGGTTTCCTGGGCCGTCGTCTATTAAGCCATAGTGATCCAGCCTCATCTCTTACGAATACGTCATTTCAAACAGGAAGACCTGTAGAGAAGTTCACAATATATACACACTGCAGTAGAGCAGCATCAGACTAAAATATGGAAGGATGATAACAAGTCTAGGTGTGCTTTATAGGATGACAGAACAAGTGCAAACAGAAGCAAATGAAGAGACTAGGGCTGTAACTCTTCAGGAAGAGAACACAGTAAAGAGGTAACCTGGTAGCTTTCCTCTGGTCTGTCTGAAAGAGCTTTATGACAGGTGAAAGTTTACTTATTTAAATTATATATCTATCTATGAAAAGTATATATATGTAGTCTTGGGAAAAGGAAATTGTATATAAAAGCACTAAATGGAAAATATAATACTTCACAATATGAACATTAAAGTTATCTGTATGAATAGTAATTTTTGGCAAAACAGGGAATGATCTGTAATATCTTGTGAACAGAATCGTTAACTTGCACTTTTTTAATTGCTTAAGCAACTGTGTTGAGTAGTAAGTAGTGTTGTCCTGTAGTCTTCTTTTAAAAGATTTTAATCTAATTTGAGAAATTAATGTTTTGCTGCTGATATAATGGAGCAAATTAGTGGAAGTAAATTTTTTAAAAGAACATTTTAGATATATTCATGTCAGAATATTTTGTAACTCTCTTAGGAAATTCTCAAATATTTAAAAAATTTTCAATGTAATATTTGTTTTTCGAGGCAGAAATAGTGTTATATAATTCTAAGTTACTGTCATGTTGATTTTATACACTTGTATATTCTTACCTCATTGAATTTTTTTCATTGACTGAATATATTGGTTTAAAGTAAGAAATACAACCATGTCAACATGTATAATAAGTTTTGGAATTTAGTGACTAGTTAGGTTGTTGCTATCTCAATTACATGATGACAAAGACAAAAAAATCTTCACCAAAAAAAGTCACTAAAATATCAGAAAACTATTGGCTTTTGTCATATTAACAGACTGAATTAGAGGATTAAAACAAAAATTAATCACATCTATTATTAAATTTTGACCCAGGGAGTTTTTTCTTTCTTTAATGTTTTAAAAGTGCAAGGAAACGTAAAATCCAGTTTACATCAAACCTTTAGATAATAGCATGTATATTAATACATGATCTGACAAAAACTTCTGTGTCCTTTCTCCAAAAATCACAACCGTATATCAAAGAACCATCAACCACTGGGACAGCTCTTTGTTTTAACAGACGTCTACAAAGGCTCACAAATTCTTTGGGCAAAAAAGTGAATGAAGATCAAAAAACTTACAGGGGAGCTTCCAATATGTAGGAACAATCTATATTTATCCTATTACAATTATTCTGTGAGTAATAGGTACAAGATAGAACACTTTTTGGCAAAATACAGGTGTGCATTATATAGATTGAATTTTCAAGAACAATTTACCATAATTGGATAAATATCCATGTTTATTGTTCTTCAGTTCTATGCAATTTGGTTTAAATAGTGCTTAACCAAGAATAGAATATTTATTCTTTCACTGATTTAACAAAGTTTGTCCAGCACCTGCTATGTGTGCTGCAGTCACAGCTCCGGCCTATAGTTTCCAGCTTTCAAACTAAGATGAGAGGGACTTTCCTGGTGGCGCAGTGGTTAAGAATCTGCGTGCCAATGCAGGGGACGGGGGTTCGAGCCCTGGTCCAGGAAGATCCCACATGCCGTGGAGCAGTTAAGCCCATGTGCCACAACTACTGAGCCTGCCCTCTAGAGCCCACGAGCCACAACTACTGAGCCCACATGCCACAACTACTGAAGCCCGTGTGCCTAGAGCCCATGCTCCACAACAAGAGAAGCCACCTCAGTGAGAAGCCCGCGCACCGCAACGAAGAGTAGCCCCCACTCGCCGCTACTAGAGAAAGCCCGCGCGCAGCAGCGAAGACCCAACGTAGCCATAAAGAAAGAAAGAAAGAAATGAATGAATTAAAAAGAAAAACTAAGATGAGAAAATCATTGGGAATAACTCTTTGGAAGAATGGAGCCTACCAGAGCTTCCCACTTTCCTCAGATTCCATCTTCACGTGCAGTGAAGGCTTGAAGATGGAATCAAAGTAAAATGGTAATGAGTTTATTGGTGGTTTCAAGTTGAAAATTACTTTCTCTAAGGAGTCCTGTCTCCATTGTTTCTTTCTTTCTTTCTTTCTTTTTTTAATTGGAGTATAGTTGCTTTACAATGTTGTATTAGTTTCTGCTGTACAGCAAAGTGAATCATTTATATGTATACATATATCCTCTCTTTTTTAGATTTCCTTCCCATTTAGGTCACCACAGAGCGTTGAGTAGAGTTCCCTGTGCTATACAGTAGGTTCTCGTTAGTTATCTATTTTATACATTGTAGTGTATATATGTCAATCCCAATCTCCCAGTTCATCCCACCCACCCCCTTCCCCCCTTGGTATCCATAAGTTTGTTTTCTACATCTGTGTGTCTATTTCTGCTTTGCAAGTAAGTTCATCTGTACCATTTTTCTAGATTCCACATATAAGCAATATTGTATGATATTTGTTTTTCTCTTTCTGACTTACTTCACTCTGTATGGCAGTCTCTAGATCTGTTCATGTCTCTGCAAGTGGCACTATTTCATTCCTTTTTATGGCTGAGGAGTATTCCATTGTATATATGTGCCACATCTTCTTTATCCATTCCTCTGTTGATGGGCATTTAGGTTGCTTCCATGACCTGGCTATTGTAAATAGTGATGCAGTGAACATCAGGGTGCATGTGTCTTTTTGAATTATGGTTTTCTCAGGGTATATGCCCAGGGATTGCTGGATCATATGGTAGTTCTATTTTTAGTTTTTTTCTCTCACATCTGAGCCTTGCCTTGCCTAGAGAAGTTTTTCTATCCATAACTACATATTGCCAAAGAGGGAAGATCTTGCTAAACCCATCCTGTTGTTAAAATCTTCGCTTAATTATTATTTCTAATAAATCCTCAAAGCATAGTTGCCCTTCCTGTAGGCTCTACGCAACTTTGATTAGCCCTGTTGTAGCAGCACTTAAACTAGGGTTTCTTTTTTGCCTGCTAATCTCTCTCTCTCTGTTCCTTTCTCTCCCTCTGTCTCCAATCCTTCTTTAAAGGAAGGGTTTTTTTTTGTTTGTTTGTTTGTTTTTGCGGTACGCGGGCCTCTCACCGCTGTGGCCTCTCCCGTTGCGGAGCACAGGCTCCGGACGCGCAGGCTCAGCGGCCATGGCTCACGGGCCCAGCCGCTCCGCGGCACGTGGGATCCTCCCACGAACCCGTGTCCCCTGCATCGACAGGCGGACTCTCAACCACTGCGCCACCAGGGAAGCCCGGAAGGGGTTTTTAATTGCTATATCTTCAGCATTCAGACTATGTTCAAAATGTAGAATCAACTTTGGTAAGGTGGGGTTTGGTGAAAAGAGGGAGGAGACAGTGAGGATTAACAGAAGTCAAACAAGGAAACCGTGGCAGGGATACCGGAGAGAGAGGATGCAGCTCTTGAGCAGCCTTGGTAGAAACAGACTGTGCCATATATGAACTACACAGAAGCAATTCTGCATGACTTGGTAAATTATACAATTAAAGGTACCCAAAGAGGGGCAATTATTAGAATATGTAACTCCAAGTTTCCTTTCTTAGAACATTATAGGAATGATTCTTTAGCTCACCCTCCTGGAAAGTTTTGAACAACAAGAAGGTTATATAGGAAATAAGTTATAAAATTCTCCAAGCATAGTATATTAACAACATTGTTAAATTATTTGTCCAATTGATGTATAAAATAGAGTTGTAATTTTTGGGTAATCTGAACACTAAATTAAGCCTCGAAGATAAGTGTCTGCATTTCTTCTTCTTGTACTTTTTTAAGAAAATTCACCAGATATGTTTTGATCACCAATTATACAATGGGAGCACACAGAACTAATAAAGCAGGCAGAAATGTATCCGTTACTCAAGGTCCTCTGTTTTTTCCCTCACCCCTTTAAGGCCAGAGTTTCCAAATTAATATTTGAATCAGCAAAACTGTGCATATTTCTCTTCTCTTATCTTAGCTCTATTCTTTTGAGCTAAGATAAAGCAATTCCAGCAATCCTGTCATCTATCTGTGTAGGTATGTAGATTCATCTAGGACCTGCACGTAGGTAATGATGGCATAGTTTATGGTGACCATTTAAACCAGGAATATTCAATAAAACTTCGATCCCTGAGGCAAATACACTGCTTCGTCAGCTAACAAGGTGACTTTCTTTCATGCTTTGTTTCCTTTTGAAGCTGGATTCCTCACCATGCCCTACCCTCTCTGTGCCTCTGAATTAAGCAGAAATTGACTCTCATTTTTACAACACCTCACAAGGGAGTTAAAAAGCTTTTTTTTAAATAAGGAAAGTATGTAATGAAAGATGAAAAGATAAGCTTAAGATAAGAGCCAACCAATCTCTAAGTTTTTTCCTTAAATGCAATATAATGCTGACCTTACAAGATGACACTCTTCCCCCCAAAATATAATGTTCAGTGAAAAAGAATTTAGGTTAACATTTTAGACAGAAATCTTTTTCTCCTAAGATTTTGATAATGCAGTGCATATTTCCCACATTATACTACTTAATATTTAAAACAGCACTTGATATAATACAATTTGATCTTTAAATTCATGAAGTGTGCTAGTCTTCTTTAAATATTATATTCTCAAAGCTTTTCCAGTTTGAACTCATATCAGAACTGAACCAAATGGCTGTATCTATGAGAACATTTAAATTAAACCATAATAGTAATATAGTTAGTTCAATTCTATATACGGATCAACACTCATAAAAATCTTTATATCAGAGCATCTGTCAACATGATAGCAGATGACTATCAGAGGCTAAGTGGGATATTGATAATAAGGTATAATTTAGGTCAAAACTGATTAAATGTTTGAAGACATAATCTTATTGTATGAGTCACATTCATCAAGTGCTTAATTATGCATAACACCACACAAATTCTGTACAAAAGAGAACTTGGTCTTAATAAAAGAATCATGCAGATAGTAGAAAATGATCTTGCATTCTGATTGTATGAAGTTATAGAAGGGAAAAGAAACTAGGCAGCAAAATAGAATAGGCTTGTTTGGAATGAGTATATCCATAAACTACAGATGAGAGGAAAAAATTCCCCTTTACCTCTATGGGATTTACTTGTACTTTGCATTGATACGAATAATTCCACTGATAACCTGCAATCTAATTGGCCACATGGTCCCTTTTGGCACTAGTGTTTGTCTCTCAGAGTTCTAAGTTAAATAAAATACCGAGGCCACCTTGGGCTCTGAGAATATTTTGGTGTTTTAAAATGTATGGTTCAATCATTTCTGGGGAAAAAAAAATAAGGTTTCATTTATTTTGAATTGGTTCTCAGGACAGGGGGAGAAGCAAAACTTTGGTTCAGCTACAAATTAGATTATTTTCAGATTGCAACAAATTAGAGCCACCTGTTATGGTTTCTAATTCACAGTTCAGGCTTGGTATTTATACACCCAAGGACATTTTGGAGAAAAACTCTGATTGTGACTTTAAAGCCTATTTCCAGGTCTCTACTGAGCCTTCTCCCATGTAAATGGACTGTGCTAAAGTGTTTGACTAAGAGTTATGGTTGGAATCGTTCTGAGATCCATTCTGCTGCTGTGCAAATAGATAGAGCTTAGGGGTCTTTATGTTCCACTAAATATTGCTAGTAAAATTCCTTGTGTTATTAACATCATAAAATAGTATTTGCTTTCAAGTCCACTAGATTCAAGAGAGGTAAAAACTGCACTACTTCAGATTTAATTGACCACAGGTTTAGTCCACACTGATAACATCTGAATTATAGAGGAGTTTAAAAGAAATGCTGCTTTTTCACTCTACTGCAGGTCCCTAATAGATTATTAAAGGAAATGGATATGAATGATGTGTTGTGAGCCCTGTTGTAATAATGTCCTTGAGTGCATGCCATGAAACTACTTTATAAGTAAGGTCATTATAGAATAAGGTTCTTTTGGTGACTTAGTAATTAAATGTTCCAGCTGGTGTCCAAAATAAATATGTCCCATTTCCTATCTCTGTTTAATGGAATTACATCACGTTTCCCTAGTCCTTGGCATCTGAAATTTCTGTTCCTTTGACACACAAATCTTTTACATGTATCTTGTTCAGTTTTTTAAGCCTTTTCCTCACGGATAGTAAATGCATTTATTTCAACCTAGATCTGATACAGTGATCACAGATATTAAAATGTGTGTTGTCTAAATTAATAACATTATACTGTACCGCCTTTTTAATGTATTAAACTTGATCCCTTTAAAAGTAGTTGACTTATGTCAAGTTATGTTCACCAAAATTCTTCTTTTTTAAAATATGTCACTGAAGTATAGCTGATTTACAATGTTGTGTTAATTTCTGTACAGCAAAGTGACTCAGTTATACATATATGTATTCTTTTTCATCACCAAAATTCTTTTTATTGTCAGTTAAATCTGTTTTTTGGTCAACATTCAAGTCTGCTTTTTAATTCCTTTCATTTGTGTTTTTAAAATATTCATCATGCGGTTCATGCATCACTCTACTATACCATCGTATATTAACTTTGCTTTTTAGACCACATTGATAAATTTCTTTAGGTGTATTACTTTATTTGAGCACCAAAGATTAAAGGGAAGCAAAACCGACTATAGAGCCAGCATCCCTTTTCACAAAGAGAAGTGCAAGGTTCCGGGTCTCCCCAGCTCCCCAAGCCAGACTCGAAGCTCTGGTTCAGCCCCACCTTCTGATGCAAAAACCTCAGAGCCCAGTGGTGGCCCCTAAGTGCTCTCCTTCCTAAGGAAGGGAACGCAAAGCAGGGGGGATGAGATGTGCCCTTGAAGCCTCTCTCTCTCTCTCTCTCTCTCTCTCTCTCTCTCTCTCTCTCTCGTACCCAATGCCACAAGTCTTCTGTAGTGAAAAATTCGTGTTGTGGTTAAATTGTACTGTCTTTCTCGGTGCAGTGTATGCCGAAGAGCGTCACCGCTCTGCTAAAGCGTTGAATGTGCCCATTTCAAATTTGCTACGATTTGCCCTCTCCAGGTTTAAGCACAAACCTGAAGATGGGACATTTCAGTCACATGTGTTATATCAACTTTCCGAGAGTCAGTAAGGGACAGTCTTTCTTTCCCTCTTGCCCATAACAAGTTGGGAAAAATTTTTGCTTCAGTTTGTACAGCTCCAATGCGGTGTTCTTTGAAACAGAACTTATCACTTGGACTCCTGGGAGAGAGCAAAGATGTGATAAGATCAAAGAAATGAAGCTTCAAGTTACCTTTCTAATCCTCATACCTGGGATTACTTTCAAAGAGTGTGTGCTGTTATCTCGGGAAATTCCTCTTCCCTTGGACTACAACAGTTCTGGTAGAGTTTTAGAAAACATGGTATATTTGTGAAGATAACAAAAAGTATCCATCTTTTGAGAGTCTCTTACATAAAATAATATATCAAATATATTTATTTATTCTTTTAGCCTGTTCTAGACTCCTGCTCCTTACCCAAAGCCAAAGTGCCAAGGGAGAACAAAGAAATTTTCCTTCTCTACGCTCAAAAGTTGGCCTGAAGTGGGCTTTCATCATAGTTTTCAGACTCCAATCAAGCTTTATTTTCTCTGTCCATAAGTGATTGCCAATACAAGTGCAACTCTCCCATAAGAAAGGCCATCAGCTAATCATTGATCCCATTAAGCACGTTTTTAAGCTTATCTTGCCTTAAAATACTATATAGAAAGAAATGAACACGTAGGCTATCTGCAACCTATATATTTCAGACAAAAATCAGTTTTACCATGCAACAAAGTGGTATCCAAAGGATTAAAATTATATACTAGTTTACTGCTCTTAAAAGGAGGAAGGTTTGATATAAATATCATACTACTCTAAGTAGCTATAGAGAAAAAAAAGCAACAGTTAAAAAAAAAAAACAGAAACAAAACTTAATATTTCCTCAAAAACAAGCAATCAGAGGCAGAGTTATTAAGAGTTTCAAGGACAGAGCATGTGTGTCTTTCAACTCTGAAAAGAATAAAAGAAACTTTAACAGCTGGAGCACAGTTCTGTTCTAATCAACAGAAGGACACATGTAGGAAGTTAAAGCAGGGTTTTCATTTCTGGGAACACACATTTATGTTATTGCAAACTTTTTTTTTTTTTAAGTTTAAATCTACATTCTGCCAACTTGCATCACGATTTCTAGATTTAACTCAAAGCTTCAGAGGAGCTGAGTAAGAATCGAACATCTAAATAAAGATTTCCCCTAATCTTCCCAGGTTTCCATAGCAAAATAAAAGGAAAAATGCTGCTTGTTTCTATTAGAAATAATTAGAAGACCATCCCATCTTCTGAGGAGGTGATTTGTTACTTGTGAGTTAAATGCACCTTTATTTTTTATGATAACAGCTATCTGCAATACCTTTGCTAGTAATTTAAATTATACTTTATTTCAAATAAAGCCTGAAATTTAACTTGCTACATCATAACCAAACAGAATTGATTCTGTCAAATATAATATAGAGATATTAATGTGTTTGTTAGTGCTTTGTTTTGGCTTTATTCTACTACATTATCCAGTGCTGATTTCACGTTAATTGATAATTCATCTTACCCCTGGATGTGGGATTTTAAAAATGACACCTCAGTTGATACATAGATCTTGAACCAAGGATGTAAGAATGCTTCTAAACTCTAAATGTTTTCCTTTATAGCACTTCCAGAGAAGTGCATTGCATTACTCATTTATATATATATATATATATATATGGAGAAATATGCATAGGAACTTACTTTTCTTTTCAAATTTAAGATGAACCAAATTACCTTAAAAATGACTTACAGATAAGTGAGGGGAAACAATGAACTATCTAAGATGTATTACTTTCCGTTCAGTGAATATTAAGTGGTTCTTCCTGTGAAGTATTGTGCTACCTGCCGTGGACAGGAGGAGAAAGAGTGAGATGACCCCTGACCTTAACACGTGAACTGAATAGCGTCACATTGATAAGGAACAGTCACACTCATGAGTTATATACAAATAAAAGGAAATGTTCCTCAGAATGAATTGCTATGGTAGCAAGTGCTTGGAAAAGTAGAGTAGGAGCCGTTCAACCTGGGCCTTATCAGTCAAGAGAGACCTGGAAAATGTGAGCTGGCCACGCAATGATGGGTGATGTGGGCAGGAAGAACGCAATGAGGGCCGTCTGTCGCCAGGTGGGTTCTCTGGAAGCAGATGCTGAGATGGAGCTGGGGTTGAGGATGTGTATTAGGAACGAGTGGATGTGACGGAAAGGCAGAGCAGTCCGGACGGGGCAGAGAGAGAAGCTGAACTAGGAAGTAGCGGCAAAGCCTCTGCCAGCCCCGCAGGAAGCCTGGAGCCAGTCTTCCCCGTAGGAGGATCCGGAATCGGCCAGAATGGACCTTTTGACCCTTTCTCGATTGATCATCAGGAATGGGAGAGCTTACTTTGTACCAGGTGGTCTTCTGCAGCTGAGGTTGATCTATCCTGAAGCTGCTGAGACCCGGAAGCTGTCTATTGATGCCCTGCCCTCGATTGAGGTAAAGACTGGGCACACAGTCCCTCCTTAAAGGGAGATGTGGGCCGTACATCTTCCCATCTACCATACCTTTCCTTGTGTGAGAAAGAGTACAAGCAAAACACTGGAGGAGAGAATCAGCAAGATTATGTTTGAGGGTCAGAGTTGCTAGTAAGGACCTCCTGGAGTTGAGGGCCGTTGCTGATGACATTGCAAAGATAGGAGGGCATTCTGTGCGGGAGCGCTTGAGTGCCGGTGTGAGGATTTTGTCTTCATGGGGGAAGAAGTGTACAATAAGCAAGAGGGTGCTGCTTTCTCTCTCTTTCTAAAAGCAGCACTTTGGAAAGATGCCATGTGTCCTTTTACAGGCTGTGTGTCTATTAGGGAAATATGGGGAGATGGGGAAAGCAAGATGATAATTCTCTTTAAAATGATTCCTGGGGGCTTCCCTGGTGGCGCAGTGGTTGGGAGTCCGCCTGCCGATGCGGCGGACGCGGGTTCGTGCCCCGGTCTGGGAGGATCCCACGTGCCGCGGAGCGGCTGGGCCCGTGAGCCATGGCCGCTGAGCCTGCGCGTCTGGAGCCTGTGCTCCGCGACGGGACAGGCCCGCATACCGCAAAAAAAAAAAAAAAAAAAAAAAAAAAAAAGATTCCTGGGTATAGATATCAACAACAGCATCTTAAGAGCAAAACCATCCCAAATCAGTGAAGTACTTCTGCAAAATATGTTTCTTCAACAAATGGGTTTGTGCAAAAGAGACCTTCAACTAAACAAATTATTGAAAACAATTAACAGATGTTCATGTCTGGTTTGCAACCTATTGTTGGCACATTTTTATCTGTTCAATTAACTGTCCATTCATTTACCAAACAGCTTCTGAACACCCACTAAGCTCTTAGGGTGAATGAGATGGGTTCCCTGTTAGGAGTAGCTCACAATGTGATCATGGTGACAAAACAGGGAAAGATGACTTGTCATAGAGTATTGTCAGCCCTGGAGGGAGGCAAGAAGGAGATGCTGGGAATACACAGAGAAGAGTGGGAACCCCTTTACTCTGTATCTAAGGGCTTTGTGTTCCATGATAAAGTGATAAGGAAACATTAAAAGCAGTGATACACCTGCATTTGTATTTTAGAAAGGTTACCCGGTGACAGTTGGAATATGGAACAACGCCTGGTGAGACTAGAGGTAGGAAGTCCATTATGGAAGGTATTGTAAGAGCTTAGATAGGAAAAGCTGGAAGTAATTAACATTTATTGAGTACTTACTGTATACCCAACTCTGTTGTAAATTGTATATATGTATAAACTCACACATATATGTATATTTAGATGTAGTTTAATTTTCACAACAGTGAAGGTTAAAATGAATGAATGCTATGTTACTTGCACTTTTGCCACAGTTATGCCAACTCACTGTTGACTTGTAACATTGGCAAACTCAGGTGATTAGGAACTGTGAAAGACATTTGTAAGTATAGCAATTTTAATATTACTGAAGAATGAAACCTTGCCATTGGCGACAACATGGATGGACATAGACGATATTGTGCTAAGTGAAATAAGTCAGACAGAGAAAGAAAAATAGTGTATGATTTCACTTATATGTGGAATCTAAACAACAAAACAAATGAACAAATGTAAAACAGAAGCAGAGTCATAGATACAGAGAACAAACGGGTGGTTGCCAGAGGGAGAGGAGATCGAGGGAGGAGAGTGATAGGTGAGGGCGATTCAGGGGGACAGGCTTCCAGCTGCAAAGCAAGTGGGTTATAGGGTGCGAAGTGCACGTTGTGGGGAGTTCAGTCAGTAATTAATGAAGCGTCTTTGTGCGGTGACGATGGTAGCTAGACGCAGGACGGTGATCATTTTGAAATGTGTAGAAATACTGAATCACTGTGTTGTGTAAGAAGAACCAACGTAGTACTGTAGGTCAGCTGTACTTCAAAGACAAGCAAATCCATAGAAGACGAGCCCAGATCTGAGGTTTCCAGAGGTGGGGGGAGGGGAGGGGGAATCGGCTGACGGCAGCCACAGGCACAGCCTCCCAGTTATACGAGACGGAAGAGCCAGTGACGGGACGGGGAGCCTCCACACTGCCGTCAGATACGAACGCTGCAAAGAGGGGGCTCCGAAGAGTTCCCAGCAAACGGACAAAACATCCTTCCTGTCGTGTCAGTGCGTATCTCTGTGAGATGATGGGCGCTCTCTGACTTGCTGCGGTCATCAGTTCATAATGTATGGAAGTCATATCGCTGTTGTACTCCTTACACGTGTACAGTGCCGTATATCAATTACAACAAAATAAAACTGGAAGAAGAAAAGTAAGTATAGCAACGTTAAAAGAGCAGTGACAGTCATTATATATGATAATGACAATCATTATATACGATTACTTATACAGTGATATTCACTGACCAAGCAAATCCGTGAAATCATACAGTATTTTAGAAAACAAAAATTAAGTGGACCTTTTTGAAGGTTAAGGATCACTAAGACAGTTGATCACGAAATTGTTTAAGACGTAAAAATTAATTATCCTGTTGTTTTCAATGTACGTCTGTTTTATTGGGCAGCATTTAATTAAGCCGTACAGATCATATCCTACACACCTGCACGTATGTACTCCAGAATGTTGGGGAAGGATACAAAGAAGCTAGAAAGATACAAGGCCATAGCATGCCTTCCACCTCAGTGTGCTTGCGCAGTAATACATAGAATGGTTATGTACTTAGTGAAGGGGAAAAAAATAGCCTGAGAAAAATAGCTTTAAAATACAGAGATACTCACTGACGTAGTCCAAACCAGTATCCAGCTTGCTGTGTATGTGTGTGTGCACGTGTGCGTGTTTTCAGGCTTGGTTGTAATCCTTGGAAGAGGGAGATTCAAAGGAAGGAGGGATAAAAGAAAGAACACCAAATATATTAATATTCGTAGAGAATCTAAGCATGTATGGTGATACCCACTCATCCCATCACCGATCCTTTCATTGCATTTGTCCCTAACGTTATACTGATACATGTATGTATGTATCCATGTGTGTTTGTATTGTTAATTAATTTGTAATATGTATATTTGCCGTCCCTCTTCCACCCATTAGAAAGTAAGTTCCGTGAGGCTGAGTTTTGCCATGTTCAAGCCTGTGTCCTCCAGGACTGAAAATAGTGTCTGGCACATGCTAGATAACCAGTATTCACTGAATGCTGAAAGAATGAGATGCACGTATTATCTCATTTTATCTTATATTCAGGAAAATAAAGTCTTTTTCTTACTTGTAGCTGATGAGACCGAGGTTCAGCAAGGTCGAACGACTTGCTCAAGGTCTGAACTGTGGAGCCAGGTTTGAGACCAAGTTCAGAAGCCCATGTCCCCTGTGTTCTAAGATGTTAAACAGTCACGTCCCATTGGACTTTTCTTAAGATGATGTGATTTTGTATGACAGTGAAACATTCAGCGGAGTCATGGTGTGCCACCTGAAAAATCTCTGAAGATAAGTTTATGGTTTATAGCGTCTTGATTTTTACAAAAACCTCTCAAAAATTAATTGTCAACATGCATTTTTTCATTTTGTGACAAGTGATAGTGAAAATAAATTAAAAAGTTGTGATATGTATATCTGCACCAGACTTTTTGTCATACTTATAATTGTAGAAAACAGTGGATTTTGAATTTGCATAAAGTCAATGTTGTTTATTACCATTTTTGTAGTAAAACATGAGTGGTAAGAAACAGAGATCAGAGGATTTTTTTATGGTGATTGTTTTTTTTTTTTTTTTTTTTTTTTTTTTTTTTTTTTTTTTTTTTTTTTTTGCGTTATGTGGGCCTCTCACTGTTGTGGCCTCTCCCGTTGCGGAGCACAGGCTCCGGACGCACAGGCCCAGCGGCCATGGCTCACGGGCCCAGCCGCTCCGCGGCACGTGGGATCCTCCCAGACCGGGGCACGAACCCGTGTCCCCTGCATCGGCAGGCGGACTCTCAACCACTGCGCCACCAGGGAAGCCCTGGTGATTGTTTTTGACATGCTGGGCAAGTCATTTTATTAATTATCCCTTTTCATGACTAGCACCAAAGTGAAAATACTTGACTGGTGTCTCTTGGATGTTAGAGAACAAACAAGTCTCCTATGAACTGAACGGAGGCTGACGAATTAAGTTATGAGCTCTTTTGATAATCACAAAAACAGATGCCCAGATGCACCTAAATATGATCATCTTTTTTTTTTTACCAAACTTCTAACTTGGTAGTGATCACGTTAAATGAATATATCTTAGGTCCATGGGTTTGTATAATAAGGCGGCTCTGGGGAATCAATAGGATGAATCATGGTTAATTTATTTTACACATACAGACATGAACTGAGTTTCTGAAACCTGTCTTTCTATATTTACTTATATTTCCTCCCTAAGTTTTTGGAATCATTCCAATTTAATAGTGATCACTAGACTCGTAATTTTTAAAGTCAATTCCACAGCTGTTAGTGGTGCGGCTGTTTTATTAAAATGAAGCAGAAGAGAGAAAACTGTGTGGTGAATGTGTACAATGAAGAGGCTTCATCTATGCTTCCTCGTTGTTCTAATAAAAGAAAGGATGTATCCTCATTTACACGATGTCTGATGTCTCACGAGTAACTGCACACAGCCACCAAAGAATATTTGATTCCATTAGTTTACCTTATGCAGCTGTCTCTACAGATCTTTTAAAATTATTATCCACTAATTCTGGTAGTGCTTCTCTGCCTTTATTAAGGGCTTAGTTTTTCCTTTTCACTGAAAGCACCCTGGTCACGTGGGCACGTGTGTGTGTGTGCACACACATGCATTACATCTTCTCTTTCTCCTCCGTCCTGTTCTCTTCCTCTCTTGCTCATCATCAGAGGTTGATTGCATCTAGGATTTCTCCCTGGGATATTTTGCTAGTTTACAAATTATTTTTGGTATCTGCCATGTCTAACACTGTAATCGGTTAACACCTACAGCCTAAGCTTTTTTGTGTTTGCAAACATGTTTCTACCTGTCTTCTATTACAGAGTACTTGTTAATTTTATTGGATATCGTTTTTAAACATTCTATTAAATATGATTTTTTTAAACTAAGGAATTCTCTTTTTTTTCTTTTTTTGCGGTATGCGGGCCTCTCACTGTTGTGGCCTCTCCTGTTGTGGAGCACAGGCTCCAAGAGCGCAGGCTCAGTGGCTATGGCTCACGGGCCCAGCCGCTCCGTGGCATGTGGGATCTTCCTGGACCGGGGCACGAACCCATGTCCCCTGCATCGGCAGGCGGACTGTCAACCACTGCGCGTGCCACCAGGGAAGCCCTCTCTTTTCTTTGTTTTTCTTTTTTTTTTTTTTTTTTTTTGTGGTACGTGGGCCTCTCACTGTTGTGGCCTCTCCCGTTGTGGAGCACAGGCTCTGGACGCACAGGCTCAGCGGGCCATGGCTCACGGGCCTAGCCGCTGTGCGGCATGTGGGATCTTCCCAGACCAGGGCACGAACCCGTGTCCCCTGCATCGGCAGGCGGACTCTCAAACACTGTGCCACCAGGGAAGCCCCCTCTCTTTTCTTTGAATGGCACTTGCAAGGTGAACCCAGTTTTTCTCAAAAAAATTGGATTTATTGCATTCCCTACCTAATTTCTGCTAACATCTTCACCAAAGAGATATCTGTCTTCCCCCTCCCACCCATGGTTAAGAATATTGGAATATCAATGCACCTTTTAGTTGTTGCTGCTGTTTTATTTGAACCTGATGCATAATTTGGTGACAGTGCTTGGCCATTTGAAACATCGCAGAAATTGACATCGTACAGATCCCTTCAAGATCACTTGTCACTTCACATCTTTGAGACCCAGTTTCTTCATCTGTAAAATCCAGATAATAAAATTACCTACCTCAAAGACTTGTTATGAGCACTGAAGGAAGTAATTGTGGAAAACAACTAATATTGAGCCTGGTCTGTGGCTAATATTAGTCCTTACTATTTTTCTGTATGATTGCTGGGGTCTATAATTTTTCAGAAACAAAAGTAATTTTCACCAAAAATCATAGTTTGGCACTCAGGGTATTTGTAAAAATTCAGATTATTCTGCTGGATTGAAAGAGTGAATATTAATTTTTTTCCTGAAATCGTCATGAGTGATGTCAGAGATAGGAGTTTCTATTTCAATAAACGATGATGCTAATTATTTATATTTTCCACACCTTACCAACTTATCTTCCCAAGTCAGAGAAATATATACTTCAAAAGTGATTGTTTTATCTAGTTGACTTTGTAACTGCAATATCTTTACTTCCATTTGACCATAATAATTAGAAAGGGGCATTATGCGATAGAGGGAACCAAAAAACCGTTGACTCCGTATTCCTGATCTACCTGTGATGCAGCTGTAAAAGAGCTGAGAAAACAAAACAGAACAATATAGTATGTTTAACTATCCCTTGAGCCCTAAAAGAGCTCAGTCCTTCCAGATCAGGTACAGTAGTGTGTCTTTCATCCCCTCTCACATTTTCTTCCAGAAGCACACAGACCTATGCCTTAGCTCCAGGGAGAAGAGCTTCCCTCAAGCCGGCATCCTGCACAGCTGTCGGCTCCAATAGATTTCTCCACCTATTTTAGAGAGAGAATTCTGTGCGTTTCTGGGATATGTGAGTGTGTAGTTTCAAAATTCCTTTCAAGACAGCTCTACAAGCCCCTCAACTTTGCATAAACCCACAGACAGTTTCCTTCTCCAAGTTTACAAGAGACTGGTCTCTGAGCTATGGGATAGGGAATCAGGTGCCATATCCTGTGTGTGTGTGTGTGTGTGTGTGTGTGTGTGTGTGTGTGTGTGTGTTACCTTGAACCTATTAAATTGTTACTATAGAACTAAAATTCAGATGTAAATCCCTGAATCAGAAAGATGTAAATCATTGAATCAGAAAGTTTTCTATGCATTTTCTTTATTTGATTATTAGTGATTTCCCTCTGGTGATGTATCTCACAGTGACTTTTAGTATAGTATGTTTTTATCTGTCTTATTTCTTATATGTTTATTTTGGAATGCTAAAAGTAAAATTAATTTACATAGTAATTCCCAATCCAGTTTTTTAAAAATGGCATCCATTTCCTTTGCTTCCTCTCTCTTTAATGACTAAGATCGGGCAGTGGTTTATAATTTTAGTAAATGTTCTGCATTGGATCAACTCTGGACTGGATTGCATGGCAGCATGGCCCTAGGACCCATGAATAGCGAAGCAACAGACTCATTTATAGATTAGCATCGCCATAACATAGGTGGCAATAAATACAGCAACTGGGGAGATGAAGTCAGCTTAGATTTGATAGGCATCTAAACTTATGCCGGTGTGACCACTTCCCCTAAAAATTTTATGCCTGAAACTACCAAGAATCACCTGCTCTCTCTAAGCCGCCGCCAACAGTTTTTCTGTCTAGTTTCATTCATTTAGCCACAATAACCTTCACTCCGCTTCAAGACTGCCCTGAGGCATCCTATATCCAGCTTGTGTCAGGCTGTCTTGATGCAGTTCTAAGCATGAAGTCTTGCAGCCTCCTGGAAGCTTGGCAAAGACAGCCTCAGGTTATTATATGAAACGGACAGCAATACCTGTAGTAAGTGTTCAAATTCCATCCCTTCTCCAAAAGTGTGTGTGCCCTAGGCAAGAGCCCAATTTGCTCCCCCTAGGGCTAGCTTTGAACAAGTCCTTTTTTCCCTCTATGTTTGAGTCGGAATGTGGTTGGCACCATAGAATCTGCAATAACATTGCACCTCTTGGGAGATCATATGCCCTTATTAAAAACTTCTACAGTCTGTAACTATTGTAAGTCAGTCAGATTTCTTCCTTAAATAAAATCGTCGTATTGGATTGAGGCTGAATTCAAAGTTTCATTTTGCCCACAGTTTAGTGAGTGAGTTATGTGAAGGAGAGCAAAGATGTTGCACATTTAATTCTTCATTTCGAACTCGCATAGTTACGAAGCACCAAGGTTTCAGAACTATCTGAAATTCAAGATGCTATATAAAATGTATTCTCTTTAATGAGCTCTGCATTCCATCCACTGTTGAACTATACATCAATTACATGCCCCTTCCTTTCAACATTCAAACTGTTTAGCTCTCACTAATAGGTACATTAAAAAGAATCTTGCTACAAATATGAACTCAGACATCATAGCTATATGCATTTCTGCCTATGCTCACACTTTTTTAAAGGCTCCTAAGAGAAATCTTCACAAAGATAAACTGTAACCCTTTTTGTGCAGGGTCTGCTAATGGAGAAAGACATGACGTGCATTTTTTTCTGTATATAACTGAACCACAGCATCAGGATGATATCGACTAGGGAAGAAATAGCGGGAGTTGGAATAATCACTGTATCATAATGGGCGTAGGCTATTGATGAATTGTTTCACTTCCTGTATGTCTTTGAGTGCTTCTGTTCAAAAAGTTTGAAAATAACCCTTAAAATTCTTAAATTTAATCATAGTGCTGTAACAGTGCTTTGAAAACAGTGATGACTGTTGTTAAATACAGAATGGGCTAAGTGAAGTTTGAAATATTACAAAGATAATTTAAACTCATAGAGAAACAGTACTCTTAAAAGAAGAATTTAGAAGGTGTGTTTTTCATTTCCTTGGGTTTCAAATGACTTTTTATCTCTTTGTTAAAAAGACTGTTTTAGCTCTTTATTAAGAAGGAGAAACGTATTTGAACTCCAGAGTAAAATTCACCTGAATGTTTTCTATTAAGAAAGAAAGAGAGGGAGAAGGAAAAGGGGAGAAAGAAAATCATTCTATTAAAGAGACACTTAAAAGATGCTCACTACTTGTATTCCTATAGAGAATTCTGAAATGGCCTTGCTTTATATTATTTTTAACGTATTCTTGAAAATACATTTTTCTAAATAGGTTTAATAATGAGCAGTCCTTAAAAAGTCAGTATGAATTGTGTGTTACCGTCTTGGTTGTACGTCTTGAGAAAAGAAGTATTTAGGTGAATAATAATACTCATGGTTAATCACAGAAAAAATATATTTTGTTTTTGGTTTTTGCTTCAGATGCTAAGTTTGAAAGCAGTGTCTGGACATTCTCATCTTTTCAAATAGATTAGGAACAGGTTTTACCTGTGTTTACCTAACATACATACAGCGTGTTGGTTAACTTTTGTGGGCAATAAACAAAGAAGAAATATTCTGTATTTTCTGGGTAAAATAAATATATTTTTATGCAGATTATCACAAAATTATATCAGCTGTACACCTATATTGAAATATAACCCATAACAACGTGAACAAAGATTCATACTGAATTTTTTCACATGGAAGCGCTGACACTTAGAAGGCTTGTAGTCCATGTCACTTTTAAACAAAACTTTTCCTTTGGGTATTTCTAAACGGATGCATGCATACTCATTGTCTCTCACACACACACTTCCGCATAATTTTTCTCTATTGTAGAGCTTATTGGTTTAGATAAATGTTTTACAAAAATGATAAAAGGTAATTTGTAAGATTCTTAGTGGCATGAAACTGTTTAGATTTCACTTCCATAAAATCATACAAAAATTTACATAATAGAACAAAATATGTAAATTAAATCAGTCTATGTGCTTGTTACTAAAATACTGATTTTCTTCTTCTATGTTTTAGCACATTGGTGTGGGATATTGTATTTTGGATTTGGTACTTTTTTAGATAGGGCACATTATTTTTTATAGAAGTTGTATTTTGCAATTTGAAAGTCTTTTACAGTATGAATATATATGAGACAGCTCTACATGTTAACAAATCTGCCAGTAACATGCATCATATTAAATGAGTTTATTCCATAAATGGTAGAACTTTAGTTCTCTTAGATTTTAAAATAAATCCAGATATAGTGATTAACACTAAATTCCCTTGCAATTTATCTATATATATGTATGTATGTATTTATATATACACACACTCATACACACACGTATATAGTCATACTGTTATTTTCATTAAAAAATTGACAGTTGTTATACAAGTAACTCATAAAGCATATAGGCTAATGATTTCCCTTCATTCTGCATAAATTAACTATGCAATTTTGCTATATAAACATAACCTTCAGTGTAATTTGATACCCTTTCAAATGGTTTCTGCACTCAAAAAATAAAGTTTTGAATTATATCATGTATGTTACTAATATTGGCTTCCCTGCAAGGTTGAATAAACAGAAAATAAAATGAAAACATCTGCAGAAAGTGATCCCAGTATGAAATATTGCCATAACATTTCATTCCAATCAGAATCACTGTTTACTTTCAATATTAAGACCCACAGTAGGTAAGACCGCTGGCTGAAAATTAAAAGCTAATCTATGGAAAATTGTGGCCAAGGGATGTGTTGTCTACGTTTGAACATTTGTTAAATAAATAATGAAACATAAGAAAGAAACCAAGCCCTTGCAGAAATCCCTGCATTTTATTTATACCTTGGTGCCCAGACCAGGCAGTGGCTGCTCTCAAGCTGTGCTGTTTTGACTGTCCCTGGCCTTAGCTCTTGTCCACCGATACCCGTCATTGTTGTAAAGACCTTGGAGATTCCTTTAGCAGGAACGTTGATTTGATATTACCCAGTTCTGTGTGTTTTGTAAAATGCTACTCATTTTGGCTTTTTGGACTTCTTTTTTTCACAACAAAACTACTGTAAGACCTGTTCCAATTCACATCACAATTTGATGAATTACCTTCTACGGATTTCATTATAAATGTGTTTTCAAGGGCTACTGCAGAGACTGAGGTGTTTTGAAATAACAAATAGGTACAGTTGAGAAGCTGTATGTCTAAATGACTTGGGGTCTCAGTGTTCCAGGGAGCAGTTCCTCCATTTCCTCAGAGTGTCTGCTTTATTAATATCAGGCAGGGTAATTTTATTATTAATATAAAGCACAGTGCTTTGGCCCTGGAGAAAAATTCCACCTCAGGTGTATGATGGGCCTGAGCAACATCTGAGCAAACCACCAAACTCAGTGAAGCCTGGTTTGTGATTAACAGCAATCAGACATGACTTCTAGCGATTCGGTGAAGCAGGATGGACTACAGAGCTCTGGAACTTCATTAGTTCATAATTGTTTCTTTTAAGGATATACAGGTTCACTTTCTGTGGCAAATCCATGGGAGAATAAATACAGAGCACATCTGCTTACCTCTTAAAGTCAGACTTGTCAAGGTTTGTTTTATGTTCCCAATTACCCCAATTCACTGGTTTTCCCTGGTACATGCATTTAAATGGAATCTGAAGTATTAAAATTATAGAATCATCCATCTCCACAAGACCTCAGAGTTAATCTAACCAAAGAGAACAGGTCTGTCATCCAACATCACACTGGCTGGAAGTTCTAAGACTGTTTACTTACTTTGTATTAATTGCCATCCAGAATTTCTCATTCTAGGGAAACATCATCACCCTTCAACTTCAAAGGTTTCTAAAACTTTTCTTTTTTGTAATGGTGTTTTAATGGAGCTCCAGCCAATTTTTTTTTTTTTTTTTTTTTTTTTTTTGCGGTACGCGGGCCTCTCACTGCTGTGGCCTCTCCCGTTGCGGAGCACAGGCTCCGGACGCGCAGGCTCAGCGGCCATGGCTCACGGGCCCAGCCGCTCCGCGGCATGTGGGATCTTCCCGGACCGGGGCACGAACCCGTGTCCCCTGCATCGGCAGGCGGACTCCCAACCACTGCGCCACCAGGGGAGCCCATGCCTTGGGTTTTTGTTGCTGCGCATGGGCTTTCTTTAGTTGCAGCGAGCAGGGGGCTACTCTTCATTGCGGTGCATGGGCTTCTCATTGTGGTGGCTTCTCTTGTTGCAGAGCACAGGCTCTAGGTGCGTGGGCTTCAGTAGTTGTGGCACGTGGGCTCTAGAGCACAGGCTCAGTAGTTGTGGCACACGGGCTTAGTTGCTCTGTGACACGTGGCATCTTCCCGGACCAGGGCTCGACCCCGTGTCCCCTGCATTGGCAGGCGGATTCTTAACCACTGCGCCACCAGGGAATCCCCAGCCAATTATCAAAATAAGACTGACTTTATAAAACTAAGCAAGCAGTGTGACACGGGTTTTGATTTGACTGACTTCTCGGTAAGCTTAGCTGCTGCAAACATGAATTTGTCTATGGCACAGGTAAGTCCTCTGTGTGTTGGATCTGCATATAACACACCAAATCCAGGAAACCAGGATTTGTGGTGCCATGTATAGGGCTCTAACCTGGCTTCCCTCAGGATAAGATGACAGCAACAGAAGTATCCACGATTGATAGTTTACTTACGATTGTGGGAACTTGAGTATAGCAGATTGTAAAGGAGTTGGCGTCTCACCCTTTACCCCACTTTTGGTTTAGAAGATACATAAAACCAGGGGTCAGGCTGCCTTAAATGCTGGCTGAACAAATAAAGCAACACATTAATTAATACCTTTGTTTCTCGAAAAGCATTCTGAGTAATTCATATCAAGTATCACTGTAGTTAATTTACTGGAGTTTTAGAGGCAGATGTATATTCATAGTTTTTTGCTTTTTTTTTTTTAAATGAATAAGGACCCTAACTATCAGACAAGTTAAGTGATGTGTTCAAGACCACAGGGCAAGACAAAGCTTAAACTAAAATCCAGGATTCTTTACTCACAGTCCGAAGTACTCTTTCTTTTCATCATGTCAATTTGTCTTTTCTAAGGAAGTTCAAAATTATTTCCATCTTGATGATGATTGTGAAAAAAGCCACTTATAAGTGATAGTTCCTATTCTTGGACTTATTGGAGATTAATGATATTTTAAAACAAATATTGGCTTGTGTTTTATATACTAGAGTCTGGTTTCCATTCATTTATCCATTCAGTAATGTTTATTGAAAGATACCAGTGGACCAGGCAGTATGCCAAGAGCTGGTTTACAGTGAAGAGCCCAGCACACACAGACTTGCCCTCTTCCTTTCAGACAGTAGGATTGGAAGAGACACGGCTTGGGAATTCCCTGGTGTTCCAGTGCTTTCACTGCCCTGGCCCAGGTTCAATCCCTGGTTGGGGAACTAAGGTCCTGCAAGCCACGTGGCATGGCAAAAAAATAAAAATAAAAAGAAGGGAGACGGGTTAGAAGGCTGAGTCAAAAACTAGGATGCATCCTTTGCCATAGAAAGATGGTGAAGAAGTAAGTTATTCAGTGCTATTTAGATATCCTGGAAAAGTAAATTATCTACTTTTATCGTGACGCATGATCTTTACCATAATAATTTTTAGTATCTAGAGCACATCGAAAATAGAGGTTTTATTGAAAAATTACAAAAAGTTACGACAGAATAAAATGTTAGATTAAAAAAAATGACCAAATTCCAACATTTTCAGTTATCATATAGCTTTAATTGATCTCTGATACTATATGTTATCCAAATGATCACAGACCACATCTCTCTACCTGGGGAGATGAAACTTGGTTTGATTCCAAAATTTCTCAGTTTCTATTATGGCTTTGCCTATTGTAGCCGACTTACAATTTTTTCTTATCCCAGGGGCTAAGCAAGCTCTATTAAGTGCAGGAGCTCTATCAGCAAGTTGTATTGCATTTCATTTGTATTTCTTATGGTTAGTCAGCTATTTAAGAATGACATAGTTTAAAGACAAAAGACTCATCAAAATGATATGCTTAGATGTCTGTTTCACAAACCATTGCAACATATGTGAATAATAAGAACTCTCTTCTTAACAGTTAAACATAGTATTTATCTGTTGTAAGAATCGATAGCCTTTCCTAATCAAGGTAATTTTTAGATACATATAAAGTTATCGCTATTAAGCCCAATATTGTTAAACCCTCAACAATAGAATATTTTTCATCTTTAAACAAAGGTAATAACGTACGTTCTGTAATTAAGCAAAAGTAGCTGAAAATAGAATGTTAGTATGAGTTATTATTATGGCAGATTTGGCTTCTGTGAGTTTCATCAGATTCTGTACTGAAAGATTCTATTACTGAAACATTTTTAACCCTACGTAGCCTTATTAAAACAGATACCAGTATAAAGCAAAGTCTAAAGAGTCTAAATAGGTTTTTAAAGTTTAAGGACAGATTAAGGAATATATTGGCCAGTTAAAATATTTAGGCTGGGCCCAAATGTAAATAAAGCATTAACTCATATTCCTAATATATACCAGCTCGAACATGCCCTTTTATATTCATAGACCCCTCCCAGAGTTACAGCTTTGTGAAATCAAAGTTCTATAAAGCTAGAGAAGTGACTGTTTTTTTACTTGACGTTTAGTTGACTTGCAGTGTTATATTAATTCAGGTGTACAGCATAGTGACTTGATATTTTTATAGCTTATACTCCTTATGAAGTTGTTCTAAACTACTCTTGGCTGCATTCCCTATGATGTACATTACAGCCCTGTGACTTAGTTTATGCCTAGTGGTTTGTATCTCTTACTTCCCCTCCCTACCTAGGTCCTCTCCCCAGCCCCTTCCCTCAAATAACCACTAGTTCTTTGTATCTGTGAGTCTGTTTCTGTTTTGTTGTATTTGTTCATCTGTTTTATTTTTTAAATTTTTCACATATAAGTGGAGACATACAGTATTTGTCTTTCTCTGTCTGACTTACCTCACCACGTATAACGCCCTCCGGGTCCATCCGTGTTATTGCAAATGGGAAGATTTAGTCTTTTCTTATGGCTGAGCAGTGACTTTATATTCGAGTTTCTCCCTTAATATTCTGTAACTATAAACTGAGTCACTGACAATCACACAAAGCCTGTTTACCTACTATTTCTACATTGATACTATTACTGTATACCTACCACCCTACTTTGCAAACATTAAGAATGTTGTTAGAATAAAGTAATACTTACGTAATGTATTCTCTCTCTCTTTTTTTTTAAGCATCTTTATTGGAGTGTAATTGCTTTACAATGGTGTGCTAGTTTCTGCTGTATAACAAAGTGAATCAGCTATACATATACATACATCCTCATATCTCCTCCCTCTTGCGTCTCCCTCCTACCCTCCCTATCCCACCCTTCTAGGTGGTCACAAGGCACCGAGCTGATCTCCCTGTGCCATGTCTGTCATACAGAGTGAAGTAAGTCAGAAAGAGAAAAACAAATACCGTATGCCAACACATATATATGAATCTAAAAAAAAAAAAAAAAAAAAGAAAAAGAAAAAAATGGTTCTTTTGAACCGAGGGGCAGGACAGGACTAATGCATTCTCTTTTTGCGTCTCCAGATTATCTTCTACCATTCTACAGAGACAGAAAATTCAGAACACTACAGGAAGGATAGGTCCTTAAAAACCTTTTGAAAAAGTACATTTGAATGGACTTACGTAAATATAGATGTATGCAGTTACTTCAGAGGAAATCTGTTTAATGAAATGCATGTTATTATCTAACAAACATCCAAAAATAGCCAATAATCACACAACCAGGAATTTTTGGTTGAGCCTTCAAATTTATTATTTCACTGTGATACCATACATAATAAATTATTCAAGGCAGTGTTATTGCTCATCTATTTCAGGGATTTAAGGAAAGTTAAATGAGGCATAATGGCTTGTGTGCTAAAACATCATCTCAAACTGGCACTGCATTTCAGAGCATTTGCTCCTGGAGCCATGCCATTCTGGGCCTAGATATTAAACATCCCACATATTCTATGTCTTAGTACTTAAAAATAACTTAAAATAAATTTAAAGTGTAAAACAGTGAGGTTTGATGTAGAAGTTAAAGCATCCTTTACTGTGAAGGCTGCCGACTGTCTGTAAATACCTTTGGCTCATGTACAATTTATCCATTGTTTCCAAAACCACTCAATGAATATCTGGCTGAACATCAGGGTTTAGTTTTCCCCATGCTAAATTTAAGACTCCTCATTCAGGTTCAGCTGCTGGGAGTTGGAAAGGAACGTGAGATTTTTTATTGTCTGATGTTGGAGAATGGAGGCCACAGGATTTCATGACGTGACCTGTTGAACTCTCATCCCACTAAAGGTCCACAAGTTTTCCCTCGTGGCCACAATGCACTTTCCGATGTGTATGGCTTTGTTTTTCCTTTAGTTTTAATAAAGCCAGAGCCAAATCAAAGGGTGTTTTAAGGTATATTCACCTGGTAACTGCTCTAAGTGTTTTAGGTGTCTTAATAAAACAAAATTTGTACATATTCCATTTGGTAAATAAATACTTTTCCACATCAAGTCTATGATAACAGTAAAATGTTCTTTACGGTTGAAAATGTCAGTTTGTCATTGGTATGAGTGTGTTTTTAATCTTCCTGCTTTTTGCCACCTGTTTGCTTTCTGAGGTGTAACTATCTTTTCCTTAACTTTTATTCAGCTGTGTTGCTTTAATTCTTCACAAAAGACTTTTAGTATTTTGTGAACCTTCACATTTTGACCCGTAAATCATCAATCTTACAAGTTTTAATTTGGGAATAAAGATGACAAAGAGCTGAAAACTGACTTTCTGAACCAAAATTACTCTCTTAACATATATTTTTAAAGAGGAAAATTACTATGACAGGTTGATTGCAATTTAAAACATCATCTTTGGTGGATTACAAGTATTTTAAGGTTCATAATTTCCATAATCATTTTTTCTGCCTATAAAAGTGCTTCAAATTTAATTTAAAATAACATCTGTATTAATTTTTATCATTTAAATGAAAGTTGATTGTTTCTAGAGCTTGTAATTCTCTGAAGTGTTGCATATCAAACTGTGCTCTCTGCAGAATTTAAATCATAAAGTAAAATGTGCCTGTTTTCCCCTGCAGGAATTCTATTTGAATCAAGCCCATCTTTAATTATTGTCAGAATGCACCGTTAATAATTTATTAATGTTTATTGTAGTTTATACCTTACACCTTAAGCTCTTTTAAATATGTATAAATTATAATTTGAATATTATTTTATACAGCTTCTCCAGTGCTTGATTCACCTGTTACAAATTTGAATAATCTCCTTGTACTGGGCATTATGGGATACTACTCACAGGAACAGAGTTTAAGTAGGCAAAACTGAACTCAGACTGTTAAGTGCATAATTATGGAAGGATGTGGCATTCTACAATTCTGTGTCTACTCATTTGCTTTAATTGAAGTATGTCAGTCTTTGAAATCTTTTTGTGCTGCTAGAATGAGTATGTAGCGTGCATTTCTGTGTGATTTTAGTTTCAAGTCCAGGGATTGAATACAATTTAATATATTCATTGCAATCGGTATTGACAGTAGCTTTTGCGAGGAAAGAATCTTTGGGTCAAAGTTAATTTCAAAAGGTTATAGTGTTGTCAGTTCTACAAAATTGGGAAATGGTAATGTATATTAAATGTGTGACACTTTGTCAATTCCTCGAATGGCAAATAGTTAGCTATAGAATGAATGCGAATAACACTTCTCCCTTCTTTTGATGTGACACTCCAAGACATCAGAACACCATCCAAACAGGGAAGCACTAAGGTGAAGAAATTATTTATGCAGTCTATTCCTACATTACAGAGCATACTGCTCTCTTCAGTGTATTTCAAGCCTGAAGGATTTGTTGTGCAGGAAATACTATAGAGTAAATATACATTGTGTGTGTATTTATTGCATCTCTCTCTCTCTGTTTTTCCATACTGTTTTTTGCGTACACACTCATGCATGCACGCACACACAGTATTCTGAGTTCCATCGCATGCTCACTGCAAGTTACTCACATAATTAGGACCATCTGCTCTTAGTACCAGCTTAGAATTGTGGCATTCTGTGATGCGACTGCAAATCATCAAGCAGCCTGTTAGAAGAATAAGTATGCGCGATACTTCTAAAAGATTCTCAGATATCTCGCAGAGATATAATGTAAGGCCCTGAAGAAGCAATGGATCAGTGAATTTTAATTTCAAAAACTCCTTTGCTGGGCGAATGTTGTCCAACTTTTTACTTGTAAGTACTACTTCTTACTAAAAGTAAAGAAAAGTTTAGGGGAAGCTTAAAACATAGCTTCTCCTGTCTAAGAAGTACACATTTAAAGAATAACAGCGTCGTGGCAGCACAGTCAGAACATCCAGTAATGAAAGCATCCCTCTTACTCTTCTTAGGGCAAGACACCACTTCTCAGCTGACAAGATTTTAGAATTAAATACTGAACTGCAAGCTAAGTGAATCCCTTTGTTGTTACCTTCCAAAGTAGTCATTGTTAAAACTCTGGTTGGTTATCAGAATAGCTGATTTCTGAATCTGTTTCTCTTTTAAAATGTGTAGGTTTGAAGGATTCTAGCAGGACTGTTTTGTAAACAGTTCAAGAACATTTTAGTTTTTTACTCATTCCAGGTCTAAATACTCTTGCCTACGTATTTACATGCCCCATATTAAAACTTATGCATTTTCTCATAGTTTATATACATATATATATGTAAATGTATTTACATTGTTTTATGTGTTTTTTGGTCTTCATATTGATAATGTTAGATGCAAATTTAAGAAGCATTAACAAATCACCCTTTCTGCATTTGAATGCCTGCTACTCTGAGGTGCGCCCTTTAATCACGCTGGTTGCTATATTGCTCTTACCTCTCTCTCCCTTCTATCTATAAGGTGACCTGAAAGGTGATCATAAGAATTGTAGTCATTTCCATTTTAAATATGTACTAATTATCAGTCTATAAGGTAAACTTAAAGAACCAAATACTTGTGCAATGGGAACCATTCTTAGTGACTGTGGTGTTGAAATGGCACGCGGGGCCAGTTTGCTGTGCTCGGATCCCTGCCTGCCCTCTTGCAAATGCCAGACCCTAGACTAGAGTAGGGTCACTACAAAATGTAGATGTACCGACATTGTTCTATCACATCCATTAAACTACACAGATACCAGTAGTGTAATTTTAATGGGAAAACAAAAGTAAGTCTGGTTTCTAAAAATATATATTTTTTATACATAATATATACGTATCAATATATTTTGTATCTAATATCTTTGTTCAAGGATAATAGGGCGGAAATGCTGATCTAATTTTTCATACCAGAAAGAGGGACTGACCGGCCATGTTTCTCTCCACCGTAACCATTCTGCAGTTTCCTCCTTTGTCAGTGCTGTTGATCTGCCTTTTAAGGCAATACTAATACTACCATGGTCTTTTCCCAAGTTGGCATTCGAGATATCCATTGCGGTGATTTTTTTTTTTAACTTCCATTTACTAGGTCTTACTATTTTCTATAATTTTTAAATTTTTAGTTATTACAGTCCTGAGCACAAATGAGGACATATTAATGTACCACTAATAACAATAGCACTAACCTGAAGAATGGTACTCATTCAACGCAAATGAAGATTGACACAGGAAGTTCTCATTTTTTCCTGTTTTGTTTCCTTCAAATACTTGGAAAAATCATGACATAAATATGAAGGCATTAAAGCAACTTAAAACATTAATGTCAGGTAATGAGTATATTGGTGGATAAGAAAGTAAAATGGAAGAAAATGCATCTACGTAAAACCTGCCTTTAGTCAAGTGTTTCTGCGGTTACTGTGAAAGCTGAATTGCTTCTCCCTGTTCTTAGCATTTCCCTGTGTAGTGCTTCGCTCAGTAGCACTTATGGCCTCTAGGAAGAAAACGAGATGTGTTTTTAAGAACAGATGAAAAAGAGATTGATGAATTTTGGGGAAATATGTGCTATGTAAAGTGTACACTGCAGTTTTCTTTCAGCTTTGAAACTTTAAAAGCAATGCACAGACTCTTTCTTCCCCACCATCCTTTCCCCCTCTTTGAATGTGCCCAGTGGGCGCTGTTTGATCACAACTGGATTTTCTCACAGCTTCACCTATAGAACAGCTATTGAACTTTACCATAAAGGCTCCTGAAAAGTCACATTTAAATTCTGTGGATAAACACTTAGCATTTCCTCTGAAATTTGATTGGACTAAATATTGGTAAAAACTTCCACTGTGATTTGGACTTCTCTTTAAAAAAATTTTTTTTTTATTACTTTGCATCTATTTTTTGAAGACAGTACTTAGGGATGAAACCCATAGTCCGTTGATAACTCTACAAGTGTCATAAGAAATGGTTAAGGATCGAACAAATACATTTCAGGATTCATTCACTTTACAGAGATCCACTTTACAATTCTGTTTTTGAACTCTAAAAAAAAATGCTGAATTTATAAAAGTAACAAGGAGATATTAACAGTGCAAATTATTAGAGATTAATTTTTTGAGGGGGCCACCGAATCACTTTCAGAATACATTTGCCAACTAGACAGACTTAGTCAGTGCAATATAGTTACATCCCATTTATTATATGAGAAGATTACAGTGTATTTTTAATAGTACAAAAGATATTTCTTAAACTGTGGCTGCATTTTCATAAAGACAGGAACATGGGTTTGGCTAATTTCTGAATGTGGAAGTGGAAGAATGAATTCTTACATTTGGGAAGAAACTTGGCCATCTCTGTGTTGAAAAAATGGAACCTCTTTAACTACTTCCCCATCTCCTTGAAGGATAACTTTTGTCTATTAACTCTTAATTAGACCTCATTTTTAAACAAAATTTATTTTTTTTTGGTCTGATTTGTCATGAGTTGACATAACTTGGAATAAAGACAATTTCATTAACTCAAGTATAATAGAATTTTGTCTTTGAAGGTATGTGGTCTTAAGTATATTTGCATTGGGCTTAAGTATTTGTGCCTGCCTCTCTCTATATATATTTAAAAGACATGCATGGTATAGTAGTTCTGTTACTGCTTTAAAAAACCCAAAAAACAAAAAGCTCCAGAACTTAGTTTCTGTGGGCCAGGAATCTGAATGCGTGAGTCTGTGATTCAGGCTCAGACTCCTCTTGAGACTGCAGTCAAAGTGTTGCTTGGGGCTGCGGTCATTTTCAGGCTTGAGTAGGGGGATCCTCTTCCAAGCTCTTTCGTGTGCCTGTTGACTGTCTCCAGGTACTCACTCACTTGTGGGTAGAGAGTGTTTCTTGCTACGTGGGTCTCTCCATGTGACTCATCACGATATAGTAGTTGGCTTTCTCCAGAGTGAGGACTGATTGATAAAGGGATAGAAAGAGAGAGAGAGAGAGAGAGAGAGAAAGAGTGCTAAGATGGAAGCCATGGTCTTTTTGTAACCTAATCTCAGGAAGTGCTATCCCGTATTTCACTCATTAGAAGTGAGTGTATGAATCTAGCCCATACTCTTAAGGGAGGAGATTCCATAAAGGCATGAATACCAGGAGGCAGGGGTCACTGAGAGTCATCTGGAGGGCTGCTTCTCACATACGGTCAAACCTTGCTGGAGATGAATTAACCTTTCTGAAACATCTTAGTAATAGTGATATAATTCAGTGAAGGGAAATCAGCCTCTGAGAGTAAGCATTCTCTCTTTGTTCTTTCTACTAATTACTGGAAACTAAGAAAATAATTTCATGTCTTTGCGCCCCAGCTGCTTTTTACATTTTTTATGTAAAAAGATGTCAGTTGTCACATATAACCTACTTTTAAATATTATGTTGTTTTTTGATATTTAATATTTGAAAAGTATTATATTTTTTCAATCATAAATTATATTTTACTATTTGAAGAAATTGTTCTATTTCTGTTTACCTGAACAATTTATTCTTATGTTATACATGCAGAGGTAGCTTAGAGATGAAACATGTCAGTGTGGAGGGAGAATGCCTTGATTCCAATGCTTTGCCAGTTGCTAGCTGTGTACAAGCGACTTAATGCTTGTTTTCATTTCTTCATCTGTACAATGGAGATGATAATGGTACTAACGTCACAGAATTGTTGTGAGGATTCTAGTCCATATAAATATTTTGAATAGTGCTTATTATTGTTAAGCTCTCAGTTAAAGAATCTTTTTTATTATTTGTGGAAATCGCAGAAGTAGTAGTTGTATCAATAGTATTAGCAGCAGTACTTTGGGCAACAGTTTGACATAGTATAAACTGTCAGTATTCAGCTAATAAATGGACTGTTTGAGCTTAAAAAGAAATAAGACAGAGGCTCCCATATACCTGTTGTTCTATTAATGAGCTCCTTGAAATAATTTTGACCTCTTCTCCAAGAAAATAAGATTATATGGTACAAAAGGAAATACCACGTAAGATATTATTTTTATGACAATTAACTGTCAGTGAAAACAAAACCCAGCTTGGGTGACCAAATTCAGCCATGAGGTTTCATATTATAGGAAAGAAAATTTTAAATGGAAATACCCTGCACAGGAGGCCCATCCTATGGAAAACCTGTGATGGGGAGATAATAAAACTCCTCTCTCTGGAGCTGAGTCTGTAACATCTGCGTTAGCAAACTGGTACCTTAGAGGGAAAACCGAGGAAAGGAAGTTTTATTTTTTGCTTTGACGGCACTTAATGAGAAGTTGGTGGTATTTTATATGAGATCTAACAGCATTTAATTGATTAATTTTACCCTTCAACACGAGCACTGTCTTAAGTGGCTGGGGACCTCTGAGCAACATCTAGAACTTGGCCTGGGCTGCTGTTGCTTGAAAACCATGTTTGTAACATTTCAGGTAACAAAGGGGTACATTCACATAAGATTATCTTTTTAAACCAGTGGTTTAAGTGATGTATTACTAAAGTATGATTCATTGTGATGTCGCAAATTCTGTATCATAGCTTCCTTGTTTGGCAATTTTTTTTCATATGTGTTCATGAAATCCATGAGAACGTCCTCTGTTTGTCTCAGTGGGCTGTTCACCTAAATGTCTATAGTAAGTAAAGCTGTAATAATCTACAGTTAAAAGAACCCCTCCAGAATTGGGGCTTTACATGGTGTCATATGAAGTTGTGAGTCTGGAAATGCAGTTTTCGCGACCAAACCTTTTTAAAATATTCAACATCTCCACAGTGCACGCAATCATCAATTTATTCCCTATCCACATTTAATCTAGGCCACGTTTGGATTTATTTTTGGAGTAAATCTAACACTGTTACCTGATTTTCCTCTTCTTCTCAAATCTAATTAAATACACAGAGAATATTAACTTCAGTTGATGAAGTGACTGTGTGTATCACTGCCTAATAAATGCTAACACAAGGCCACCAATGGTCTGAGAATTCAAATTAACGCTGCCATTAAAGCAAAGGTCTAAAGCAAAGGGATTTGTCCTCTTTCACTGAGAAATAATTGAAAGAGAGCATGGAAAAAAAGTAGTTCACAGACAAATGGGTACAATATTTACCTGAATAAAAATGGGATCAGATTCAGCATTACTTCATCGACTGCCTCTAGCAATTCCTATAGCTTTATTGCTGCTGAATTGCTTGTCTCTGTGGGTGTGTTCTATAGATTTTATGGTTAAATAAGCACAGAGTCATTACTGAGATATACAGAGTTGTAAGTTGGTTCATTTCATAGGTAGGAATAACTTTAGAACTGATTGTTAGCAGAGATTTTACTTCTCATCAACCGCTTTGAGAGTCTGATGGATGTAAAGTATCTCTTAGGGAAGAGAGAGGGCCTGCTATTGTCTTCGTCTTTATCAGAATCCCAACTTGTGAACGCTGCTGTAAGCACAGTGCACCTTGCAGCATGACTTTCCATATTTAAAGTGTGATTATTTCTTGCTTGAGCTCTTTACAGTTCTTTTTTTTTTTTTTTTTTTTTAAAGAAGACGTTGGGGGTAGGAGTTTATTAATTAATTAATTAATTTTTGCTGTGTTGGGTCTTTGTTTCTGTGCGAGGGCTATCTCTAGTTGTGGCAAGCGGGGGCCACTCTTCATCGCGGTGCGCGGGCCTCTCTCTGTCGCGGCCTCTCTTGTTGCGGAGCACAGGCTCCAGACGCGCAGGCTCAGTAGTTGTGGCTCACGGGCCTAGCCGCTCCACGGCATGTGGGATCCTCCCAGACCAGGGCTCGAACCCATGTCCCCTGCATTGGCAGGCAGATTCTCAACCACTGCGCCACCAGGGAAGCCCAGTTCTTTTTTTTTTTAATCCAGCTTTCCTTCTGACTAAAGACCAAGATGACTATGAAAACTTATATAAATCAGCCTTAAGAGTTTTTATCATTTCAGTATATTTAAAATAATCTTCCAAAGTTAATCTAGGTTGACTAAGGCAATGTACTATCCTTATTAAATACTCCCTTGCCATCCTCTAGACTCTTGGATTCTCTGTGATATTATAACTGACGCATCCAGCCAGTGATTACTTCTCTCTGGTCCGTGCCTCTGTAATGGGCTGAGTGCATGCTCCTAGCTCTTTCCGATGCCCCCTCACACTGATAGAACAATTAACATACCACTAAGACAATGTCTCAAAAGCTGTGCCATAAAGTATGGTTTGGGGATGTTACATAGAATATTTGTCCTTTGGTTTTATTATGTCATCTTAAAAAGTTAGAAAAATTCCATGGAAGAATATGAAATATATATAATGCAATGATTTTTTCTTAAGATATGCAGAATCTAACACATTAGAAGAAAATCATATTTATTTTATATTTACTAAACTGTATCACATATATTTCAGTTGGCTAAATTAGTACCAGTATACCGTTGACAAAACATTTCATGAATCACCTAAAAGATGATGATGATGATGATAAGCCCGTCTGTTGCTTTGGCAGAGGGACTAAATCATGTGTGGAAATTAAGTTCTTTTACAGTGATGATCAGACAGTGTATTTAAACTGCATCTTCTTCTTTCAGATTCGGGAACTTATTACTTTTTTTCCAAATGTATCTGAAGATATGACTTCCAGATATTTGCCATGTCACTAAGAAAATCACAATATATCAGTATTTATTTCATTCACAAACTGTAAATCCGGTGACATGATGCCATATGTCTAAGTAAACTACAATTAACTAGGAGGAATATGCTGTTTTGTAGCACTGTTTTATCAAAGCACACACATCCCACCCTCGTATACTTTTAAACAGCTCTCTAAGCAGATGAAAGAGCAGAAAAAGCTGTAGAAAATGAAGCTGAGGTTTGGGAAGGTGAATGCCTCCCAGAAACCCAGCCCCATTCTGATCCTACCATTAGTACTCAGGGAATAGGACCAGGTTGGGTAGTTTCACTCCATTAATGTGCAGGAAACTGAGGAAAGTAATCAAAACTAGCATAAATAAAATATACCAGTGTTTCTCCATCACAGATTCCCTTACGTAAAATGAAAATTAGATCAAGTACATAACACTTGTGATCATCCGTTCCCCCCCTTTTCTCTGTATCAATAAGCTTGCACTTTTATTTCAGTATATAAGCTGCAAGCTATTCTAAGTTCTGAATTAAGGCACATATTTAGAGACCTTTAACAGTAAAGTCACATAGACAAGTATTGAACATTTCCATGAAGTTCTTGCACACACAAAAAAGGAGAGCCTGTATGCACACCTTCTAACACAAAGTAAACTAATTTGTAAGGAGAGTATTTATATTGTGGGCTAGATCTAGAAAAATGTCCTTTGAGTAAGTCATACCAAATGGAAAGTAGTTGTACAGTGTTGATTATTACCAGTAAAAAGATAAATGGCATAGATTTGTTTAATTTATTGTTATTAAATTTTACTAACTATAAAACACATACTTATAGGGTTTTCCAATGACTCACTCAGTTTTTGACCCTCCAACCCTATGTTTCTATTTTAACAAAAGTTTTAATTTTGTTTTGAATTTCCTGCTCATATGGATTTCATGTTTAAATTATTCTCTTAGGAAAACTAGATGCTTAGAATACTACGTACATTTTCCCCTGCTCATTATGGGGTCAGGTCAGAAGCCAGGCATCTTTCTTCCTTTTTGTTGACACAGTGGATCTACAGGAACTCAGTGCACAGTGGTAGCTTTTAATGAGCGCAACCAGGAAGGAAAAAAGGGGAGGCTAAATATAAAAGAGCATCAATGGCAAAGAAAGAAAGAGCGGTGGGGAGGGAGGGAGGGAGGGAGAGAAGGGAGGAAGGGAGAAAAGAACAGCATCAGGATAGGTAGATAGCTAGAATAGGTAACAGCACACAGTGGGGAGCGATGGAGTATTGTTAAAGTCTTCAGGGTCCCTGAAAAGTCCTTACACCTTCACTACCCCCTGTTTGAATGTGTCACAGTGGTTACTTCTTTTTTGCCTTGAAAGAGGCTCCGGGGCCTCAGCCTTGTCCTGGCCCACAGCCAGGGATTATGTGTCTGTAGATCATCAAGGAAGGAGGGAGGAAGGCAAAGAGTGAGCAGTGCTGGTGGCACACATTTCCTTGCACCCATGCTCAGTGGAGATCTGACTGTGTCAGTGGCAAAAAGAAAAGGTGAGAATCGCAGTAGAGGATCAATCGCCTTTCATTAGAGACTTCTCATACTCCCTCAGCCTGGCAGATTTTCAGCACCTGCCTATATAGGACATTGCAGCAGAGACTTCATCTCTGGGCAGAGGCCAATCCCCTGATAAATGCTTTCAGAGCCTGGGAAGAATCTCCCAGTTGGGGGTCTTCGGTTAATGGAAGCCCTGGTGAGCTCCCTGCCAGGAGGGGACAGGTACAGTGGTGCAGTCAGGACACTGATTAAGGGCATCCGTGGGTTGGTTTTGATCTGGAGTTGGGCTCATCTGTGGTCTTCTCAGTAGAACACTCCAGGTTCTGATAAACAGAGATCGAGACAACCTGAAGGGCTCGACTGGCGGTTACATAAGCTGCCCTGAGATTGCTGAGTTCCATGGGACTCTCTTTTCCTCTCCCCTGACTCTAGGGCCCCATTCTGGTTATGAATTGACAGGACACATGCCTGTTTGGGCCACTGTCCTGGCCACCAGGCATCTGCCAATAGATTTTTCTAACATTCTAATTTATTAATTTCTAAATGTTTTTTTCCCTCACACCATCAAAAATATTTGTGACTTTTCAATTAATGTTTTCTGTATTCAGTATTTTATAGAGTTAATATGTATAGCTGTTAGATTAATTATGAATGGATTTATTCTTTTAAGGCATGGTGCTTTTGATTTGAATATATTTTAAAATCCTACTAATAGCATGATTTTGATTAACAAGAAGAAAAGGGTAATTTTAGTGTAGATGTTCAGATATAAATTTGAAACATTTCTAAAGCAAAAGTGAGTCATCACTTAAATAACCCCATTGTAAGTGCAGAAGGTTCATTTTGCACTTAAATAATCAGCTAAAAGCAGCATCTGAACTTTATAATGTGCATGAAGATTGTATTTCCTGTGTTTGAATTCAACGGCAAGAATAAAAGTGGAGAAAATATACATGGGGGAGGATTTCTAGAAACAAAATAGAGCCTTGTGGAAACAGTACACATTGTACCAATAGCATTTTGGCAAGTGTGCTATATATATGGACAAAATACAGAGTAATTTTGAAGATTTGAGCCAGATAGGCAAAAATGATTGATTAAAGCAAGTTTGCTAAATTGAAATAATGGCCATTACCAGTGACTGTGAAACAATGAATCTTTGCCTAAAGCAGTGAGTGCAATAAGGCTTTTCATAACTTTTTGTATGCATAGTAAAGACTAAATTTGTTGCAGCATCCACAGAGATTTAAATTAATTTCAGAAAGAAAATTATTACATTAATTTGTTTTCGTCGAATATAATTTAGAATTAGTTATTCAGTAAGGGTTTTCCCAGTAGCCTTTAATAAAATGATAGAGATGGGCTTATGGGGAGAGAGTCTTAATTGTTCAGCATTCCATTTCTGTTTGACTCATTTTGGAGCTTAGTTATTAGTATGAAGCAGCTTCAGTAAACTGGTGTTTGTAAACTAAAGTCCCCAACTCCCAGCTCTGCTTTCGTATTATTATTACCTTTAAAGAAACACACACAGTTGTTCTAGCCTACATTGTTGGAGGAACATTCCTATTGTTCTAGAAGCATAGCATAACACAAAGAACTGATTTTAAATGTCATCTCCATCTGTTGAAAGGTCCAGCTCTCAGAGGCTTGTCCTGTGGGTCCCTGTGATACAAAGTGCGTATCTCGGGAACTTCCACTAAGTCTTTAGTTTACCCGACTTCTGTTCAGTAAGATACTGCTTTCATAGACTAAATAGATGCTAACCTTGTGCTTGAAAGAGTTAATACACAACAGTGCGTCTGTATAAACTTGCTCAAAGGACGCTAGTACTATAAGGACAGTCTAATTATAGTGGGGCTATATTTCAGGTTCTTCACTGAGGAGTAGCTGCTTAATTGAAGATCGGACCAACCCAGTGTGCCAGGTCCTTCTGATTTATTGATGTTAATATAAAATTTGATTAAATAATACATGTAAAATCCTTTGAAAAATATGAAGTGGTTATAGAATTACAGCATACTTTGTGGCAGCCTTTAATCCGAATTCCACTTCCTCATCTCACTAGCTGAGAAGTCTGTGTCATTTGGTCATTGCTAATAGTGCTGTTCATGAAGAATTGGACCCTTTGTGATCCACACTGTCTGTGCACAGGGTGAAGGCTGCTGCCATGATCTTCTCTGTGTAGCTTCTCCCATGACTGTGGCCCTCATCCCTCCAGAATACTTCACTGCTTGCTGTCATCTCTTCTTCCGTTCTTCAACAGCAGTCTACACCCGCACGCTCCAGCAAGGTGAACAGAACGCTAGAGTTTGAGACCTTCTGGCAGCTCTTAATAAAATGTGCCAAGCCTTGGACTCGGCAACGAATAAGCACTAAGTATTTGGTGAACGATTCAAGGATAAATGATTGATAAATACATGAAGAGTATGAGCAGCAGTACATATTAAGTGACTGCTGTACGGTACAAGGTTAGAGGCTCTCCCCATGCAAAAACACTATTAAACTTATGTTCCTGGCCTCCCTGGAGGCAAATTTGTTTGTGGAATAAAGGCGTACAGATAAAGAGATAACAGTAGACAGGTATGCCCACCGGTGATTCAAAGTAACAATTAAGAGTAGTAAAGTTGTTAGGATCTAATAGAATGGCATGGAAGGAGCCAGCACCTTAAACTAATATGATTGGTGAGGCTTCTTTGGATAGAGAGAATTTGAAGAAGAGATATAGACCTGGTTACATGGATCAGAATGAAGGGCACATCCTAGGAAACATGGTACAATGAGCAAAGGTGCATAAGCCAGAAGGTTGCGTTCAGCGTGGTCAGGGAATCAGACCAGGGTTTCATGTGGTAACTGGTGGACTAAAGTACAAGAATGGGCTGCACTGCAGATGTCTAGAATTGTAAATTTGAGAATTTGAGCTTGCGTTTATACATAGAATCTTTGCAATGAAGTAACTGTGAAATACTGCTTTACAAACATGAAGCTGGGTGTGTGCTGGTGAGATGAATTTGAGGGCTGCAAAACTGAAGCAGAAAGGTAGGAAAGGGTATTTCCATAAACCATGTGAAAAGTAATCGGGATGTGGGTTCTGGTGACATCAGAAAGAATAAATAAAAATGAGCCTCATTCATGAAATATGAAGTAAGTTCTGAAGAGCCTTGGAAACTGGTTGGGGAACTTTGAAAAATTATTTTATAGAACGGTATTGCCCCACATATCAGACTGCTGCTAATAGACAGATATTAGATCTGTTCAAACATTTGGAAATCATTTGGTAAAAATAGAATATAGCTAGTTTTAGGGGGTTTTCTCTTTGCTTCTTTGTTGTTGTTTGTTTTTGGTTTTTATTGGAGGATTTCTCACAACTTATGTGTTCTTGGCCTTAAGAATCTCCAAAAGAGAACTCAGATGACATTTCCTTAACACCATTTGACCTGAACACATTTGACTTAAAAAAAAAAAATTAAAGAATTACGGGTATTCTTTAGGATATGCTTGAAGGGAACACTGAAAGAGATAGTAGATAAAACATAATAATGGGTGTTTCCTCCCCTCCTTTTGTAAGGGCAGGTGTAGTCTAGGTATTGGGAGACACTGGCCAAGCTTGAATATTAACCCTTATGTTTATCTTGAAAATCCTCATTTACATTTTTGAGCCACTGTCTTTAAAATTGAACAGAAGGGTGATATTTAACTTACAACCATCACACCTAATAAAATTAGAACATTTTAACACAACTCTTTAAAAGTAAAATATTAGAACTTCTTTAGAACGGGGTTATAAATTGTTCTGAATCAAATACACATCTGGCTAACATATATTTAGAGTAAAATTCACCTTTGAGTTCATGAATGACCTGTATTTTTTTACATAAAAAATATATAGTAAGGGCTATATACATACATGCTGATTTCTCTTGAAAAGGGGATCTTCTAGACTGGAGTTGAAATATTTAATGAACCAGTTAAATAGGCCACCTTAGTAACAAGAATTTAGGAGAGTATATAAAAACTGAAGCTGTATGAATTTCAGTGAACTAGAGTATTTGGGTATATCAGACTCATGGTATCTAATCTTGGTGCTTCTGATTTCTTAACCTGAAATTTACAATAGACTTGGAATATGACAACTAAATGTGAAATTCCTTTTATCATATTAAATGGAACTGTCTTTCATTAGGGTTTATACATATTTATACTAAATATTAAGAGATTACCCTGAGGGTACAGAGTTCTAAAGTTTGTTTGACTTTCAAAAAAATAAAATAATGTATCAGTGTAGTTTGTGATAAAAACATGGATTCTAATGTTAATGATTAGCCAGTGTATTTTATAGATGACACTATTCCATTAACAGTATCCCTATTCATGTTTATTGGTGTCAATTCAGTTTTATGAATATTCATTAATTGTTCACAAGGTATTAGAGACCATGTGTAGCATTAGGCAGTATTAGTAATACATGCAGTTTTAGAGTACCTATTAATATTTTTGAGACTAAGTCAGCTATTTCAAATGATTTTGGGTACAGGCAGTGTTCCAACTGATGTAAAATTGGAATTCACCCAATAAAATAGAGGCTGCAAATCTACTTAACTAATTAAAGGAGCTTATGGTAGGCAGTAGGTTCAATTCAAAAGACTGAGGATCACACCAGTATTTTAAATGTAAATCATAACGGATAATTTGGAGGTCTACATTGTGTTTTTACACAAAATATTCAGTCTGTAAATTGTTTTAGTTAGAGCACCGCCTCTTTAAAATTTGAGATTATTATTCACGTTGCCATATCAAGAAAAATTAGCAATACTTCTGAATTTCCATGTAATTGGACATTTTATCTACGTTCTCTTCCACATGTGCTTGAATTAAATCTTTGCTTTGTTAGCTAATTATGAAAGGCTACTACGTCTCCATCTATGATGTGATTGAGCCAAACGGTGACTTGAGTGCTAAAAACAGCAGCAAATCTGATGCGGGTGGTTTCTTCATTGTATTTAGGGGACTTTAGGAAAGTATGAAGAGGATAATTACACCTCCTAGGTACTTTGTAACAAGATACAGACTTTCATGTTTGTAAAATGTAAATAGAAATTTTTACAACAGAATATGAGCAAGTATGCAAATTACATAGCATATTCACTTATGTTTAAATCTCACATTCACATTTGTTGAAATAATTATGCTTACTTCTAAATTTCAACCAGAGCTGTTTACTTCATAAACTGAGATAATTGAAGAGTGTGACAAAAAAAAAAAACACCAAAAACCGTTGAATTTTTCTATTATACCAGCCAGTTAAATTAGAAAACTCAAATTTCATTGGTTAAAAATTAAAGCACACAAACAAATACATGCTTGCCTTTTCAATCACATTCGTCTCTCAGTTGCTACTCTGCAAAATTTGATCATCCACAATGGGCGTCTTTCTCATTACCACAAATCCACCAACCTGCCACCAAGGGCTTGGGGGCCCTTGCCTGGCACAGTATGGCCGAGCCTCAGAAGAGCTTTTTTCTGCTTTTCTGGTAGAGATGTATGAAGGTTAATGGGTTTTGGTCAGGAGTACTTAAAGCAATTTTTTAAATTACATTTCAGAATATCCCACCTGACCTGCTAATTGTCCTATTAGACCTAAAGTGATGAGAAGTAAAATTTGAAGTCATAACCCACCTCCCAGCAGTTGCCAGGTGTGATGCTGCTATAGAAAGAAATCTTTAAAAGCCTCCAGCCTGAGACAATAACATCCCCTGCCTAGGAAATCTTAATGATGTACAAACTGATTGAGGGAGAAAAAGGAGAGTGAAGCTACAGTGGCTTGTATTCCTGTTTCTGTTTTTAAAAAGATAGACCGTGGTTGGTTTGGTGTGAGAAGGCATGTTAAATCTTCATCAACTGTGCTTTATAAGTCTAGGCTACAGTCACATTAATGTGATTATAGGTAATCTGTTCAGATTCATGAGGTAGGCATTTTGTAATTGCCTGCTGTAATTATATTGAATTGTACCTTTTCAAAACTTGAGTCTTTTTATGAAAAAAAAGGTATTTCTCTTTCTCTACTTTTAAAGCCGCATTTACAAAATCAAGTTATAATTACTTGACTTGAAAAGCAACAGCTAGCAAGATGTAGCCTTTAAGTAACTGAGTCAATCGATCAGTTAGAACTAATAAATAGCCCTAGATTCATGGCCCTGGACCAGGAGTGAGACAATCAATGGAAAGTAGAAAAGGCACGAGGATAATTTATTTGTTGTCAGATAATGTTTATATATGCCTGGGCCAATGTGAAGTAATGGCGTAAGGTAAGTTCTTTAATGTAGATAAATGTACATTAAAATTCGCAGGAGAAATAAGGTATTTATAATTCTGATGACAAAATTCTTAGTATTTTTGGATGTAGGGATTTGCACACTATAAGAAACACGCAGTGTTAAGAAGTGATTTTCTTACGTTTCCAGTCTGAAAAAAATGTGTGTTTCACTACTTCAGCTTGGAAAATTCATTATTTTTGTCCTTAAAGAGAAAGAGAAACAGAGAGAGAGAGAAAGAAAGGAAAAGTGTGACACCGTACTGTTATGTTAGAACAAACTAGACACATAATAGAGGTGCACGGGCCCAATGAAGTAGATCTCCTCTCCTGGTATCACGCCCCGTATTCCATCACCAGGGGAGGGAAACTGCCTGTGGCAGCACAGCAGTTCCCCTGCCTGCAAGTTCAGTTCAGGAGATGGCTCTGCAAGGGAACGTCTGAATGGATCATCTTTAGGTACGAACTTCCGAACGCCCCTCTTTGTTTACCCAGGTGCTTTCTCTAGAGGTTTACGACACCACACCACGTTGCCACAAATACATATTCCTGGATTTGGACCTTCTAAGTCTCATAGCTAAGAATGTTAATGTACGTGATTTACCCCTATACAGCTTTGAGTTTCTCAATTACAAAAGAGATAATACAGAGGTTTACAAGGTATACAATGAAATCTCTCTCCCCAATGTTCCCGACCAATGCCATTCTCCAGAAGTAATCACTACTAATGATTTCCTGGGTGTCTCTGCAGATAGTTTTCCATACACTCAAGTCTGCGTACATGTACACACACATATACAGATAGATCTAGATTTTTTTCTTGACTTTGTACTATAAAATGTGTTCTCTAACTTGCTTTTTTTTTCATGTTGCAATATATTGTGGATATCTTTCCATTTGTTTATATGTTTCTTATGATTACATACGATCCCATTACATACTTTACATGACCATATTTTATTTAATATTTCTGCTAGTGGGCATTTTGTGATTTTTACATCTTCTATAGTGAAAATCCTAGTACATGTATCTTTCTATACTTAGACTAATGCTGAGGTACAGGAAGTTCCTAGAAGTGGGATTGCCTGGTCAAAGGGGGGTGCACATTTTCACTGTGGATGAGATGACTCAGATTGTTCTCTGAGTGGCTGTACCTCTTCTAACTTAAATTCTCGCTAGCCGTGGGTGTGACTGCTGGCTCCTCCACATCTCTGTCAACACTGGACATTTTAATAAGTGTTTCATGTGTACACTGGTGCTGGGCTGTATGATTTTTTAAAATAATTTATTATTTTTATTTATTTATTTATTTATTTATTTATGGCTGTGTTGGGTCTCTGTTGCTGAGCATGGGCTTTCTCTAGTTGCACTGAGCAGGGGCTACTCTTCATGGTGGTGTGTGGGCTTCTCATTGTGGTGGCTTCTCTTGTTGCAGAGCACGGGCTCTAGGTGCGTGGGCTTCAGTAGTTGTGGCTCGCGGGCTCAGTACTTGTGGCTCGCGGGCTCTAGAGCGCAGGCTCAGTCGTTGGAGCGCACGGGTTTAGCTGCTCCGCAGCATGTGAGATCTTCCTGGACCAGGGCTCTAACCTGTGTCCCCTGCCTTGGCAGGTGGATCCTTAACCACTGCGCCACCAGGGAAGCCCTGGGCTGTATGATACTAGGACAACTCGAGCTACTATCTGAGTTATAGATTTCTGAAATGTTCCATTTGTGTGCACAGAATTGTTGCCCAGCGCATTTCATTGAAGAAATAGTTGTTGAACATAATGATCATCTTGAGAATCCATTATAAGTGGCATATTGGGATATGAAGTGGGAGTTTCTCAAACACAGAAGAAATTCCTATGTGCTGAATAAAGGAATAGAGTGCACAATGGAGAAAATGTAAAATGTCTGAGGACAGCATAGCTTTTAGAGTTAGGAAAACATTATAGCAGGATACAAGGCTCCAAAAGTAGAGGGGTGATCAATGGAGCTGATGAAAGGAAAATGCGCTGAGAAGCTTCTTTTCTTAATCAGAAATTTTCAGTATATTCTATAAAGTTCTTCCCTACAGGAAATCATCTTAAAATTCCTATGACTTTGGACGGCAGAAAATGGCTTTCACTCCTCCTTCCCCCTCCTCTGTGGATGCTAGGTGTTGTGAATATAGAGCTAATTAAATTAGTTTTATTTAGTTTGTTTATTTCTAATGCAAGAATGGAAACACATAAATATTAATTATCTTGAATTTGTACTATGCTCTTTCTCTTCCAAACGCTGAGAAGCTATGCTTAATTCACGTTTATCTCCCAACAGTTCTTCTGACATGATTATCAGTGGAATACGTGGCAGAAAGTGTTGCCCGCTGTAAGACGCACACGTAGAACTAAATCCTGGGCTCATGAGAGCCAGTTCTCCTTCCACTAGATGCCCTTTCAGCTCCAGGATGCAAAACGTGCTGCCAGAAAAGCCCTGGGGGAGGCGCCGTGTGGGAAAGTGGATGAGGGTGGGTCTTGGTGTCCAATGACGTGTGTTCTGTGTTGGCTTTCCAAAAATGTTTGGAAAGAATGTCTTAACTGCCTGTGATGTGTGAGCACTAATCACTGTGTGGCCCTGAGCAAGCCTTAGTTTCTCAAGAGGATAACAACTCCAGTTCAAGGGTTTTATGACAAAGAGGGATGATAAATCTGCTTAATACGGCACCTGGCACGTGGTAATTCCCATGTGTTATTACATGACTCTTCAATATTTTTCTCCAGCTCCAATCTTTCTGTAAGATTCAGCTTTATATCGCCATGTCATCATCTCAAGCTCCAGACGTATATTTTCAACTTTACTGGAAACCAACTTACTTCTCTTTGACCTATTTCTGTTACCAGTAAAACTCCTGTTTTTGTTATCCAGCTAAGAGCACCCTAGTTCTGCTCTGATGCTCCACATTGATTTAACATCCAAAGGCTTTGGGGGTTTGCAGGGATTAGGCATCCCTCTCTTTGTTTCAGAATTATCCAGTCATATCCAAAATATGACTTTAGTTTTCTAATTTTTAGATTTCTGTCAAATCTCATTTACTTCTCCATCCATTAATTCTTCAGGCATTCGTTAAACATATATTGTGTGTCAGATGAGTTTTGCTTCTTTGTGTGTTGTCATCTTATGTGTGGGTAGAGCCCTCTGAATTTTAAGGCACAATAAATATCTATAGTCTCCCCAGATCCCTAGAAATAGATTGCTACTTCCAAGTATGCACAAGGAAAAGGGGCTTTTTCATCGCAGCTTTCTTTTTCCTCCAAGAAAGCACCTCCTTAGGTGTAGCGGTGTATTTTGCACTTAGAATTTTGCTCATCACACATTACAAGAAAAGGACAAATTTCAGAAAAATGGGAAAGAAGCATCAGTGGAATAACTTGATATCTCTTTGATTACACAGTAATGACAGCTGGGCAAGGAGGGAGGTAGACTCACAGGCAACATTCTCAGCAAGCGGCTGTGTGGCTCTGTCACTCCTTAAATCACGGAGAATTTGTGCCATCACAGACAATACCGTTTGATTTCAAGAGGCAGGTATCGTTAGACTTGCCATGTTTTAATTTCATTTGATGAGAGAAGTGTTTGTAATTCTGTGCTTGATGCTATATTCCTAAAATTTTAAGGTAACTCTTTAGTCACTTATTTTTACAAGATTTTTATTTTTACTGTAATTCCACAGCTTCTCTCTCTGCTTTTAGGTAAGGGCTGGAATAAAGAAAAATGTCATTTCTGTAGAAATGTCCTTTATATCAGCAGCACGATCTTCTGCTGAATTAATAGATTAATCCTATATCCTCTTTCTAGTGACCTGTTACATAGTCATTTAATACCTGCCCGGCGGCCTATCCTAACACCAGGGTTTTCACATGTTGGTGTGCATAAGAATCCTTTCGAGGGGGTTTGTTGTAAAGATGGAGTCATAGGTCCCTTTCAGACCTTTGGAATACTGCTTCACAATTGTGCACCCTGATCTTTTCAATAGGTGGTCTTTATGGACTCTGATTTTGAGAAACACAGCTGAAGATTCATCACAATTGTTTTCCCCTACAGAACAACCTGCTTTGCTGATGGATTTGCTGTTTATAGTCTTGTTAAATGCTACTAGGTCATTGCTAGGGAGGAAGGGTATTTTAATAATAATGAAAAACCCTTTGAGTTTAAAAGCATGGTAATTCGTGAGCTAGGAAAAGGGTTGATATTTTTGCAGAAGGTGTCTGTGATGTTTCTTATTTAAACAATGATTATGTAGCTTTAAAATGTGGTATAAGTAGAATCGCTAATCAGGTAAATAAACTTTTTATCTAAAATACAGTTTATTAAGATTTCAGGCAAATTACCAACCTAATGGAATTGATTCTTTCACAGAAAAATGACTGAGGATATATTACAATACTACTGATTAGCTAGGGAACTGAGATTAGGTCATAAAAGACTTAGGGCACTTGGCATATGAATATATGAGAAATTTTAAATAAATATTCAAAACTATTGCTACTGTGCTTTTTCCTAGAGTAAGAAGGGAGGTCTCAGGTGTAGAATATGAACCTCATCTACTGTTTAAGTGATTCTAGCAAAAGACATCAAATGCATCTTATTGGGGGGAAGTCTAAAGTCATTACCCCGTCAAGAACGTGAAAATGAGGGATTATATGCTGATAGAATAACCATTCACTACATCCACCAAGAAAGTAACTGGCAAAAATTATTTTGTATGAATAATTGAACACTTGATTGCTGGGTGAGCATTAGTTAAACAGATGAATAAAGGAACTGCATTGAGAGAAAGTTAGAGATGTAATTGGTTTTGAAAAAAAGGATTTTCTAAACTTAGTACTCAATTTGTTGAAAGTTTCTCTTGTTCATATTGAACAATAGAATTTAAAGAGTTTATTATGCCCTAAACCCAAAAATATTTCTGAGATTGATTAGTAATTATCCAGAAATTACTTGAGTAGGTCTTCCTGTAGGTTTAGTCTGATTTGATGGCCACTCAAACGAGTATCACGGTCAGTGAAGAACTGTGTTTATGTAGAGGAGAGAGGGAAGAGGACTAGAATGTTCGAAAATGGAAGGCAACGAGCCTTGCAAAGCAGGAACAAAGAAAGGTGTAGCAAACCAGTGCATCCCAAAGAAGTGTAATCTGGACTGACCTCTCTAGGAAAGAGAACTAAGAAGTCACGTGATTACGTGCAGAGCAGGGCGGAGGAATTTGATGATGGTCCCAATGAAAAAGTGCAGAAGGAAGTACTCATTAACAGTGCTCAGAATGATTCACTGCTGATGATAAGGAAAGGTGGACTAAGAGTCATAATGAATGTGTAACCTATTTCCAGTGAGAGAATGTGTCTATGTTTAATCAGAATTGTATCAGCAGTAGGCTAGTGGTATATTCTGAGAAAGAGAATTCTAATTTCTTTTTCTAATTCCGATTTCTAATTTGAATTCTCTAATTCGAATTCATTCTTGGATCTCACTTTCACCAGGAATTTTAATATGAAGTCCAGTCATTTCCATTTTCAAATTATTCGGTGTCAAGTCTATCATTTAATCTCCACATCTACTGCCACTGCCCCAAGCCAAGCTACCGTTTCCTCCATGGACTAGTGTGATTTTCTGATCAGTCTCCTCATTCCCGTTCTAGCCTCCCTCCAACCCATTATCCACAAACCATGAAAGGATCTCTGAAAATAGAAAATGGATCATGTCCCTGATTAAAACCCTTTAATGGCTTATGATTGACCTTAGAATACCGAGGAACTGGTATCAAGGACCTGCGTCAGGGGATCCCTGCTTTCCTCGCCAGCCCTTTCCACACCCGCCTCCGTCGTGCCCTCTGCCACCTGGCTGCTCTTCCTTCTCTCCGTGCCTCACTCTTTCCAAGGTCTAAGCACAGTCCTGCCATAGTACCTTCATACGTGATCTAGTCTACCCTTTGCTTGGAATGATTTTTCTCACTCTTTGTTCACGGTTGGAATACTTCTCAGTGATGCCTCTGCTGACTATTCAATTTAAAATAAATCACCGTTGTTCCCTTTCAAAGCATTTTGTCCTTTTCCACTGCAGTATATATACCACGACTTGCAATTTGATGTTTTTATCTAAGTGTATAATATGCCCTATGTTTCATGGTCTATTTATATTCTATTCAGTACAGTATATCCAGCACTTAGAATGGGACCTGGCATATAGTAGATACTTGATAAACATTGATTTAATTAATAAATGAACAAATTAGAAGTGAAAGAAGAGATGGGATAAGATGAACTAGAGCAATAAACCATCACCACCTCTGCTGACTTAGTCTAGATGTCTCTCTTGTAGAGAGGGAAAAGCAAGTCACTATTTTAGAGGGGGAAGTGCTAATTCTAAGGCTGAGGTTTGCTATGGGCGCCTGCACTGAGGAAACATGTTCATTAGCAGGAAGGCACTATGAATATTAATATGGGATTAAAAATTTTACATTTACATCCATTTTGTTTTATAGTAAATCAGTCAATTCTCATTGCTATAATATTTTTAGTGGCTGTAGGTTGTACCACTGTATGGATTTTCTGTGGGTAAGGTCTGATTTTTTCTTTCTTTTTTTTTTTTTTTTTTGCGGTACGCGGGCCTCTCACTGTCGTGGCCTCTCCCGTTGTGGAGCACAGGCTCCGGATGCGCAGGCTCAGTAGCCATGACTCATAGGCCCAGCCGCTCCACAGCATGTGGGATCTTCCCGGATCGGGGCACGAACCCGTGTCCCCTGCATCAGCAGGCAGACTCTCAACCACTGCGCCACCAGGGAAGCCCTGATTTTTTCTTTTTTAATGTCAGTGATAGCCTGTGTTTAAAAATACCAACAACTCGATGTAGGAATATCTGAATATTATTCATAAAAAATGGTGCTTCATTAGCAAAATGAAAGACCCGTCTTTCACGCTCCAAAAGTATTTTATTTGTGCCCTTATTTGACAGTTCTTTTGCTTTATTTCTTCCTGTAGTCATTGTGTACTTGTCTTATTCTAACTACTGACCTAGATAAGAAACATTGAGGATTCGGGGATTGGGAATGACCTTTTATATATCTTTGTATACAGAACACATTCAGTATTTGTTGAATTAAATACAATTATCCCGAATTTCAGTAGATTCTGGTCTTTTAAGAAAGAGCCAAGCATCTCCTTGGTATCGTTGAATTTAGTGTGGGATTTACAGAGTGCTGAGCCCTGTGTTTGTTTGGGTAGTTATTGTTCTAAGAGAGAAACCCAAGGTAGGGAAGAAGATGGAATTCAAATCAACTTTTGTTTTTTCTAGAAAATCTTATGAGAAGTGTTTAGTATGTTCAATATTTAAAATACTGGCTTAAACGTCATTTGGGTACCATTTATTAATTTCATTTAGTCTCATTTCTTCACTAGTATGAACAATCAACTTTTGGCTGCAAAGTTATAATCCTTAAGATTTTCGTAAGTAAGGAGATCAAGAGAGACAAGTATCCTGTATGATTAGTTGCATCCTAAGTATATAGCCTAACGCCTCAACTTAGATACTTCTGGAGTTGCATAGTAATGGGAAGACATTTGATATGCTATAATGAAACAAGTAGAAAATGTAAGATTAGAAGTTAAATATATCTGGGTATGAATCCTTCCTCTGTCATTTACTAGCTATGTGACCTTGAGGAAATTATTTCACCCCCTAAACTTCAGCTGACCTGCAGATGAAAAGGAGAAATTCATGTTTCATCAGCAGGTTGTTAGCATTCTCTGTGAATTACCTTTTCATAGCATTTTCCCATTTCTCTAATGTTTGATTTTTCTAGTTATTGATTTTTTTAACATCTTTATTGAAGTATAATTGCTTTACAATGGTGTGTTAGTTTCTGCTGTATAACAAAGTGAATCAGCTATACGTATACATACATCCCCATATCCCCTCCCTCTTGGGTCTCCCTCCCACCCTCCCTATCCCACCCCTCTAGGTGGGTGGTCACAAAGCACCGAGCTGAGCTCCCTGTGCTATGTGGCTGCTTCCCACTAGCTATCTGTTTTACATTTGGTAGTGTATATATGTCCATGCCACTCTCTCACTTCGTCCCAGCTTACCTTTCCCCCTCCCCGTGTTAGTCATTGATTTTTATAAATTCTTATCTATTCTCCATATGGACCCTTGGTTAATTATATGTGCAGCAAATATCTTCTAGCCTTTAGATTGTTTTTACCTTTGGTATTTTTATATATAGTTTTCATATAAATTTTTAAATTTCATTTATTTAATTTCTAAATTTGATATTATATAATTTGACTAAATTTATGTCTTTCTATATCTGTATCTGATTATCTATATCTCTTTCTCTATCTAATTAACACACTCACTCCCAACCATAATATCATATATTAAGTATCTTCTAAAAGTATTAGAGTTGTTTTAGGTTGGACTTCCTTAAAATCAAGCCCAGAGGCAATGATTAAATTGCAATAAGTTTATATAGGAGCTAGAACAAGACAGCTCTGATGGAGAAATGGGAACATGAGACAGGGAAAGGGAAGAAACCAATAAAGGATACATTTTCAAATAATTATAGCTCTGGGCCATTGTGGTTAAGTCCATCTGGGAAACCCTAGAAGACAGTGTAGAATATGAGAGTTATCCTTCCTGAGGGGCAGAAATGGAAAGTCCAACATCCATCTGTCACTGGCTGAGGCTGCTCCCAGGGGTATTAACTCCAGGGTACTCCCTGCCTCCCCACATCCCCCATCAGTGAGTGAAAGCCCGCAGGTAGAGTACGTATGCCTGCATAGGACACACTGGCATGTATTGAAATTTGATGCCCAGGGAATACAGATGGGGTGCCCATAACATCTAAGATATTTGAAATTTATATGTTTTGTGAACTAGGGATCAAATTTTATATTTTATATGGATAACCAAAGTTTCTCGATTATTTACTGAATATTTCTCTCATCCATCTTGCTATGTCGAAGTTCCATTTCTGCCATAAACCAACTTTTCATACACATATGGGCATGTTTCTGAGCTCTTGGATCTGTTCTCTTAGGCTATTTTTTTCTAACCTTTGTCCAATTCCATGAATTTTAATTAATATATTTTATAATATATTTGAAATTTTAACTAATCAAATAATTCAATCACAGACAAAAACAGAATACATATAAAGCAGACACCTATTTTTTCCCCCTCTTTATCCGTGTTTATTATCTTCTTGGCTGTTCTTTCCAAGGGTGATTTTTAGGATCTGCTTGACAAGTCACACATACTTGCATGCAAGTACACACACACACACACACAAACACACACACAGTGAAAATTTTTATTGTAATTACATTAATTATAGAGAATATGTGATGAGAATGACATCTTAAATATTTAATCTTATTGAGGAGAGAAATCTTTCTATGTTTTTCAAATTTCTTATTATTTCTCTATAAACATTTTGCACTACATTTAAAAAATTGATTCCCACTCATTTTAGAGGAGTTTACTCACTCTTGTTAATGGGGTTTTTATATTAAATTATCCAGTAGGTTTTTGTTGGTCTAAAGAAATGGTTGTGTGCCCAGGAACTATGCTGAATTTTATTAGTAGTAACGAATATCAATTTTCTTATATTTTCATCAAAGATAATTAAATCATCTGTAATAATGAATATTTTTATTTTTATCCTGACAGTGTATATTATCTTTTCTACACTTACTTCAATATCTAATATCTTTAGTCCAATGTTAAACAAAGGTAATACCAGACATTCCAGGGTACTCCCCATTTATCATGCTTTTTTTAATTGGTTTTGTTGGAATCCCTGTATTAAATTTTAAAATTTTATTTTATTTTCTTGTTTGCTAACATTTATCTTGGAAAAATACTGAATTTTATAAAATTCTTTCTCTACATCACTTTAGATGATTACATGATTTTCTCCCTCTATCTGGAATGTGGTTACTTTCACTAACAGATTTTTGAATGCTAAAAAATACTTGACTTCCTAGGAAAACTCTTACTTTATCATAACATAACTTTAACATCTTTTTCATTTGGCTTGCTACTAGTTCAGGATTTTCTGAAGTAATCATCAATAATTTTCCTTTGCTCTAATTTTCTTGGGTGGCGTATGTGTTAACATTATTACAGATTAAAAAAAGAGTAACTGCTTTTAAAAAAAATTCTCTGGAACAGTGTGAAAAAAAATACACCATTTGTATTTTCAAAGTTTTAAAATTATGTAGACATTGTGCTTTGGAGTTAGAATTTTTCACTAATGATTCAATTGAAGTAACAGTTGTAGGTTTTAAAGGTTTTATGTATTTTAAATTCTTTTTCTATAATGTTCATTTTCTCTAAGTTTTTGTATATATTCACAGAAATATTACTTGTTCATTCTTAACATGTTTCTAATATATTGATAACTTTGTCCTTTTTGTAATTCCTAGTAAAGCTCACTTATTCTTTCATATTTTTTCAGAAGGTTCCCTAGTTTATTAGTATTTTCTAATATCTAGTATTTTCATTTACTTATGCTATGTTTTTGAACTTTCTCTTTTAAAAATAATTTCTGATATTATTTTTTTCTACTTTCTTGAGTTGTTTATTATCTACTTTCCTCTTTAATTCTTTTTTAAATTAATTTATTTATTTATATGTATTTTTGGCTGTGTTGGGTCTTTGTTTCTGTGCGAGGGCTTTCTCCAGTTGCGGCGAGTGGGGGCCACTCTTCATCGCGGTGCGTGGGCCTCTCACTGTTGTGGCCTCTCCCGTTGCGGAGCACAGGCTCCAGACGCGCAGGCTCAGTAGTTGTGGCTCATGGGCTTAGTTGCTCCGTGGCATGTGGGATCTTCCCAGACCAGGGCTCGAACCCGTGTCCCCTGCATTGGCAGGTGGATTCTTAAACACTGCGCCACCAGGGAAGCCCCCTCTTTAATTCTTGACATTATTTTCAAGCAACCATATTTTTATTGGATGCATTTTGAGTTATAAATCTCCTTTAGCTGTATTTCTGAATTTGGATGTGTAGTGTTTCATTGACTTCATTTAAATATTTCTTAATTTTCATTATGATTGCTTTTTTCCCGTGAACTGTTTAGTTTTGAATTCTTAAATTTTCAAATGAATAATTATTTGGGGATACCATTGTTATCAATTTCAGATTAAAGTTGACCCTTGAGCAACAACAGGATTAAGGGCGCTAACCCCTGCCTAGTCAAATTCTGCATAAAAACGTTTGACTCCCCCAAAAGTTAACTGTTAATAACCTACTGTTGACCAGAAACCTTATGAATAACATAAACAGTTGAACACATTTTATATATAACACATGTTGTTATACTGTATTCTTACAATAAAGTAAGCTAGAGAAAAGAAAATGTTATTATGAAAATATAAAGAAGAGAAAATTCATTTATAATACTGTGCTGTATTTAACAATACCATTAAGTTTATGTTGTCTGTCTATAAGATGAATTGTCTGTCAGTACCTACATTAATATTGTCTTATCTGATACAAAACACTGTAGATGTTATACTTATTGCTAACAGTAAATATCAAAAATGAAAAGATAATTTGAAAAATCATGTTTACTATTATAGGTATCATGATTGATGCATTGATAATGAAAAAGCAGCAATATAATTGCCTTATGGTAGCCTATTATAATCAATACAATAGCTTCACAGTAGCCTGGCCTGCACACTAGTGAGAAAGAAAGAGAGAGAAAGAGAGAGAGAGATACTGTATGGTAACGTAATTTTTGAAAGCAAAGTTATAAGACAGTAAGAAAACTAGCATATTATTAATTTTATATTAACTATCATTCACTTTATGCCTAGGTAAAGGTAGACTAGTATCTACATATACTTTACACATTTTTCTTAATTTTTTCAATATTTTTAGGCTACATGATTCATCTGCAAATTTTTTCAAACTGTAAGAAGCCTCCGAAAAATTTTCCAGTATGTCTGTTGAAAAAAATATGCATATAAGTAAACCCACACAGTTCAAACCCATGCTGTTTAAGGGTCAACTGTATATTCCATTGTGGTCAGATCGTGTGATCTGTTTGTAAATGATTATTTGGTAAGTGTAGAGATTCACCTTTTTAATAATATGTGTGTGGTCTTCTTACATAGCTTGTATGTCATCTAAGCATTCCTTGTGAGACCACTGTTTCTGTCCAGTAGATCACTTTGTTAATTGTGCTGTTCAGATCTTTAGATTTGTGAGTTCTGGTTTTTTATCTGCTGTACCTATCAACCAGAAATTCAAACATTTTAATGTTTATGGTGTTGTCAATTTCTCTGATCATTTTGCTCTACAGACTAGACTTCGAGGTGCTTACTGTTCAATCAGGATTGTTACCTTTTCCATGTGAGTTGATCTGTTTTTAAAATAAGTAATGACCCATTTAGACTAAAAGGTGTATTTTTGTCTTAAGTTGATTTGTCTATTATTAGTATTGCTGCACCTTCTTTTAGTTGGTGTTTCCCTCACATGTCTTTCTGTATCTCTGTATTCATCTTTTAGGTAGGTGCCATCCTGTTTGTAGTTTATCTCTTTTAGGTAACATACAGCTTAATTTTGTTCTGAACGGTCTTCTTAAAATCAAGCATGAGGCTGTCTGCTCCTTAAATAGGTGACATAATCCTTTTTCACAGATTTCTTTTACCAATATATTTGGCCTTACTCCTTCCATTTTATTATGTATTTTAATGACCATGCTTTCATTTTTTCTGACTTCTATCAAATATTTCATTGACTGAATTTTCTTTTCTTCACTCTCCTCTCTTTTTAATCCTGGAAGTTATAAATAATTATTACTAATCTTTAGTGTTTTCTCTTAAAATTGTAACATTCTCCTTTAGCAGAGTAAGAAGTTAATCATTATTTCTATTTCCTCCGACAAGGCAAAGATCTTGAATGCCTTACTTTTGATCATATTGTTGTATCTTATCTCAGCCATTTGGAGACAGAACACCTTTGTCTTCTGGCCTCTGTAGTTGCTGTTGATAGGCCTGCCGCCAGTTAATTCTTTTTTATTCCTTTGAGTATGATCTCTTTAAACATTTTCTCTTCATCTTGAATGGTGTACAGTTTCATCAAATGAGTCCTAGAATGAATCTTAATCAGGATCAGTGACCTTCTTCAAGCTGAGGAGTCCAGTTTTTTCTTAGTTATAAAAAATTCTCGGCTAATAACTCCTAGAATATCGCCTCTCTACTTCTAATCACAGTCTGCATCTGGATCACCTGTTAGGTATGTATTGTGCTTTCCCTCTCACCGCCGTGTAGCAAGTTCGTGTTTTCCATCTCTAATCAAAACGAGCTCCATTCTGAGTAATCTCACAGAGCTATCTTCAGATTCACGACTCTCCAAAGCTGTATTTAATGTGTTTTGAACTCATCCATTGAATTGTGAATTTAAGTGACACTATTTCTCACGTTTATAAATTGTTTCTTTTTCACATTTGCCAGTTTAAATCTACAAATACCCTTCTTGAATCTAGTATTCTATATATGCAGTCATTTTAAACAGAAGTATTTTGGATGATTTGAAAAATTATTCTGCCATCTCAAGTTCATGTAGATGTATGTCAACTGGTTGATTGTCAGGACACCTTATCCCTTGGGGGTTGGTTTACTCGTGTGGTTACGATGTTCCTGTGGCTTCATCTCCAGTGAGTTTCCTTTTCTACAGAACTCTCCTCCTCCCCAAGTTCTAGAATAACCCTGTAGAGAAGTTCTGCAGTTGTTTTTCTCAAAAACCCAGTATTTTCATCAATCTGGGACAAGATTTTGATGTTAATTTCTCAATTTAGCCTCTTTTACTCCACAGTTTGCATAAAGTAGGTTCCAATCTGTAGGTAACTGAGGTTTCAGTTTCCAGGCAGACCCAGAGCAGATGAAAAACTTCCTTGATGCTTCTCAGAGTCTGTAGTTGGAGAGTCTCTTTCTCCTTTAAGAGACCCGCCTGGGATTTTGGCTTGTGCAAGGGTTTCTCTTCCAGCTGCCTGTCTGGTTCAGAGAGAGACCAGTGGTACAGCTGCCGGATATTCACCCCTAGCTCCTTCCATCCCGGCTCGTACCTCAGACTGTAGCCTCCGTAGTCCCCGAGGCATCAGCTCATGTACTTACAGCTCTTAGAGTTTCTCCCTTCATTTCCAGCACTTAGATTACAGATTTTTTCTTTTTTTTTTTTTTTTAGTATATCTATTTATATAAAATAAATGTTTATTGCATTTTAAACAACATTTCTGTGTATTATAAGTGGTCTGCCATGTTGCTGTAAATTCTGAAACATTTTTTTAGGAACGTCTGCCACATATCTGGGGACCCTGCTGTGAGGTAGAAAAGCAGGGGTTTTATTTTTTTCTGGTAACTGAGGCAACAGAAGTTGTGCTCGAATTTTCAGAATTTCTCTTCTCTCTTTAAAGAGTTTTTAAAAGAAACAGTGAGGATGGGAGCCTCTTCTCTTTGCCTTTCCTGTGAAATCCTTAAATTCAATACCTTAATATGAGATACAGGTTCTGAAGGTGATAAAGTGGGTCTGGGTCACAGATGCTGGGCTCCCCTTTCTTGATTCAACAAAAAGAAATGCATAAAAAAGCAAATTAGTCATATGTCAGTATGTTACGCGCTAAAAGGAAATCTTTTTATTTTTCCTGTGCTAAGCAACCCACATCTTTGAAATGGGGAAATACATTTCCTCTAAGTGTGAGAAACCACAGTGTGATCTACTTATAAGAGATGCATAAATTCATCATTACTCTCTTAGAGTTTTGCTGTTTATGGTTTATTCCAGCTGTTGGGAATATGGGACGTTTGTACCAAGTCCCTGATTGTTCCTTCCTCCCAGCAAGACTCATTTTGTCTCTTTACATAAAAAGCAACATGTATTCAAACACACAGACACACACACATACATATACTTTGACATAGAAGTAAGCATATCCAAAATGAGGAAGGGAAAGATTGTCACTGTATTGTTAAGATAAAAAGAGGAATTTTGTTTTCATGTGAGTTCTGGTATAAAAATGAGATTACAAGAGATGGGGGAACCTGGAGCTAGTTGGGATTAAAGGGTGAAAGAGGAGACCTAATTCTGGGTTGGACTTGTAGTGTCCTTTAGAAGGAAGGCTGATGGTAAAAGGAAATAGAACTGATTATGGGCTGACACATCACAAGAAATGGGTGATGTGAAATACTACTAAGCTGACCCAGCTTTAGTTTTTAAAACCATTTTGACAGGCTATTTCATAAAAATGTCATAAACGTGGTCCACTCCAGTGCAGTGAATCCCTAAATGTCCCCAACATGCCATGTGAAAAATACCAATTAAAAGGAGTAAAGTCACGTATTGACAGGCATTCTTTCTTATTTCTGAGTTATATCTCCAGTGAACATTACTTTGAGGTATTGTCCAGTTAATGGCACATTTACCACCAGGTGATTAAATTATAAATGAAGATACCAAGTTATAGAAAGGAGAAAGAATTAATATGTTCACTAACCATGACTGATGAATAATTATGCGCAAAGGGGAGAAGGTGTTAATGAACACCTGTTACGTGTAAGGCATGTCCTGGGTCATTTATAATGAGACAGTAGGTACTTACAAAGATGATTAGAGTCTCCCCTTACAGTCCAGCCTCAGTGATCTGAAGCCCACTATGCTCTTGGAGATGTGTATCACATTTTGTTAAGATGCTCGCTGAGTAGAAATAAATCAGTGATATCTGATTATAGTAGGTCTTACCCTTCATTTATAAATGTATTTTTCACATTAAGAGTCATGCCTACATGTTTCAATATTTGTAAAGAAAAAGTCCTATGTCTACCACTCTACAGAACTACTAAAAGATAAGGTTTTAATGTACACAAGCTATCTCTTGATAATATAAAGATAGGAACATATTTTAGTAGCAAGTGTGTCAGTTGCTCAGATTTTCTTTACAGTTCACCTTCTTTGCTGCCTTTGGCGCATACGTGAAATGGATGGGTGCAGCCATTGTTTATAAGGTTCACATGTGGTTCCTGGAAAATCTAGGTCATCTCTCAATATCAGGATACTAAATTGCCGTATAAAGCAGGTCAGCTATCCTGCGCCGCTGATTTGCAGCACCATGACAGCCTGCTATTTGCCTCTCAAGAGTTAAATTGTATCTGCTAATCCTAGCTTTTAAGCAGCTAGAACTGACATTGCTTAATTTACTTGTAACCCTTATAACAGACATTGAGCAGAGGGTATTGGTCTTTGTACTGGATTGAAAACTGGCAGTCCCGTAGGAAATTGACTAAAACTATTATCATAGTTAAGGTTGCCTATCATTCTAATTATAATTCACATCCAATAATGAATACCTTGTTCAATAATATTTAATTCAAATCATGATGCTGAGTATAAAATTACATATCGAGAGAATTCATTAGAAGTTTCAAAAGTAAGCTAAGTAAATGTGCCTTGGAGAACGTATTTGATGAATTTGTAAAAGTATTTAAATTAGATCTGCAAAGTATTGTGAAAACTCCACAAGGGGTGCACAATTAGGCGAATAAGCTCTTCAAGGCCAGGAGCTGCTGGGCATCCACTGTAAAGTGCCTCCTGATACATTGTTTATGCCAAGTAGAGAGATGGGAGGCGGGGCACGGATATACAACAAAGCAGAGACGCGGTGGAGGTGATGCCAACAGTAACCGACTAGGATGTAAGGAATTCCAGCACAATTAGCTCTCTAGCCTTTGCCTACATATTATTCATGTCACCGAAGTATTTTAATATGGGACAAATGCGCAGTTAATTTATGCATGTTTTATAAAGTCCATAATGCAGGAGCTTCATGAGCCGCTCATTCATAACCAAGTCCTGTTTCAAACTATTGTGTGTAGGTTAGACAGTGTTGAATGTACAGTTCGTAACACGTAAACCGGTTATGTCTGCAGTGGTTTTATCTTAATGTATGGGTGACATATGAACATGTTGTCCACTTTTATTTATGGTGCGCTCATTATTATGTAACTAGGGTAATTTTAAATTCAAATGAATGCATCTCTTGGTTCGTGCATTCACTGATTCATGTGTTCATTTCATTCATTCAATATTTATCAAATGGTAACTATATTCTAGACAAATTACGCTTGACCGGTGTGAAGAACCAATGAAGATCAAGAAGAAAAATGATCCAACTTATAATGGAGTTTAAACTTTATATCCTAACGGGGGAGATAGTCCTTCGGTAAATAGCCTCACTAATAGTGCACCAGTGGAAAATAAAATAAATTCTTCAAAGCAGGGGTCAGCAAACTTTCTGTGAAGTACCAGCTAGTAAAGATTTTAGGCTTTGCCAACCATGCAGTCTCTGTTGAATCTACTCAACTCTGCAGTTGCAGCCTAAAGGCAGCCACGACATAATACATAAATGATCGAGTATGGCTATATTCCAATAAAACTTTGTTTACAAAAGCCGGTGACAGTCTGAATTTGGCTCCATCCTGTAGTCTGCCAATCCCGGCTCTTAAAGAAAAGAATTACAGTCCTGCGAAGGTACAAAAAATGAACTCGTTCCAGAGCGAGCAAGGGGAGTTAGTGACATTTTTACCAAGGAGAAGGCAGTTCAGGCAAGATGTGAACAATTAGTGGAAAATAATGAGATGACGTGTGGAGGACAGTTTTTAAAAGGTATCAGCAAGCCCTACTGCAGAAAGGAGATGCCTACTCCATGAAGTTTATATATAGAATATATAATATGTTATATATTATTTTCACTTTACAGATGAAGAAACGAATGCTCACAGAAGCAAAGTGACTTACCCAGTGGTTTAGCTCTGATTCCCATATACATTGTTCTAATTCCAAAATCTTCTTTTCTTTCTATTTTACCGCACGTACGTAAGCATGATTCCTTTTCTCCTAGGAGTTTACAATCTATCCCACGCTCTTTTGGACTTACATTTATAAAACAAAATAACATTTTTAAACTTGTTTTTGGCAAACCTTCATCATTTCCTTATGTGACACAGACCAGGAATAAATTCATGAGGGACTGTCCACAGGAAACTTTCTGAAACACATTTGTTACCTTCCACCATCAGCTTCTATACACTTAATATATCACAAAGCAAACTTTATAGAGGGACAGAACCCCAGTGGTTATTTTAGAGTGGGCCTTCAGCCCTAATGTCTAGGATGTGATTTGTTGATTGCTATAAGGTGGAACAATGAGAGAGTTACAGGATTGAGGTAAAAAGAGGAAAATAAATGTCTTCTGGCTAGCAGCAGCGTTAATACAGTGGAAGAAATATACTTGTCTTTTTATACTCTATGAATAATTAAGTATGTTTTATAAGCGTGAAGATAGACAAGTGTGGGTTTGCTTGTTACAGTTTACATTTTACTTTCTTGTCTTAACTCTGGATTCAATAAATGCCTTTATGCATACGGATCGGTTCTGTCCCTACTGGATTGAATGCCATTTATAGTGTCCAGACATTCTGTGAACTCTTTTTAAAGTGCTAGATCAAATTTTTGTCTCAAAATATAATTAAATAAAATACAAAACCTAAAAAGCAAAATGCAGTAAAGGACCAAATGATTTGTAAATATTTATTTTCTGTAAGAGTTAAGTGACATTTTAATATAGTATCTTCAGCTGACACATTGAAACATAAGTATTATATCCTGATAGAATCAAGAAAATCCTGATTTCCATAGTTAAGGAAATGGAAAAGAAGACAAGAAAATGGCTTTTTTTCCCTTTTATAATGTACAAGCTGTGCAAAATATATGTCTGGAATGAGGTTAGATCGACTTTTAAAGGGAATGTTGCTTTTATTCAGTTTGATCAGAAAGAGCTTTGATAGGTGTAGCTGCAAGCTAGGAAAGAAGTCATATACTCCAAGAATTGTCATTTTCTAGTTAATTCTCTTCTGATACATGATTTTTCTTAGCTGTTAGGAAAGAAAAGGGCTGTTAACTAGGCATTAACAAGCAATTTCCAATTCAATTTTGCAGGTAAAAATGTTTGATTAAAGCCAGTGTCTGTAGATATTTAGAGGTGTTAGTAAAACCAAATGTCAAACTTAAAGGGAATTTCCTATTGGCAGTTTTTCGCCTGTCCACTCCACTCTATTTTTCATGATATAGTTAGAATTTCTTTTGGGTGAGAAATATTTAACAAATATCGATTAATAAAGAAAAAGACATTGAAATCTATTTTTCCATGATGGGTATTTCTCTCTCAATTAAGATAAAAATATTCCCAAAGATTCAGAATGTATAAAATAAAAACATGTAATGAAATATGAACACCACAACATTTAAGTTTACATAAAGAAATTTATTTTATTCCTTTTTTTTGCATGTTGTTTTACCATTTTAGGCCAAACATTTGATTTGGGCTACTAATAGGACATTTGTTTCAAACACAGTGTTATATTTTCTTTACAGAGTTACTTTCATTAACCTATAAAATGTTCATTGACCATCTTGGAGATGTTTTTCAGTTGTGAAAATGGGGTGCCAATTCTCTAAATGTCATTGCATTGTCCCGAAACTTTGACACACTCAGTAATGCTTCTGGAAGCCAGACTGGCTTTGGGAGACACACACGAAGACATGAAGTTAGTTTCAAGTAGCATTTTCAGTCTCCAAGCATTTCACCAGTACTCGTTTCATTAGTTCTGTGAAAACTGTGAGAAACAGTCCTAAATATCTATGGCAAAATCTTCTAGGACTTGAAATTATATAAAGCATTCATCGACCTATTTAAAAAATGCTCTCTCAATAAGATTTATTCTGTTATGTTTTCATTCTCCATGCTTCTCTGATAGGTTTATTTAATTGTATGGAGATGGATTACAGTCAGGCGTAATAGTAAAACTAGCAGAGACCGTGGGCAACTCGGGATGGGCCCATGACTTGCTGATACCTCTCACTGTGCCTGGCGCATCACTACCATCAAACGCCATTTGTTCTCGTCGCTCTGGTTGGACCAAACAGCTATTAACTGGCGTATTAATAATGACGATAATACTGATGCTACGGCTACAACCGTACTGTGTTTGCTCGAGGTAGACCCTGACCATCCTGCAGTCGTGCAAAGAAAATTTCAACAGATGTCGTTGAAAATGTTTAAGTGACTCTCTTTAACCCAACGTTATTACCTTTGGTTGAATTGTTGTTGAAAGTGGCTAAATGGACTTTCCTTTGTAAATGTAAACCTTTGCCAATTATGTGGCCAATGCCAATTTCTCTGATTTATAGATTTTGTAGAGAAGTTGGTAAAAAAAAAAAAAAAAAAAAAAAAGCACAATGAAATGACTCCATTTCTTCCCTTGAAATAAAATCTTTAGTCGCCAAGACCAAAATTCATGCTGCTCTCATTGGATTTCCTTATCTTTTCTCTCCTATATCGAAGCTGTAATAAGTCCATAAATCAGTTTCAGATTTGTCCCTATTATTTCTGTATTGTCAGGCTAGGTCCCCCCCTTTAAATAACAGCTCATTTATATTAGGGTGAATTGTCATAATTATGTACATTGATGGCTTCAATGAACACATTTTCAATATCCACATCCTTGTATAGCCCATGGAGGCACAGGCTGAAACAGCATACTGTCAGAAGTGACAGTATGCTGTTTCAGCCTGTGCCTCCATGGGCTCCCTGAGCAGCCCTATGTTTTCTTGGAGGGACCACTTGCAGCCGTGTGCCGGATTACCACATGGAGAGGGATAAGAGAGAAAGAAGTCGGTCCCAGACACTAGTGGACTCACCAGCTACACGTGGCCGCATGAGTAAAGCGCAGCAGAGGGGCCACCTGAGTTCAGCCCAGATTGATGAACTTTGTAACCAAAGGAAATGGTTTTTGTGTGCACCCACTAAGGTTGGGGGGAGGTTTTTATGTATCAACAGCCAATCCAAACATGTATTCAGAAAGACCTGAAGGGTGAGTAGGAGCTGGGCTGAGGAGTTACAGGGGCTGAGGACCAAGGGGCTCTTTTCAGTTGAACATGCATAGTTCCTGGGTAGGAATAGAGTCTCCGTGCTTGAAGATGGAAAGCGAGGGGAGAAGAAAAAGGGAAGAAGAGCAGGAGGAAAGGAAGGATGGAAACAGAGAAGGGGGTGGGGACAGACAGAGAACGAGCAGGCGCACAGCCTGCGCGACTTGGATTTCTTAACGACGGGAGGGTGGCTGGGTTGCGGCTAGGACGGCCGACAGAAAGGAGGCGGTGCAGGGTTCTGTAGACTTGATGAAGGATTTTGGATTCAAAAGCGATTGAAGGCTTTTAAGCAGAGGAAGGAACAGAAGGCATTTTGTGTTGGAAAAAATATGACTTCAGTTGCCTTGTGGAGAGTGGATGGAAGAGGGCCAAGCGTAAAGTGGAGAGACTGGTTAAAGGAGACGGCAGTATTTCAGGTGACAGATGACAGTGACTTGGAGAGGGTTAGAGCGGTGCAGGTAGGGTGAAGAATAGGAAACAGATGTTTGGGGAAATGAATCAAGTGACTTTTCTGAAAAATGGATTGAATATGGGTGATGAGGGAGAGAGAAGTATGAATGATGACTCCTTGGTTTCTGTTTTGTGCAAATAGTTTCATGAAGGTACCATCCTTTGAAATTCAAGGCCCTGGAAGAGAGCAGATTTGTGATGGGAGTTTGGGGAAAGGGTGATGGAGTTGAGATGTAGCCCTGTTAAATCAGTTGGAGGTAGCTGGAAGATAACAAGCCAAGATACCAAGAAGGCAGTTGGATATACTTAATCTGTAGCTCAGGGAAGAGATCTGAGGTGGAAATTTGCATGTGGGAGACATGCAAGTAGATGGTGTTTAAAACCCCCGGAGTTGATACAATGCCCTAGGAGAGTGTGTAGAGTGAGAAGAGAAGAGAATCCAAGCTGAAGCCCGGAAGAACTCTATCTGCTGGTGAGTGAGCTCGGGAGGAGGAAGGAGGAAAAAACAGAAGCCCAGAAGGAATGATCCGAGAGGATGAGAGGGAACGTAGGGTCCTGCAAGCCAAGAAGAATGTTTTCAAGAAGGTGGGAGTTCCTTCTGATGGGTCAAGCCAGTGGAAAGCAGAAGTTTCCACTGGATGTAGAAAGCTGAGGTTCGTTGATGACTTGTGGAAGAATCATGTGAGCAGAGTGGTGGCGGCAGGGCGGAGCGCGGGCCGGATCGTGGGGTGGCGCCTGGGGAAGGAGAGGCCGTGGCGTCAGTCAGCCTTCGAGAGACGCAGCCGGGACGGGGGAGCTGTTAGGTCGGAAAGTGGAAGGGGATAGAGTAACGGGGTAGGGTTGAGAGCATTCAGAGTGCTGGTTTTAGTGTTGACAGGAAGAATCCAGTTGACAGGAGAAGCCCGAGGAAACAGCAGGGAGAGAGAACAGACAACTGAGTCAGTCATACAGACCCTTGTGGGGAGACCGGCCTCCCTCGCCTGTCGTTGTTACTCTTCTCAGGAACTTCCCGTTTCCTCCAGAGGCCCCTGCACTGCCCGTGTCCCCTGCCGGACGCCTCTCACGCCTCCCAGACACCTGCGTGGCTCCCACCTTCCTCTCCTTCACGTCCTCCCGCAGACGCTTTCTTCTCAGAGACGCCACCCTGGCTGCTCTGTGTACCATCTCCAGCCACGTCCCCCTCAGTATCCCCAGCCTCCCTCGCCCTGATCTAGTTTTTCTTTTCCTTTCCATGGATTCAATCACAGTCTGTGATGTAACTAACTAGATATCATTAATAATAACTCTAGTTTTCTTATTTATGATTTAATAATACTAAATCTGTTACTTATTTCGTCTCAACTGGAAGTTAAGCTCTGTCAGAATAGGGATATTTGCCTGTTTTCTTTAAGGATGCTACCCTTCCGGTTTCTGACACAATCCTCCGTGCCGTTCATGGCTCAGGAAACGCTCCCCGATTGGCCTTCAGGAGCGCGTCAGGTGCATTGAGGGACATGCTCACAGAGCGTGTTGTTGAACACGCCTCCGTCCACCTTCTCCTTGTCCTCAGGTGGTCCATGCCCCTCCCCGCGTCGTCCCTCCCCGCCCCACGTGCCCACGCAGCTGGGGAGATCTCTTTCTTTCCTGCACCCCTCCGAGTCTGCCTTCAGTGCTTTCCCAGAGTGACATGGCCCCTGATCACCTCTCCTGTGTGGCTTCTTTGTGCGTAAAGAATGGGAACCAAAGGATCAGTCTTCGTTCAGGCTGCTCTAACCAACTGCTACAGACAGAGTGCCTTACGTACAACAGGAAGTGATCTCTCACAGTCATGGAGGCTGGCCATCCGGGATCAGGGTGCCAGCAGAGTCGGGCTCTGGTGCGAGCTTCCTCCTGGGTCGTAGGTTCCGGCTTCTCACTGGGTCCTCACACGGGGGAGAGCAGAGAGAGGAGAGGTCTCGCGGGACTCTTATCGGGCTCCGATCCCATTCGTGAGGGCTCTACCTCATGACCTGCTCTCATCCTAACTGCCTTCTCAAGGTGCATCTCCTAATGCCATCACGTGTCGGAGGGGATAGGGTTTCAGCATGAATTCTGGGGGGACAGTGCATTCAGCCCATAAGAATGTGACCGTGTTTTTCTTCCACGTGGAGCTTGACACACCCTCCAAGCTTGTCTGCCACATTACCTGCTAGGGTGCTTTAATTCGGGAGCATAAGAGACAAGATTTTTTTTTTTTTAAGAAACTTTATTTTTTAAAACTTTAGATTTACAGAAAAAACGTGACGATAGTACAGAGAGTTCTCATATACCCACACCCAGTTTCCCCTGTTACAGACACGTTACATTTACAGTCACTTTACAAACATGGTATGTTTATTACAATTAGGGAATCGATATGGATACATTATTGTAAGTTCATACCTGATGCCCATCTTTTCAGTTTTTACCCACAGTCCTTTGCTCCAGGGTCCCGTCCAGCACCCCACACTACATTCTGGGGTCATGCATCCTTGGCCTCTCGCGGCTGTGGCAGTTTGTCAGACTTGCCTTATATTTGATGACTTTGACAGTTTGCAGAGTACTGGTCACATATTTTGTAGAGTGAGTCTCAACTGGTATTTGTCTGATGTCCTTCTCATGGTTAGTCTGGGGTTATACTCTTTTTCTTTTAATTTAATTTAGTTTTATTTTTATACAGCAGGTTCCTATTAATTATGTATTTTATACACATTAGTGTATATGTGTCCATCCCAACCTCCCAGTTCATCCCACCTCCCCCTCGCTTTCCCCCCTTGGCGTCCATACGCTTGTTCATAAGAGAACCTTCCAATGCACGTCTCATCTCTTATTAGGCACCTTAGTACAGTGGTGTTAACAGGAGGCTCTTCCATCACAACTATAAATACACAAGCATCTCTTAAGACTGTGTCTGTGTGTAAGAAAAGCTCTAATGGTCAGGTTAACTGAGTTCTTCGTCAAACTGCGAACACACCTGCCTGAGAGTGACTCAGAGTCAGCACCATTTGTCTTCCCTCACCCGAGAGACAGTTCCAAAAGCTTCTCTCTCTCTGGGCTTAACTGGGTTCCTCAAAACTCACCGCCTCTTGCCTCTTTCTCTAATACGTGCATAAGTTTATCTTTACAAAAAAAAAAAAAAAAAAAAAAGACTAGGGCCTTCCCCAGTGGTCCAATGGTTAAGACTCTGTGCTTCCACTGTGGGGGACGTGGGTTTGATCCCTGGTCAGGGAACTAAGATCCCACATGCCGTGCGGCATGGCCAAAAAAAACCCCCAAAACAAAAATCAGCCCCCCTCAAAAAAAACCTGAGTACCCCCAACATTGGATCTGGAATCATACCACCTCCTTCTACTCAGAGGATCCTGTTTTTTTTGACAGTTAGGCAGTGACTGATTCAAGGGTGCTCTAAAGTGTGTGTGTGTGTGTGTGTGTGTGTGTGTGTTCGTGTTTGAAGAGAGAGAGACTATTATTTGGTTCTCTCACGGTGTGTGAGTCTGTATGTCAGCTGGTGTGTAGACGCATCTGACAGAATGTGATGTCTCTTCTGACAGTGGTCAAGAGAAGAGCAGACTGACTAGCTGAAGCTCACAGATGCCCTTGACCTCATGCTGGAGGGAATACAGAGCTTAGATGCAGGCTTGCTTTGCCTGAGTCTAGCTGAAGAATTGGAGCGGGCATGCCTGAGTTTATTTAAGCAACTTTGTTCAAAATTAAAGGAGTCTAAGTAGAAATAATTTATTTATAATATAATTTTAATAATATATTTAATAATTTATCCCTTTCTTTTGGGGGGAAAAAGGCAAACTATAATAATAAGAAGAAAAGGGAAACAGGTAGGGGTGGGGATAAACTCCTAGGGAATCATTTATAAAAACACAAATGGAAATTAGAAACTATGTGTAAAGTGTAAAACTCTGTGGGGAACTGGATAATCTAAATGCAGAAACCAAGGCAAAGCAACTCCAAAAGCTTTCTCCTGGGCATCTGGGAGGAACAGCCTGCCAGGAGGCATGAGGTTTGAAGGAACTAAATGTACTTGAGACTAAATATATCCGTTTCCAAGGGAGGGGGACAAATAATCACAGAAAGGTGGAGAACATAGGAAACTTCCTCTTCTGGCTTGAATGGATTTGTTGTCTAACGGAACTCCTCTGGCACCTTGTCAGGGATTAAATTTTCTCACAGAGTTGAGGGAAAAAAAAATTTTAAACAGCAATACACTGCAACATCAAAGCCTTCAGGATGAATCTGCTGTTTGCAGGAAGTGCTCAAAGGGCAACCAGGGGACCCTGTCGTCTCCAGCATCCCCGACTGGGGTCTGGTTCTGTGTCAACTGTGCAATGAAGGCATCTTCTAGAAGGTGAGAGGAAGGGGCTGTTTGAATTCTTTTGGTGAGGGTGATGTGCCACCAGGAAGAACATTCCTAGGAAGGGGACGTGTGCTTCTCACATTAAATAGATCAGACGAAAACATGAGCGTAACCCAAGAGCGCTCTGGGAGGAAATGCCCCATCAGCCTGAAGGAGCGGCAAGGAGAGGGCCTCTCCTGAGCCCTGGGGGGAGAGTTCAGAAGTAGCCGAGGAGCGTCTGGTCCTTCCCTGTCACCACCTTATGCTTGTGCAGTAATGAAAGGATCAAGTAGGCTGTGGACATCTATGCGTGCGTTACTGACAGAGGGAGACGGGGAGGGTGCCAAGCAGGAAGCACCTTAATTACGTTCGCTGCTGACGTGGCATCGCACTCTACCCAACTCTTCCTCCATTACCCTTAGACTAGACCGTGAGCTAAGTCTTCTTTGTTCTCCTGGTCGCCCTCCAGTTGTACACAAACAGTATCATGTCTGATCTGAAGCAAACTCTAATTTCCCATTTGGTTGAGAATTCCTCTCCATCCCCACCCAGCTCTGGTTCAGCTCTGGTTCAGCTCTGGTTCAGCTCAGGCTCTCAGGACCGCGTAGCAGGCGCAGGAATTATCGTTGATTCTCTTCGTCTTGTTCTTCTGCTCTTTCTGCCCTTCTCACCGCCTGTGGCTCCTTCAGGGTGGGCGGTGGGAGAGGAAAGGAGGCGGTGAGCTCCCCGCTCATTGCCCCCTGCGTGGGCAGTGCCCGCCCTGGCTGGGTGCTCACGGCTCCTTCCTCACTTCCCTGCTCCTGCCTGCACCCAAGGAGGCTCTTTGGCTTGGGGTCTCTGACTCTTGGCAAGTGGTCTTTTCGAACAGATCCCTCTCAGGACAACCCAGGTCCACTCCCATTCACTGTGTCCACTTGACCTTGATAAAATGGGGAAGCGTGGGATACCCCGCCCCAGTCTTCTCTTTCCAGTGTGCCCACATGGGGAACTTCAGGAAGGCTTTTGTGTAGACTGGCTTTTCCAGGGAACAGCAGCCTTTGAGCGCCACAGACTTAAGGAAAGACAGGACAGTGTATCCAGTTGTTCTCACCCTGAGCTCTGTTCCAGACCCTTTGTAGTGGGAAAGCAGCAGACTTCCCTAGATCAGCAATGGCCCTACTTGGGCGGGACGGGGATAATGCAGTCGCTTCTCCTGACAAATATTCCCGATTATTTGCTTGGTGTCCTTAGAGCCCCGCTCGTTTGACTTGAGGTGGCAGCGGAAGATCTTCATACGCTCTCGCTTATTTACATGTGGGGAGGGAGGTGAGGGTTACACACTCCACTCCTGCAGCTTTTTCCAGAGGAATACCCCACGCCTATCTTCTTCAGTCTGTTCCTTTACCTCCGTAGCTCCAAGCACGTGATGGACTAGGCCACCAGGCCACATCACCTCCTGGGCATCTGTGGACCTCAGGGCAGATTCCCAAACAGGGAGGTCCCCTTAATGTGTCCGCTGTGCTCTAAAATATATTGGGTGCACACAGCGGGACAGGTCGGTGTAGCTTACAGTCTGCGGTGGCTTCGCGGTAGGGGTGCCACTTCAAGTCCAGTCTTTGTGGATTGAAATGCAAAGTAAAGGCATGTGGTGCGTGAGACGTAGTTTGAGAAATGGCACAGATACAGCTTGAGGGCTTGAGAAGATTGGATGGATGCAGTGAGGTCAGAATAATGAGAATTCTGCAAGGCCAAGTTAGGGTTGGCAAAGTGGCGGATGAAGAGCCGTTGTGCTCTCCTGTGTTCAACCCGAGAAAACCACTGGCTTAGGAAGGTGACTGAGGGCTGTGTAGGGAGAAGAGTCACTGGGGTTTTTCACCCTGCACCTTATCATAATCCCTTGTACAAATTTTTTAAGTGATTATAAAAAGAAATAGGATACAGACAAAGAGTTTCAGGTGATGGTGACTTACAGCCAGAGTAAGAGCCGTGCTATAGGGTGGGGAGACCCATGCGGTGGGAACCCTGTCTGTCTTGTTTGCAAAAGCCTTCCAGGGGTCTTGAACAACGAGTGGCCAATGATGGACATTCAATAAATACTGACCGAAGTAAAGTGAATGGATGTGTGGCCGGAGGCTCGAGGCATGAAGACCAATTAATGGGCCATCCCAGCATGAAAGAGCCAAGTGTTGAAAACCCCAGAACAAGATTGGAGGAGGATCGGAAAGTGACCAAAGAATCTAAATACTTGCATTCTTCAAATACTTACTTTACCCAAGGAAAGTTGGTCAAGAAGGTCACTGTTAGAGTCTGTCACAAAACAGAAATAACAAAGACAATATTCAAGTGTTTTTGCTTTAAAGATAATTAGAAACGTGATTAGAGTATAAGTTAGATCACTCAGGTTTAGAGATGAAGAACTAGGAAACAAGAATATCGAAGTCCTTGAACCCAGATTTTTTTTAAGTCATTAAAGAATGAGTCTAAAGAAAAAAGGACCAAAAAGCAAGAAAAAGTCAGCTTCTGTTTAGTCAGCTGTATTCACTGAACATTTACTGTGCATCAGATGATGTGTACTGCTGTCTAAATATCCTGGCTAATGTAATCCACGTGATAAACTTGAAGCAAAGGACTAACATGATCCCCCCTGTTCAGATAACACAGTGAGTGGTTTGCCCAAAGCCATGTGACTGGCACTGCTTGGCCGCAGGCAGCCTGACTGCAGAGGGTGTGCTGGTCTCTGACACTTGGCTACCCCTGGCAGTTGGAAGAAGGGGGCCGGGAGAGGAGGACAACAGGGGGGTGGGGGTAACAGAGCACCTCAGGTCACGTTCAAGGGGAATCAGTGATGAGATGATTGAAGTCATGGTCGAGGAAGGACAGGGGGAATGAATAATGAGAAAAAGACCCGCTCCGTCAAGAAGGTCGTTCACAAGAGCAGCTTCAGGAATGCTGAGGGAGGAGGTGGGCTTTTAGAAAGTCGGACGTGTTAACAGGTGCAGAGAAATGGGGGGGGATGGGACGGTGTCAGCCAAAAAGCACAGCAGGATCAAGGGAAACTTCTCATGCTGTTGAAGTGAAATGTGTTTGAAATTCCCAGGGGTGGAGTCAGCAGAGGGGGACAGAGTCAAACTGCTCACAGGCCGAAAGCTGAGGGGTTAGAGGTCCTAGAAGGTATGGCACGAGGTGAATCCTAAGCATTGATAGAAATGAGAAGAAACTGCGTCAGAAGTCTGGCACACTTTTAAAGAGTCCAGATGGTTTGAGCAAGCCTAATATCAAGGAAAGATCTACGTCAGACGCAGTTTCTGACAGAAAGGAAACCGCGCCGCACCTGCTGGGCTGCACGTAAACAACGCCCGACTACAAATGTCATACCCTGGATGAGCGCCTCGGATGGTAGCGTTTCAGGTCTTGCTATCGTACACCAACCAGTAGTTTGTCTGTTTAAATTCAGGAGAAGCTCTCTTAGTCAATCTCTACTTAACCCTCACCACATCCCTGGTGCTGTACATTTCCTCTGAAAGCAGGTAGTGACCAGTGCTCACACTTCTTGAATGTCCTGGGCTCGGAGGCTTCTCACCTTAACTCCCACATGTTGGTTGGAATATTTGTCAAGAGTCAGTTACGAATTTCTCAAACCTGTTTATGTCCGAGGTACTTGATATTGCAAATGTGCAATGTAGTTAACTTAGATAATACATGAAATACGCGTGTGAAAAGAACTATTTCCACTAAAGGTAATTTGGAAGACTATAAAGATGGTTGGAGTTATGGATTCTTGGCCTCCCAATTGAGGACACAGAAGTTAGGCAGATGGAAATCACACTGTCAGAGTTTTTACCAGTAAAATTCAGATTGAAATATGTAATTTAGTGGTGGTACTGCAGCACCCTCTGTAAGGTATCATTGCGGAATTTCACAGCCATACTTGTGCCATCATAGGTAGCCGTGGGCAGCTGATAAGCTTTCCCACAGAGGTGAAAAACTCATCTTTGTGGAGAAGCAGAAATGTGTCTGTCATGAGGACAGGTTGGGTTCATGAGAAAGAAATTACAGTTGTCCCCAGGTATCCTCAGGGGATTGGCTCCAGGACTCCAGGGAATTGTCCCCCCCCAAGGATACCAAAATCCAAGGATGTTCAAGTCCTTCATATAAAATGGTGTAATAGTTGCATATTACTTATGGGTATCCTCCTGTATACTTTAACTCATCTCTAGATTACTTATAATACCTAATACTATATAAATGCTCTGAAAATAGTTGCCGGTTCGTGGCAAGTTCAAGTTCTGCTTTTTGGAACTTTCTGGGAACTTTTAAAAACTCTCTTTGATCTGTGGTTGCTTGACTCTGCGGATGCAGATCCCCTGGATACAGAGGCCAAGTGTCGGGATCGGAACCCGTTTAGCTGCCTTGTGAGCTCACCCAGCAGATACCTGTCCTCCTGCTCTAGAGACTCCGGGGAAAGTGACCCCAGCAGGATGAACTCTGACTGATTGTGTTCCAGATGGAAACAAGCACCTGGTCAGCAAGTTCTAATCACACACGCACGCGCACACACACACACACACACACATACAATTTCTGTACATTAAGTAGAGGGAAGACAGCTATCAACTATGTAGGGAGAATCATTATAATCAGGAAGGAATTTACACTCAGACTGAATTTCTAATTCAACTTTAAGGAATCAAAACCAGACATTCTAGGTAATATACTATGGATGTGTTTTGCGCAGAAGTCCATTCTGTGAACCCCACTCAAAGAAAAGTTCTTGACTCTGAAACATTGGCACATAAGTGCATACTAACATGTTTTGAGTTATAATAAAATGTTAAGGTGTGAACCATTTCTGTGATTCCCCCTTTCTAGCTGACTTTTTAAAGTTAAACAACTAAAGTACTGGTTCCAATCACATTGGACAAGAGGGCTTTTCTTGTCAACCTCAGTGATCAAAACTTAGCACAAAACTTCTGAAGTTTTTTGTTGCGTTAGTAAAAGCTTAGCATGGTTGATAGATCACCCTGAACTACAAGGGAAAACATATTGTTGCATGATCTGTATTCATTTATTCTTTCAAAATTGCTGGGCCGTCTTCTTTGCCAGGTAATCGGATTAAAAGTGAGAATTAATAAGGCAATCTTAATCTTGAGTTATTCACAATTTTGTGTTTATATAAGGAATTTTTATTTAGTAAATCATACTATACCAATATATTAGTCCAGGTCTTCTGAGAAGCAGATGCCAAGATGGGCTAACACAGCAAGGACTTGATTAGGGGAGATAGATGTGAGATAGAGTGGGGAGGGAGCTGGAGAGAGCTGTGAGTTTTCTGACTGTAATGTTAAGTCTGACCCAGAGGGAAGGAGAGAGAAGGGGGAGGGGTCTGGTCCTGCTGTCTGCAGAAGGTTCCAGGCGACTGCTGCAAGTTCTCAGTCAGAGTTCTCCATCACAGGAGGCTGGGCTCCATCGCCCGCTCCAGTTGGAAGTGTGGCTTTGGAGCTAATGCTGTGATAGACTTCAGGGCCCAGAGCTCGGCCACTGGGCCTTGGGCACATACACTCCTTGTAGTTGGAGGTCTGAGAGGTATATTCTCGTGGCCACTGCAGCTGGGTTCTGAACTTAAAAGTCTCGCTCGTTGTGGAAAATTAGAAAACGAGCAAACAATGTTTCTTTGGCTTCCTTCCTCCTCCCCTTTAACCCACTCTCCTGCTTCATTAGAATTCTCTTCCTGGAATGCCGTCTAACCCTGGTACTGATCCCATTGCCTTTAGCAGAAGTAACTCTTCTGATGTGACTCTGGTTCTTGATGTGACTCTCTCCAGCCTCCACCCACCCCTGGAGGAGTGGTCACCACATATTCCTCTGCCCAGGGGTCCCTCATCACTGAACTTGCAAGGATTAAACAAGTGTCACCTCAGTGTTTGACCCAGAGGAAAGGCTAAATCCCAGGCGACCACCAGACAGAGGGATGACTGCATGATTGCGTGCTTCTCCCCAGCCTGAGAAAACAAGACTGTCCCGTGGAGCACAGGGGAAATACATCCTTTACTGATAGTGGCGATGATTTCCATTTCATCCCTGAAACAAATTATTCTGGTTATTATAGGTCACAGTAGAGGTGGGCCTTCCCGAAGGAAAAACAGTGCTAATATACCCCTCTGTGCTTTTTGTCTGCAAAGTGCTTTACTGTAACACCCTATGCAGATCCTCCCAACATCCCTTTGATGGCCTAAGTACTCTCTTAGCTGAGACGCTGAGTCCAGGCTTGTCTCTGTTACGGCGGGTGGTGATCCCCATCGAGCCGGAGAGGAGCCTGAGGCTCCGGCCCTCAGGCGACTCCACAGGTCCCACTGCTGTGAATGGCAGAGCCCACGGTGGAGTCGCGGTCTGTCGGTCCCTGGTGTTCTCCCTACCCTGTAATCCAAGTCATAATTCCTACGTACTCTGGATGTTAGACACACTGTGTTAAAACACAGTTCTGTTCAGAGGATGCCCGTGAAGAGTCTGTGCTATATTCAAGATTTTTATTAAAAAACAAACAAGCAAAAATGGAGCACCTTATTTTTTATTTATTTATTTATTTTTACCAATTTGGCAAATGTATTTTACCTAACAGCTCTATTCAGTTGTCTGGGGTCCCCCATAAACCAAACTAGAAAAATAAAAAATAGTTTATAGCCAGTTATATTATTCTGTGTTAAAAAAAATGTACACCCTTTTGATTCTTTGGAATAGTACTACATGGGTAATAACATTGTTACATGGGTAACTGTAGTATAAATGTATTCAGTAGGCAAAGAGTGGTCTTTGGAAGAGAAATTCATGATACAATACTGTGGTATGTCAAGTGAATTTAATTTATTCATTCTACTATCTTCTCAGCAAGGATAATTTAAAGTCAATAGAAGTTTCTTTTTAAAACCTGCAAATTCTCAAATCTAATTTAATTATGAAATTGAAAGAGATGTCAAATCATTTTGAGTTTACATTTGTATAAAGTAAATAAGGTGTACGTGACATATCTCTCAAGTATTTCTAATTAACTTCATTCTGACATTTTCATTCCTTTTTCTCAAATTGTGCAGCCATTAATATCATATTTCCAGGATAATCGTATCTGTTACAGCGTGTATATTTTCTCCACCCCTGTCCTAAAGCCAGAAAAGCCAGGCTGTTCTCTTGTAAACTTTTATTGGCAGGAGTTTGTAATTCAGCTATAAAATTTCATGCTGGGCTGCAATTCAGTGCACAAGCCCTATGCCCTGAAGAGCTTATGTTACTACAAAAACAATTGTAAAAATCCTTTTTTTTTCTTTTTTTAAGTAGACCAAAAAAATGGTACAGTAAGAAACGTTATCCGTTCAAAATGTGCTTTCTTTCAAAAAAGTTGGTGGATATAAAGATCTGCTAGGTACTTGGCTCTCACCCCTCAAAATAATGATTAGATGGTAGCAACAGGAAATTTACACTTAACCACAGGTGCTGCTTGCTCCCTGGTACTCAGGGTGCAAGAAACGTCACCTGCATTTTTCTAAGTCAGATTCAATCCACTGTAAGGCTGCTGTCATTGAGGTTGACAAGAAGTCCAATATCGGTCCGTTTGGGGTACCCTCTCCTGCCCTCTGTATTACAACTCTGGGGCTTACACAGGCCAGAAAAAGAGCAAAAGACACAGACTTGGTGTGTGGTGGCTTTTGGATACTCGCCCAGGAAGCTAGTTTTATTAGCAGAGTCGGACCACCCATGCCGTGTTCCGTAGTGAGAACTTCGACGAGGTTCCCCCGTTCACTGTAGAGTCAGTCCTCACTTGCTATCCTCGGGGGATTGGCTCGAGGACCCCTGCAGATACCAGAATCCTTGGGTGCTCAAGTCCTCATGTAAAAGGAAGTAGTGTTTTCACATAACCTGTGCACATCCTCCCGTCTATTTTAAATTATCTCTAGCTTACTTGTAATATGTGATACAATGTACATACTTGTAAACACAATGTAACTAGTGTCTGCGGAGCAGTAAATTCAAATTTGCTTCTTGGAAGCTTCTGGAATTAAAACACTAATAATTGTGGTCTGCCCTTGGCTGACCCTGCAGATGAAGAACTCGGGACTTGCAGTGCCATCCCTCCCCTGAGGTCTCGGTATCGGAAGTGTAGGTTCAAGGATGGGAGCAGGTCTCTGACCCTCAAGGACCCCCGAACACTTGTGCTCCAGCACACGTGCATGCACAGCTGCCTCACTCCCGTCCTCCCATTGTTTCCCCTTTACCCAGTTTCCAGTCTGTTAGGAATCAACCATCTCTCAGTAGAGGTCTGTTTGTGGAGTCCACACATTTACTCTAGAATTCTCCTCTGCCTCTGAACCACAAAACCAAAAAGTATGTAGTTTTACTTTCTCGCTATATTGGGTAAGAAGGAGGGGTGAAAAGATAGGGGTGAAAGAGAATGATTTCAGTCTTTCTGTTTATTCTACTGCAGAACAACAGGAACAACAACAGCGACATGTTTTGTTTTTGTAAAATCACCCCGTCACATAGTAAACTTTCATTTTGCTCTAACCTTCTCAGCGCTGGGTAGACAGCTCCTAAGATGTGGATTGTGCTTTTAAATTTGCAACTAATTAGCCCCTGTCTTTGGGTATGTGACTGAAACCCCGATCCCATTTTATTCACCTATAAAATTGAGAGGTATGAATTAGTATTCTACAGAATTTCTTCCTGACTTAAAATATCTCATCATTTATGAAATAATTAAAGTATAGCCTAATGGTTTCTGAGTTGTTTTATGCATTTTGTTATTTCATAGCTAGGGATTTTTGATGATCATACAAAAATCAGCATGTGTATAATTAATAGTATTTATTATTCTGATGATAATCATGGGGCTGTTTGTCAAAACAACACTAGATCAACCAAGTGACAGAAAAAGAATGGGATTTTGTAAGATCTTCTGGAAGATTTACAGATATGAGTAATTGATAGGATATATTTTTGTTTGAAGACAGACCTTAGTTTTGATCAAATTCCATTGTTCAGGTTACTGCACTGGCCTGTCAAAAAAAATACATGAGCTGGGGCTTCCCTGGTGGTGCAGTCTTGAGAATCTGCCTGCCAATGCAGGGGACACCAGTTTGATCCCTGGTCTGGGAAGATCCCACATGACTCGGAGCACCTAAGCCCATGCGCCACAACTACTGAGCCTGTGCTCTAGAGCCCGTGAGCCACAACTACTGAGGCCATGTGCTGCAACTACTGAGGCCCATGTGCCTAGAGCCCGTGCTCCTCAACAAGAGGAGCCACCGCAATGAGAAGAGTAGCCCCTGCTCGCTGCAACTAGAGAAAGCCTGCGTGCAGCAACCGAGACCCAACGCAGCCAAAAAGAAACAAAAAATACATGAGCTGCTCTGAGAAATATGTGAATGTCAACAATGGCTTTTTCCAAAGCTTTGATATCACCCCTTTCTTCTAACTTCACCCTTTCCCATAGATCAGCATATCTGTGACACCACATGTTAATTTAGCAAGTCCCCCTCTCTTCGGGACAAATGTACCGATCTGCAAGTGAAACCCTTCCAGAAGACCAGGTGCACATTCATGATTTGGAATTTAAAACTGTTGATACTTTCTCCTACCTAAACACCCTGTGCACCTTCCAAAGATATGTTGATCTCAAAAACGATAGATAGATGATAGATAGATAGATAGACAAGTAAAGTAGGTGGGTAGATGGATGGATGGATGGATAGAGAGAGAGAGAGGGAGAGAGGACTCTGGAAGTCTGAGCTACCCTTCAAAAACTGAGAGACCAGATATGGCAGATATTAATTAACAATAATTTATCAGACTGAATCCTCGACTTCCAGTCTGTCCTCAGTGATGAATGATTCCGGGCCCCTCCTAGCAGAACCGGAAGCAGAGCTGCTATTAACAGATCGCTGACACATCTCAAAAGGGCCAGAGCGCTGAAATGGGGTTTCACGTGGGTGGATGTCAGTCTGAGAAGCAGAAGTAAGTTATAAATGGGCAGTCTTGATTTGTTCCATCATCCAGCCCTTCCCTGTAACTGTTGACCTCTCTGTATGTAACATTTCAGTCTTCTGTCTGCAAATGCAGTCTTGTTTAGTGGGTGCCCAGGACTCAGGAGGCCGTGGGCAGTCACAGATGTCTTCTGTCGGGTCACTCCACAGCTTACCGACACCTTTCCGCCCCTCCCCGTATCTCCCCAGATGAACTTGGATGGGCTCCCTTGCCCTCTGGTTTGCTGTTGGGCTTGGCCATCGAGGGGCACCTATAGGATATGGGAAAGTGCAGTCCCTCTGCAGAGGTCACACCTGTGTCACCCCGTCCTCCTGCACAGCCCACTGTCTCCTTGTGCCTTCAGAACTAGGGTAGTAGAGGCCTCTGTAACTAGTACGAGGATTCCGCACCATCATTTGTGGGTTCCCTATACCCCACCTACCTCTTTGTCAACGGCTTTTCAGTTAAACTCTCCTCAAATCATCCAGTTTTAGCGTGCCATCTGTTTCCTTGGGGACCTTGACTGATACAGGACCCAGGGAAGCTTTCTAGAGAAACTAAACGATAAGCTCTGTCTGGAAGGAGTTAAGAACGCAGGGGAGACATAGTTTGGGACAAGAGGGAACAGAGGGAAGACAGGAACATTGCAGTGAGTAGGAGTAAGATGTGCAGAGAGGGCAGTGGCTCTGGTTAGTTAGCAGTTACCGAATAGGATCGGCTTTTAAGTGCGTCTGGTTGCTCTTCCAAAGCATGTTGGCCCATCAGCAAGTCCTTGGGTAGTGGAAGTTCCAACCTAAGACTCTACATTTTTAAGTTACGGTGAGCAACTAACGGCTTTCCCACCAGGTGGCGCTCATGCAGCAACTTTGGAGCACCGAGAGGGGAAGGTTAAAAAGCTGTCAGACAGATGTTCTTGTCTTTGAGGCTGTATCTAAGTTAAGGTAGGAATGATGAGGTCGGAAAGGCTAATAAATGTATTATGTGGTGGAAAAGTTATTTCTCCTGGCCCGTGAGACAGAAAAGCCATTATTTTTAAAGCGCCACGCGAGCTGTGCTTTGTTCGCTGCGACACCAGATTCTCCTAATCCTGCTCATACTTTTGTTATTCCGTGTGTGATACGTGTCTTTGGCTATGAGTAAAGAAGAAGAGATTACAGCAGTTTCTGTAAGCTGATGGCTTAAGAGTTCAGCAAATTTAAATAAATCTGTAGCAGAAAAAAAAAAATGCTTTTGGACACTGATCATCCAACAGTGAATAAAAAACGTCGACAGTGCATTAATGCAAAGAGGCAAATGATGTGCAAGAGTGGCATCACCTGTAAATAAAGCAGACAGTTTGACAAAAGCGTTTTTTCCCCTACTTTGATCAAACAGACTAGAGCATCTTTGCATCCAGCTTGTCAAAGTGCTGAATCTGTTTTCCATCTCGCTTTCTCCCTGTCCTCACCCGATCCCCATCATTCTTTTATCCGGGCCTCCTCCCTGGGATGAAATAGATTGTTAGGAGACTGAACTGGATAGTACCCACAGAGTGAGAAGTGGGACAGAAATATCTGGGGCTCTTGTTATTTTCTCCCATCTTCGTCTTCCCCAGGAGACTTTCTGCAGGCTCTCCTAGTAGGTTTTGTTGCAGCTAAGGGGTGTCAAAGAGAGACAGTGGGCCAGCTGACTGCCGAGGCATGTCCCTCCTGATTGATCGTCAGGGTGTAGAGCAGGCCCTCAGCACTGCACACCCCGAAACTGGGTTACTCATCCAGTACCAGACGGCAGATTCATGTGCAGGGCTGTGAGTTTGAGGAACTGTGGAGCCAAAAAGGAGGCAGAGAAACAGGGAAGGAAGTGACTAGTAGATGCCGGAGAATCCACGTATATGGCCTCAGGAGACACTGATCAACCCAAGAGATGAAGTTATCCCCATTTTACAGATGAAATAAGTGGAGGAAAGGGAAACTCAAGGGTTTTCACACAAGATCGTCCGACTACGAAGAGAACAAAGAGACAGAGACAGAATTTATAAGCTAATTAAAGTCTCAAATGATTGATACAGAAGCAGAAAGATGCACCAGATTAAATGAAATTGAGCCCTTCTTTCCCAGAGTTTACTCTCGATGGTATAAAGGTATTTAGAAAACTAAGTTTGCAGCCAAAATGTATCTTGTTTAAGCAAAGGTTTGTCGTGAACAGGGTTATTTTGTCCAGATTCTGGATTAGTCCAGGGACCTATGTGTGCTCACAATTTGTAGGCACACTAAACATGTCTGCTGGACAGGGATGTCTCCATGGCATAAATCCTGTGCTGTCTCACAGGGCCCTATGCTTAGAAGGGTCCCACACTTGGGATAGGTTCTTGCTCTGCTGCCGCCATCTTGAAATTCTTATAATTTTTGGACAAGGGGCCTCTGCACTTTAATTTTGTTCTGGGCCCTGCAAATTATGTAGCCAGACCTACTTTGAGTCAGAAGATGCTTCTTTTTTAATCATTGCTGGATAAACACGGACACTTCCTGTTCCTCCTTAGTCCATTTTGTAACCTTTCCCAACATTCAGTCAGCAAGGTATTTCCTCAGATAGACTGGCTGGAATGCAACCATTGGGTTGTTGCTTTAAATAGTCAGTTCCTTCTTTCACTTGGTAAATCCACACTGAGCGCCCATCCAGCGTGAGGCACCTGCGGAGTCTAAGGTGATTTCCCAATTCTCTCTAGCAGCGTGGTTCTTCCGCTTCTCAAAAAGAAGGGAAGTTTTGATAGCTTGCAGCTCTAAGCCATTCAACATTCCTACTAGTTTCCCCTCTCAGAGAATGAGCTTTCAGGATCTTGTCCTTCAGCGCTGAGGGCATCTTATTAATTCCCCTGCGTACTGCCTGCAGTCACCACCAGTGGCAGCCACTGCACTGCCATCTGAGCAATGAACCCCCATGGAAATCACCATCCCTGCCCCAGGCTAAAAGAGTTCTTCTGGCAGGTCCTGGTGGATTTGTGAAATATTAAATATGTTCCATATTCTTTGTACATTAAAAAAAGCAAACCTGAGAAATCTCCTTCTGTATTAAGTGTCTGTTTCTACAAGATATTATACTCAGCACTGTGCACAGGGCTTTAGCTGGAGTCTTATTTCTGGAGAATCTGTCACCAGTAGATCATGAGACTAAAAATATCTGAATTTAAAGACAGCATATACAAAAAACATGAACGCTACAGAACAATGCAAAACAGAGTGTGCGCTTGGTGTCCATTTCAAGAATACGTACATTCGCAGAGCAGTAAGGAGCTAGGGAGCCTTAAGTGGCTAATGCTCACACCGGACGGTGCAGGGAGACGCTCTTAGATCTCTTCCAAGTAGCTCCGGAAGACTGTGAAGAGAAGGTGGGATTGCATGAGTTACTTGGATGATGGAAGAGCGATAACTTGGCAGACAGGAAGAGGGAGCATTCCAAGAATATGGCACAGCTTGGAAATGGCTTGTGTGGAATGACCGGGTGATGAAGATGTGAAGCCAGTTGGCTTGAACCGAGTGGAGGCTCCTTCCAAGGAAGGCTTTCAAATTTGATTCAAAACAAAATAATGACTTTCTGAGGCATTATTGTGGCAACTAACTATATATATATATATATATATATATATTTTTTTTTTTTTTTTTAACCAAATGCACACTACACAATCAAGACCCAGGTTATGGAATTTCTAGAAGAGGAAGTCTCCGGGGTAATCAGAAGGGAAGTAAGACATGAGAGGGGGCAGCATCAGCTCCCCTCCCGAGTGAGCACAGATAACCCGGTGCACTCCACCCCGAAGAACAAGGAGGAGCAAACAGCTGGAGCTGCTAGAGTCGAAGGGAGAAGGGCTTTGTCCTTGTTTCACTGTAGTGGCCAAAGAGGACACAGGCCCCAGCCTTGGCATCTCCACTGTCTTTGGCGTGGTGCTCACGAGCTCTGAAGTTCTAACTGAGGCTCAGTGACCTGGGCCTTTGGGTGGAGGACCGCTGTCTATATTTACTCCATGATCGACTTCAAAACCTAAGTAAAAAATGTATTTATCCACTCCCACAGATTTTAAAATTCTGAGAAAATTTGCTGCTTTTAAGGTGCTGATAGGTTAAATAAGGAGAGAAACCATGCCCGTTAGAAAAATTAAATAAGAAAAAAATAAAATAATTATCATAAACAGATACTTACCTACCGAATGATTGACTCTGATGAGAAGGGTAGAGGAAGGCCATATTCTTTAGGTTGGAAAATACTAAGAACCTTAGGAGGGGTTAATGTGTGAGATGTATCTTAAAGGATGAGTAGAATTTAAATACTTCAAAGGCACCACGAAGTGTGATGGAAAGGTACCCAACCTCAGAGGAAAAACATGGCGGCCAGAAAAGGTGAGTCAGAAGAGAAGATGGAAGATGCTGTCCAGAACAGAAGGCTTCTAGAGGACATTAGATGAGACCAGAAAGAGAGGGGTAGCCTCACTGGTGATGGGAAACGGAACTCCTTCTCTCTGTTGTAAGGGATGAAATCATCAGAGAAGAGCATTTTTCGCCCAAGCTCAGGAAGGAAAGTTCATAGAAGACTTCTGACAAGTGTTGTTTCACCCCCTACCCCTGATACAGGGTTGAATTGCCAGTGCATAGCAGAGGTAAATCATCCACCCTGTACGATGATTCTCATAGCACCATCTGAAGAGTTGCCAGATAATTTGCCTTGGTGAAAGGCCGTAAGCACATTCTTGAGCTCTGCTACTGCTACCCGAGCGAGCGCCTTGTCGAGGGGCGCTGGAGTGCAGCGTGTGGCACGTCCCGCTGCCCCGGCCATCTGCCGTACCTTATAACGTGGTCTGGCAATTCCGGAGATGGCATGGGCAGCCCAGCAATATAGCCATATGTTATTCTGCTTTTCCTTCCTTGAGCGACAGAACAGCCATCTTCAAGATACCACCAGGAATTCCAAGTCATGTGACTGCCTTTGTCTCCTCAAGACCAAAGGTACCCGAATTTATTTGAAAAACACAATGACAGACAGCCAGTCAGTGTGAACAAAAACCTTCTCAGGTGCTACTGAGTGAAGAGTTAGCCTCAGAACAGAGGAGAATGGGGGACTCCCACCCCAAAAAACAAGATAAAAGCAAACAAAGAAACCCAAAAAGCTTGTAATGATGAGTATTCACGGGTGGCTTGAGAGGGGTCATTCCCTGATAAAGTAAAAATTCACATGAAGTTCTAACCAGCATCATCCTTTTTGTATAACACTTGTTCACAAGGTTGCATAATCCAGAGCCCTTCAAAGTGTGGTCCATGTGCTGGAAGTATCTGCATCCCCTGGGGGCTTATTAGAAATGCTGAATGAAGCCCCCACCCGGACCTGCTGAGTCCTAAGCTGCATTTCACTGGATCCCCAGGTGATTCCTATGTGTATTGAGGTTTGAGATGTCTCGGTCAGAAAGAAGATGCTCAGAAAACCTTTGCCTGTGTAGATTTGACTATTCTGGGCAAATCATCCTGATACAGTGAATGAAGTAGGGCTCCTGCAACTGCATCTAAAAATTTATATGTAATGCTCACAGAGGTTATTTCATTGCAGACTTTATACTCCAAATAAATTTGTGTTAATAATAACCGAGCCCGTAATGTTTACCTTTGGGACCAGTACAGTACACATAGAACTGAAAGGATGCCCGTTGCGTTATTTCATCACCTTCAGTTCCTCCTCAGGAAAGAAGCACAGACGAGTTTCTGTTCTGCATCTTTGCTCCAATCCGAGACCTCAGAAGTGATCCGAGATGACTACTTCTTGATTCGGGGCACTTAACTCTCTGTTTACAGGCTTGTCCATAGAAGAGCCACGATTCTGGAGATTGACTTGTTATAACCTTATTAGCGCCCACGCTGCTCTGTGAACCCGTCCTCTAATCCGGTGTCAGACATGGGCTCGGTGTCCTCCACGCCGGTGGCTACATCCTTCCTCTGCTGGCTGAATCTGCGTGCACACTCTATTAATGAGGCAGGGAAAAGTCTCTTCTGGCTCGGAGTCTGAATTGAAAATGAATATCCTGTTTGCACAGCACCATGACACTTTACATAATATCATACCCAGGCAGCGGTCGTTCTGAACAGTACTTCTTAAACACGTTAAGTCCAGTCTCGTATGAGCTGCAGTTGCTCGTATGGAAAGGAAAAGGATGGTTTTAAAATTGAACAAGAAGAACAACAATGCCTCCTAGGCCTCCAAAATGTCCACTGAAAATTCAGCACTAAAGACAGAAAAATGACTAACAAGAACCATATTCTAAAATCATTTTTAAAAAGTATGTGTTTAGCCAAGGAAATTAAAGAAGACTTATGAAAAATTAATGCCATCTCTTATGGGGTGATTAAAAATAGAGATAACAGATTGTCAGTTAATGAGGCATACAGGCTGGAGAGGTGATATAGAAAATAAAAGTGGATTATTCGGAGTACAATTTTTAATTGAAAATACACAGGACAATTTTTAGCATCAGTCATTTCGTATTAATATGGTTACTTAAAAAAATGTTTTGCTTTCTTGGAGCCCAGCACACATAATGGACCTGGGAGCTGCCCTGGGGTTAAGATCCAAAGGGTCCACCACTCTGAGAACCTAAGATTCCACTAGATGATCTACAGGTAGAAACGTGAGAACTGACTTCTTTTTAATCATCTAATAATCTAGAATATTTTGAAGTATTCCACTTTAATAGCTCCCACACAACTGTAAAATTGAGGGTACAATTTTCACTTATTTATTTCCTCAGCTGGTATTTATGGGACATACTCTCTGCCAGGCACCGTTTTAGGACTCTGAAGGGATAGTCACTAAGCAAGACAAGCACAGGTCCCTCCCCTCGTGGAGATTACATTTTAATAGAAGAAATGTGCAAATCAACAGCCCAGACGATCATCACCTTACAATTCTGACAGAGATAATTGGCAAAAGAAAAATTAGCATCACAGAAAAATACGTTAACATCTGGAGAATAATGAAATTATGAGGAACAAGCATCAGTGAAATCATGCCAAATTCAAATGATGACTGCTCTTGGTAGGCTTCCAGAATTCACTATTAAAATAACGTATTAGCCTTGAACCCGGTATGTCTTCGGTGACGGCTGTGGAGACGGTTATGTCATGCTCCTTTCGTGGGGGATGGACAGACGCCAGGGTCTTTCACGGGAACCTGATTGTTCTTTCCTGCCAGGAAATCGCTCCAGCATGACAAAATCCCAAAGAACACAGAGCCTGAACACAAGAACTCCCGTGACAGACTCTTACTGCTTTGGGTTATGTTATAGATCCCCCAGACTGCTCTGCAGTCGGCAGTTCCTCGGACAGAGCCCTCGTCCCTCCGTTCACCAGCGATAGTCTGTGTGACCTTGAGCAGGTTGTGAATACCTTTGAACCTCAGTTTTCTCATTTGAAAAAATCATAAGTACATATATTTTGCTGTGTAATATATATTTACATATAAAGTATATATCCATTATGTAGGACGCCTACTACACAGTTCAGTATGAAACAGATGTTAGTACCTTGCCCTCAGTCTTAAAACTGTACGATCAGATTTATAAAGTTAAAGTGTATTTCACAAGCACACCGAAATCCTCATATTTTACCTCCAGAAGCACCGGCACGTGTAAGCCTCCCCCCTGCCCTCTGCCCCCGCCGCATTTCTTGTGCTTGTTCACAAACCGATGAACGCTTACTCGCATGTCACTGGCATCCCCCTGCCAACCAGCAGCCCCATTTCACCAGCTCACCTGTTCTCAGCTAGACGGCAGTGCCTGCGTGCTACTTGTTGGCATTTTGTCCTTCTTAAGAAGTTGGAATGGAATGCTGAAATAGCAAAGGTGGATACTATAGCAGTAGGAGCAGCTGTTTCATAAACACGATGTGATGGGAACAGACAGAGGTTTGCTGTGCTGATGGGGGTACGTTCTCAGACTCAGCCTGTCATTGGCCCTAACATGGGCAACAATGTGAACAGAGGCAGGCACGGGGAAAAACATTGGCAAGGATACACAGAATACTGTATTGAAATTATATCTAGAAGCGAGATCAAATTAGTACTTAACTTTACTGAAAGAGGACTTATTCTGGCCTGTGAATCTACTTCTCTGTTGTTTGCCTTTCACATGTATTTCTAGAAAGCATTGCATGCAGAAGCAGGGCGTTGTCTCTTTCTGTTTGCTTTTGGTTTTTTGTTCATTTATTTCCAGCCTCCTATAGCAAGGATGTAAGAAAGTAGCCGATTTCTCTGATCTCAGTATCCATGCCCTCTGAGCACCCTGGCCGGGGGACTGCAAATACCTGTTGGGCATCTACCGTGTTCCAGGCATCCTGCCCCCAAGGACACGTTCCCTACTCGAGTGAGTGGGAAGATCCGGCATAGATTCGAGCACATGGAGAAGTGGATGACATAGGAGGGTGGGAAACATCTTTGTCCTTTACAGAAACGTAGCCTAAGTCTCTCTCAGACACGTAGGAGCTTAGGCTTCATACAAGTGTCCATGGAGGGACCAGGGCTTTGCTTCTCACGGGGGAGCTGGCAACTCTGTGTACACTGGCGCAGCGGGCAAACCTTAGAAGGCAGACGTGGCCAAGAGCCACCAGAGGCTCACAGGCTGTTTCTGGCTGCCAGGCGTAAACCCCTCTAGAGCTCTGGAAAGCCTCCACCGTGACTAGGTTCTCCTCCCCAGCCAGGAGCTAAACAGATCCTTCTCTACTCGATCCTCAATTATTTTTTGTTTTTTGGGGTTTTTTTTGCGGTACTCGGGCCTCTCACTGTTGTGGCCTCTCCCGCTGCAGAGCACAGGCTCCGGACGCGCAGGCTCAGCAGCCATGGCTCACGGGCCCAGCCGCTCCGCGGCACGTGGGATCCTCCCGGACCGGGGCACGAGCCCGTGTCCCCTGCATCGGCAGGCGGACTCTCAACCACTGCGCCACCAGGGAAGCCCGATCCTCAATTATTTATCTCGAAGTTCTGGCCCCTCTTAGAGGTTCTCCTTAGGTCCTTCTCTGTGTGCTCTTTGGACATGTGCTTGACGATTCCTTGAGGATCCCTCAGACGCAATAGGCTGAGACTGCAGTTGTTATCAGTGTAGCTGAAATTGTGGATTTACTGCAGCTGAACAGGTAAGAGTGGAAACGAGGGAACGACTGAATGGCACAAACCTTGTTAGCGGCACAGAAATCTAATTTTGATCCCAAGTTCACTGTTTAGAAGGTCCTGTTTGTTGCGTCAGTAATGACACCACCAGAAACTCCACACGCCTCCCCGTCTCACGCTGTGTAGACCCAGAAAGTTAGCAGCTCCTGTCAGGCCAACCTCCGGAGCAGTCTGCCCAGTCCTCACTTTTCATTATTTATTTCAGTTGTCACCACCTTAGGCCATACTTCCTTTATCTCTGTTAGCTCTGTGTTAATCTAGGTGTCATCTTTTTTTTTTTTTTCCAGGCAGTTCAGTTTATGTGAAGCACCACTCCTCTCAGGCTATTTACCTGTCAGAGTTTGGTTCAGAGTTTAGGGCCCGGTTCACTCTTCCCTCCTGGAAGAAGCCCTCCTTAGCCACCCTCGTAGAGCGCGTCAGAAGTCAACCCACACCTGCCTCTGATCCCACGTCCCCCTTTTCTACTGAATACATGAAACAGCAGGTTTTGATTCCACCACTTCACCAGGCCCTCTGGACAAGATCATTAACCCCCTGGCCAAACTGGCTGCATCTCACAGATCTCCTCTTACTCTGTCAGTGACCTCTGACACAGGTGGTCATTCCTCCTTTTCTTAATGTTTCCCCCTTGGTACCCTGCACGCCACTCATCCATGATTTTCCTCCCACCCCACAGGCCCTCCTCTGTTTACTTTGCTGTCTCCCCCTCGTCTCCCCGATGCCTACACTGTGGGGTGTCCCAGAGCTTAGCCTTGGATGTCTTCTCTAGCTTGAGGCTTTCTAGGTGATGGTATCCAGCCTCATGGCTTTCAATTACCTTTAAACTTGATGAGTCCCAACTTTACGTCTTTAGACTAAACCTCTCCCCCGAGCCCTGCATTCATATATCCAGTGGTCTCCTTGACATATCCAGTGGGAGGGCTGTAGGCATCTCTGTGATTCTTCTCACTCCCATGCCAAGTCCATGCCACCAGCCAACCCTGTGGGCTCTACCTTCAAACTGGATTCAGTGTCGTACCTCCTAAACATCGCCGTCTCCGCCTCTCTTGCCCCAGCTACTGTCAGCTTTTGCTGGATTGCAGTAGGCTTTTCTTCTTCTTTTGCATTTCTGCAGTCTCATCCACAATAATCAGAGAGAACTAAAGTCTTCACTAAGATCCTTAAGGCTCGAAAAGACCTACCTGTGCTCACATACCTCTTCTCTCCAACATCTGTTTCCCTCCAAATTCCCTACAGTCCTTCCCTTAATTCTCTTGGCCCCTACCTTACTGACATCTTGGCACAGGCTGAGCACATCTCAGCCTCAGGGCATTTGTTTCCCTTTGCCTAGAGCATCCTTCCCCCAGATCTTTGCATGACCTTTCTCTTTTTCTTCAGTCATCTTTTCAAATAATCCCTATCCCTGAGGCCTTCTCTGAGCGCCTGTATAAAATAGTAGCCTTTCTCCCTCAATCCCCTGCCTGGCTTCATTTCTCTCCCTAGACTTATCATGTTACCAGCACTTAATTTGACTTTCTTTCTTTCCCTCTCCTTTTTTTTTCTTTATCTATCTATCTGTCTGTCAGTTTGCGTGTTGTGTCCCTGTGAGGACCTGTGATCCATGATGATGGGTTTTGTATGTTGTGCTAAACCCGATGTTTAGAACAGTGCCTGGTACAAAGTAGGTGATCAGTAAATACTTATTGAAATCATGATTAGATGGATAATTGGAATCAAAATCTGCTTACCACCCTTTCCACAAATACCCACCCCTGGCAGAGTTTCCTTGGAAGCTGTGTGGTTGGGAAGGCATTTCTGGAGAGTGCACGTCAAAGGGACGTTGGAGGAAAATGCTTGAATAACTAATGGCACATAGCGTAGCTTAGAGTGTCTCTTCTAGTAATAAACACGGAAAAACCTGTGAGAAATTAAAGGTATCAGGTGGTGTGGTAGAAAAGAGAAAACTGTGTGCCAGAAGGCAGAAGATACATATTCAGTATCTGAATCTTATTACCTGCGGAACCCTGGGTAAGCGGCTAATCCTCTTTGGCCTGTATTTCTCATCTGGACAATAATAGTGATGGATTAGCTTGTCTGTAGGTGTCTGAGGAAAAAAAGAGAGGGAGGGACGGAGAGAGGGGCGAAGGAAGGAAGGAAGGAAAGGAGGAAGGAAGTCTGTTGATAATCCGTATTTCTACCAAAGGGTAGAAGGAATAAGTTGGAGTATAAAGAAAATTGCATAGAAGAAGTTGTTTTGATGTGGCTGCATTACATAGAATTTGGCTTTATAACTGGTTATCTCGGCATTCTAGAAAGAATACTTGAGTTATTAAGTTCCACATTTTCTGTGTTATTTGTGACCAATGCATACACCTGTTGCTCAGGGCTGGAGCTCTTCCTTTCTGGCCATGGCAGGTGGAGTTTTGGCCCATTGTAGGCAATATTGAATGTAATTATTCATTTATAGATATTTACTAAAATATGAACTGGTCTTATTTTTGTTGGAATGCTTTACCACCTCTCTCCTCTAAACATCTTAATATTTTTTCTGAACAGTATCTATTCATTTCATATAACTACAGAAGGCGATTCTAATTTAGTAATTATTTAATAAAATTATGCTAAAAACACATAACCGTGCTTTGGAACATTTTCCAATATGCTGAAATATTGTAACACGTTAGAGATTGTAAGTCTTTATTTCTCATTATCTGCCTTTGAAATTTAGTGTAAAGATATGATTTTCAGTGCTGTGTATGTTTGGCATTTTATTTTATTTCAGCTGAGCTCTTAGAAAGGGTTATACTCCATCTATGACCGTGGAAATTTCATTACTTAGCTAGCCATTCTGTGCATAGTGTTTTCTTAGATGGGTTTCTCCTGAGGTTTTACTAGGGCAGAATATGAATTCATAGCTGTACCTGAAAGGAACATGGCATTGTTTCTTTTTTTTTTTTTGAACACCTTTATTGGAGTATAGTTGCTTTACAGTGGTATGTTAGTTTCTGCTTTATAACAAAGTGAATCAGCTATACGTACACATATATCCCCATATCCCTTCCCTCTTGCGTCTCCCTCCCTCCCACCCTATCCCACCCCTCTAGGTGGTCACAAAGCACTGAGCTGATCTCCCTGTGCTATGCGGCTGCTTCCCACTAGCTATCTATTTTACGTTTGGTAGTGTATATATGTCCATGCCACTCTCTCAGGTCATCCCAGCTTACCCTTCCCCCTCCCTGTGTCCTCAAGTCCATTCTCTACATCTGTGTCTTTATTCCTGTCCTGCCCCTAGGTTCTTCAGAACCATTTTTTTCCCCTTATATTCCATATATATGTGTTAGCATAAGGTATTTGTTTTTCTCTTTCTGAGTAACTTCACTCTGTATGACAGACTTCTAGGTCCATCCACCCCACTACAAATAACTCAATTTTGTTTCCTTTTATGGCTGAGTGATATGCCATTGTATATATGTGCCACATCTTCTTTATCCATTCATCTGTCGATGGACACTTAGGTTGCTTCCGCGTCCTGGCTATTGTAAATAGTGTTGCAGTGAACACTGTGGTACATGACTCTTTTTGAATGATGATTTTCTCAGGGTATATGCCCAGTAGTGGGATTGCTAGGTCATATGGTAGTTCTAGTTTTAGTTTTTTAAGGACATTGTGTTTCTTAAAAGCACAGCCACCCATGGTGTCAAGCTAACAGCTCAAAGCTATGGTCCAGTTAACTGAGGACACTGCCGAGGAGGTCAAAGATCCCATAAAAACTGGGAAAGACACTGGAGTTCAGACAATCAAAAGAATCTGGAGGAACGATCTGGGGTCATAGTGATTACCTCTGGAGCTGAAGGGAGCACTCGAAAAAAGAAACTGTAAGCTAAGGTTCAGATTGTCCTTTATAAGGCTTCTCACCCCGTCTAGTTACAAAGCAGAGTTTATACTCTTGTAAAATCTACCACATTTCACTCTTCATCTTTAGGGGAAACTTTTTTTTTTTCAGAAGCCAGATAAATGGGAATTGCAGGTGGCATGCCTCTGCTGATTGTTTTATGAAATTGCAAAACAGAGATTGCAGCTTTATTTCAGTTGTTTTAAAGTGAACCTTCATGCGCTGGCAGCCATTCTGTTTCAGTGAAAGCTGGACCATTTGACACACCGTAGTAAAGGTAGAATAAAAGGACATTCAGCAAAAAGGCTGTGGGTGGAATATGAGACACTTGACTGAAACTCCTATTAGTATCTCGAGGTTTAAAATCGCTGCATGGGGAAGATCCATTGCCGTGGTTCACAAAAGGACAGCGAACTGTATTTGAACAGAGGGCTCACTTCTCTTGACCTAAATGTGTCATGGTCGTTCATGCCTCACGGGGAAGTGGTAAATCGAAGTCATTAAACAAGCAAATCATCGCAGACTGTCAGTTTCTCCTTTGAAAAACTTAAGGCATCGTCACTATCATCCAGCCAGGAGCCTCAGCCCCTTCCAAAGACAGAAGCCCCGACAGGCCTCAGACTTCCCTGCCGCCCCCCACTTCGCCCGTCTCCACTCGGCTGCACGTGTGCGTCTGTTGTTTTTTACTTTAGCTTTTTATTCTGTGCTCCTCCGCTTCTCTTTTCTACCAGCTGTTTGCTAGATTTCGGTCAGCCTCTAAAATAGGCTAAAAATACTCTCACAAATCTGAATTCCACGTTCGGGAATTTGCTGTTGCCACCCATTTTCCGGGAGTCGTGTCGTGGGCACACCCCCGGCTTCGGCTGCAGCGTGTCTCTTTATTCCCGTTCTGAGCGACCTGCTTGAAGAATCGCACTGCCCTCGCCATGGAAAGTGCTCATCCCCCCACTGTTTATGATTAGTGAGGTTCTTTGAGGCAGGGCTCACAGTCTTAGGTAAACTGTGCCCCTCAATTAGAGGGGCCGGCTGGTTGAGTACGGTTCCTACCTTACAAGTACCTTATTTTCCAATATGCCACATCTACATTCAGTTATCAGGCCTTCTTGGAAACACAAAGGTCACTCCTTACATCTCAGAGGCTCTTAAAGCAAACATGTTATTGCCTCCTGCACACTTTGGGTATTAAAACCTTAGAATTCACTTCAGGAGACCCTTACCGTTGTCTCTGTTCTTTTTCAACATCATAGCATAATGGAGAACATCCTGGTCCAACTACTGAATAGGCCAACGAAGCAATTCAACAGGGAAACGCTGAGTTTAAAAAAACTGTGCCATGAAGTGATTGCTTCCATTTTCCACGTCCTTTGTCCCCACCCCTAACTCCAGTGTCAGATGCCAGGGAATCGCTTCCCTAGCATGAGAATTCAGAATAAGAAGCCAGTCATTATTTTATCATTTAATATTAATTGTAATAGTATTAGTCATGATGAACTACCGTGGCATTATGGAGTTTTCAGATGTAGCCCCAAAGGACTTTGATTATAATTTGCCATTTATTCATGTTCAATTATTTTAAAGCGTTGCTGAATTAACAAGATCGACTTAGCCTTAACCACTACTTACCTCATCAGTTTAGAGGACTGACATGCCTGGCTTCTAAAGATGATCTGTGACAGAATGAAACTGGAACATCATGGCCACAGCCGCCATCCTCACTCAGCTCTGTGGGGTGATGGTGGCTCCACCCGAGAGGGCGGTACCTCCGTCCTCTATTAGGAATAAGCCAGAGCACAGGGGGAGGGGGCAGATGGGAGGACATGGCCATGGAGAACCCTCTCTGTTGCTTAGTTAAATGCTGTGTCAGAATCTGGAATTCTATTATAAAATATTTCATATGTTCTTCTTTCTGATGCACTGTAATGTCCTGATTCTGTTTATTATGTCTCGAGAAAAGAAAATAGGTGGTTTAGTTTTTTTGTCATTGGCATTTGGCATTGTTTTTAATGGATGCTCTCAGCCTAACTACCCAGAAGCTTGGGTTAACTCAGGATGACAATACTGCACATATTCTTCCTATGCGTTCTTGTGTCTCTTATGCTAAAGTTTTGTTTTCTTTTCCACACTCTCCTTGGGCTCCCTTGTAGATCCTACCAATATGCTTCATTTTTCCATTCGAGATGTATAAGACTTCTTATAATTCATATCAAATTTTTTCATCTTATTTCATTGTGTCTTATGTGCTAGGGGAATTTTCCACCAAGATATTAAAAATTAACCAAGACTCATGTGTGGCGATTTACTTTGCAAGCCCAACAATGGCATGGTTTAGTGTTATGAACATATCAAATCCCTACCGTGTATCCAGCACCGATGTCAGGTAATATGATAGACTCATAAGTTTAACTGACAGGACACCTGCCAGTCAACTGAGTGGGCCGTAGGAGGCCACTGGGAGAGCAGTTATGTTCACAAAATAATCGATGCCGCCCAGCAGAAACCCCCGGATTTTATCCAGACCACCTCAGTGAGTGAAATGACGGGAATCCAAATTCTAGTCACCAGTTTGGGGTAGCACCCATAAAGATTTCTGCAGTTTCATGCAGGCATTTTGGTGTGTGGGCTTTGTAAGTGGGTGACATTAGAACCAGGAGTTTCCCAGCCGTTCCGTCTTCTACTTTCTGACTCAAGTGTGTAAATCAAAGGAAAAAGTGGATTAAGATGGCCTGCAGCAGCGTTCCCCCTTTCATCTGTCCTGTCCATATTGTGCTGTTTAAATTTACTCTCCGCATACCGAGAACTTGCTTAGCAACTGGCACTGCAGCCTTTAATATGGCTCTGAAAACTGATAATGGAAGACTTTAGCAGGGGATTTTTCGTATTTTAGTAATCGAAAGGAAAGGATGATACATTCAATTAGGACGTGGAAAGACATGGACGAGCCCCACCCAGAGCAGTGGCATTGTCAGGATAAGAGACTAAGAATTCTTCGAGTTATCACTATACATTTTATTATATGTGTGCATACACACACACACACACACACACACACACTGAATCTGCTTATTATTGGTGCTGATAGGAAACAAAATTGATGCTAAATCACATGATTTAGATTGTAAGCTTATTAATGACTAATAGATATTATTAAGTATTACTTAGAGCTGAGTACTGGTATTAAATTGTTTCCTTCTTATAGGATCTAAATGATGCATGTTATTATCCTCATTTTACATTTGAGCTACTAACAGCTAGTGGTTTAACTGACTTAATGTCATACAACTAGAAATTGATGAAGCCAAGTTCTGTCTCTAACTATAGTTTAACCCCTGCTCTGAACCCCTGTAACTATACTGATCTGGTTCTCCCTCAAAAAGTTATTAGTTGAATCAGTTTTTATGTAGCCACAGACATGTGCTTTGTTTTTTCCTTTCTCCTTTACTCAGAATTTCCTTATAAAATATTTTCTAAAAACTGTTTTCCCAGAAACACGAAAGGAAAAATATATTTCTGTGATTTTTTTTTCTCATAGTCCCGAAGCTGGTCGAGGAGTTCCCTTGAAATAGTCTGTTATGAACTTGCAATGCATTTACTCTGTGGCTTAAACTTTCTGCCAAAACGCATGATAAAATTCCCATTCATCCAGAGGAATTTGGAACTACTCTTTAAATAGAAATCCTGAAATTGCCAGGCTCTGTGTGTACAGCCTGTGTTGCGCCCACCTTGGCGAGTTCTTCCTGTAGGAACGACGGAATGGCAGTTGGTTACTGATCATGTTTGCTCCCTGGCTTCTCCTTCCATCATCTCTCTCCAGGATGTGGCTTCCGGGAGGATTTTCCTTTCTCACTTCCCTGGCGATGCCTTTCCACCTCCTTGCACCTCTTCATGGCCTGTCCTTTTCTATATGACCTTCTTGTCCCTTGAAGCATCTCCTCTGGTTCAAAAACCTCCATTAATTCCGTTTCCCGTTCTTCTATCCAGACTGCCAGCTGGATTCTCTTTTTTCCTTTTTCTCCATGTTAGTTCTTCTCTCCCACTGGCCTTCTGCTGGAACAGCATGCCTCTTAGCAAGTAGGAAGCTCTTCATTTCATCAGAAAACAGAAATTAGAGATGTGTGTTAAGGAGTGTGCTTGTGTCACAGTGATGAAGTAGCATGAATGGGATCCTAATTAGTTTTACCTCGGAATGTGGCAGCCCTCTCAGTAGTGTTCAGATTGGTCCAACATTTCTGATCCACTCATCACAGCAACTTGACCTTGGAAAAACTGCACTAAAAATACTTGAAACAAGCCTCTGACTGGTGTTACAGTTACCACCTAATGAAGAGCAAATGCCAGTGGTAACAAGGTTACAAACACTTGTGCTGAGGAGGGAAGCAAGCATCTGTCGCCCCAGACCGAGCCCTGTGCGGACACTAGTGGGCAGGAATCAGCCACTGTCAGAGCAGGTTGGGTGCCTTTTGAGTGGGCCCGTGTGCTAACCAAATTAGTGAATCAGCATTACTCCTGAAAGCCTGCATTATTCCTAAAACGCCAAATCCTTAATGTTTCACTGGGTGAGAACCATAAAAGTCATTACTTACACTAATCACAGTTCTTTTTTTTTTTTTGAATTGAATGTATTCAGTTTGTTTTCACTTCTTTGAAATTTAATTGACATTCTTTGATAACTGAGATACAAAAGAGATTTTACACTATTTCATTTAAAAATAAATGTTAAGAAATATATTCATATATTCTATTTTTTGTTGTTTTTAAAGATTTTTTTTTTTGACGTGGACCAATTTTAAAGTCTTTGTTGAATTTGTTTCAACGTTGCTTCTGTTTTTTGTTTTGGTTTTTTGGCTGTGAGGCATGTGGGATCTTAGTTCCCCGACCAGGGATCGAACCCGCACCCCCTGCATTGGAAGGAGAAGTCTTAACCACTGGACCACCAGGGAAGTCCCAAGAAATATATTTATAAATTGGAAATCTCTAACATAGGTCTTAAGCTTTTTGCATTTCCATCAGTACGATGATAGAGTCTTCCCTGTGTAGTTTCAATGATCGGTGTATCTGACTCATTTCCCATATCAGTACAGTCTCTGAAGGGGTCAGTTTTTACAATCATGTATTCAAAGCATCATTTAATGATTTCAGATATGATCAAAAATTTTAAAGGTGCAATTATATCATTAGCAAATTATCCAGTTATCAAGTTGACTCCTTGAGATCTAAGGAGGAAAATTCAATGCTGATTATTTTGTAAAGAAAGAAGCTATGATTATGTGAAGACTAGTTGCATAATTTAAGTGGATCTTATAAACATAACCTATGCAACTATACAACTGTAGGAGCTGAATATAATTTGTATTTCTAATCATTTAACATAAATGAAAGAACATGAACAGCGGTGAAATTGATGTTTATCATGATCAGAATGATTCCAGCACAAGTGGAGGTTGTAGTTAAGAAAGACCACATGGTAGAGCAATGCAAACCTTTCAGAAAATTAGAAGTTTTAGTAAAAGCCATGTCTTTGTCATGCTATTGATATTAAGTGTGGTTACTTTCAGGACAGTACACTTTACCCGGCTTCCTCTGCAACCCCTATTCCCCTGCCATCCGGGATCTCTCAGCAAGGGATGATTTGGTGCTATATTAAGCCTTTCTGATCATTCAGATTTAAAATTCTTTTTGTTTGTTTTACCTTTTTCTGGTAGAAACACAAATAGTAATTATTAACTCAAAGGGACTTTGGCTCAACGTGAAGATTCCTGGACTCATTTTTACCCTGTGGAAAAAATAAAGGTTACTTTCTGCATGTCCCAAAGTATAAACTTTATACTGTGGGATAAAAGGACAAGCCTCTTTCCAGTCCATACTTCAGTAAGACAAGAGAGTATATTCAAGCAAGAACCAGAGTAAAATTAACTTTTAACCCTGGCTTTCTTCTAGTTTAGCAATTCATCCTGTTAGGTTTTTCGTGTGTTTGCTGATGACTTTGAAGTCTTAATGAGTTACTATAAAATGCTTTAAAACATGCAAAATCATGCTATAACTATTTAATATGATACTCTGTTTGGGTCACAGTTCTAATAGGTGAAGGAAATGTATACATGCGTACACACATACACACACACACATTGACATACCCTCGTGCTAAATCACTGTAGCGACGTGCACAGCAATCTGAGCTCCAAGGTAGAGCTGCTTGAAGAAGTATGAGATGCTTGCCCTGGCATAAGCGCTGCTGCACAAGGAAGAAGAAAAAATGGGCTCTCGTCTTTTTTTTTTTTTTTTTTTTTTTTGCGGTACGCAGGCCTCTCACTGTTGTGGCCTCTCCCATTGCGGAGCACAGGCTCCGGACGCGCAGACTCAGCAGCCATAGCTCACGGGCCCAGCCGCTTCATGGCATGTGGGATCTTCCCGGCCCGGGGCACGAACCCGCGTCCCCCGCATCGGCAGGCGGACTCCCAACCGCTGCGCCACCAGGGAAGCCCTGGGCTCTCATGTTGATGCCACTTAGCAGCTCTGGACCGTAGCACAATTCCGTGAACCCCAGTTTTTCATTCATAAAAAGCGAGCACCCTATCTCCTTTCCTACCTCAAAGGATGTTGCCTGGATTAAATACAGGAACACCCGAGAAAGCACTTTGTAAACCTAAAAATAGTACAGCAGTATAAAACATTTTTCCTAGGTTTATTAGTCCACTGAAAAACTTTTATAGGTGAAACATTAACACAAAAAATACTTGCAAATCAAGTCCAGGCTGACATACTTGGTGGTGAAATTAATTTTGCTTAGTATTCTTATGGCCATATTGATGATTTGCGGGACTCATGCTTATTTCTTATCGAACACAGACCAGTACATAAAAACTTACTCTAAAAGTTGTTTTCAAAAGTATTTTCCAAGTAAATAGGTTTAAGGAAAGCTGTAATCACACTGAATAAATAAAGGGATAATAATATTGATCCACATTTCCTCTAATAATAATGTCATCAAACATTTTGTAAAAATTAATTGTCTCACACTTTTCTTATTTGAAAATGAATTAATAATTCATGGAATAATGAGACCTGCACAATCAACACCATTAACTGGTTCTTAGGATGAGTTTAATCCCTTCATCTTTTAATTTAATAACTAGAAAATTCTTTCATCTTTTATTGACTTGTATTTCAACTGTTCTTATTTCAGTTTTTAATTAACATGTCTTATTATTTAACAACTTGTAAGCTTTAAAAATAATCTGACTGCTATGAACCTTTGAAGTGAAAAGAGAGATGTTTATATGTAGTGTCTTTTCGTTCTGTGAGAAATCACATAAGCAAGGAAAATTTATTTGATTTATTTTGAAGTGGGAAGAATTATTTCTAAAAACCTAATAGAGATAAAAATACCATTTAGATGACAGAAAATCAGAATCTAAAATCTCTAGTACTTTCATTAACACTTTCAGGTCCCACGTCTCACTACGTAAAATTCTGACTGGATTTATTTAACCTTCTCTACTGGAAGAAAGGAAATGGATCTATGAATGGAAACTTGTATTCCAAGGTAGAATGGCAGAATGTGCTGTTACTTTTCTGGAGAGCTAACAGGTTCTTTTTGCATTAGCTAACAATGAAGACGAAGGTGGAAAAGATAGTAAAAATATTTGTTCGCCTATTTCCTTTTTTTTGTTTTCCAAATAAGATACTGTTGCCAAGTTAATTTGCAATTATTGCTTTAGACTAAATAATCAATTCCTGACCTCCCTGTATTACCTCTGAAGCTTCAAAAGAGATAATGATCACATGAATAATTCTTCTCAGTGGCAAAGCAGGAGGCTGCCTGCCTCTTGTGCTTTCAGGATAATAGGATAGTATTCTCTCTTAAACCATTTCTTCTAATATCAAAGCATACCATTGCCACCACTACAAATATTAATAATAATGACAACAATAATAGTCTCAGTGTCTGCCAGGTGCCAGGCACTGTACTAGGCATGCAGTACATGCAGTATTGCTTTATCGTTCCCGTATTAACACTGCAATACAAGTATCCTTCTGTTCGCTGTACAGCTGAGGATGCTGAGGTGTAGGGTGACTAAGGACCTTGTCACAAGCCACACAGCTAGTACGTGGCGGAACTAACCCTAACCCTGGGAAACACATTTCTAAAGACTTCTATAGTGTATTGTACCCGATCATAATGCAAATATCCTATTAACATGAATCCACTACTGGGAAAAATAAAAGCAGCAGTTAATTTCTTACTCATTTTCCTGTCCAGTGGTTACAGCTTTAGTGTCCTTTGGAAAGTGGAACTTAGGATAGATAGTGTTGTGTTTGCTTTGCTTTGGGGTGTTGGGTGAAGAGATGCATCCCAAGGATAAGATCTTGTCTGTATACGTCAGTCCTGTAAGGCCTTACCTTGGAGAGGACCCGGGAACGTGGAGGGAGAGGGACCCTGATGGCGGTGGGAGGAGGAGAGCACGTCCCAAAGAGCTTTGCCGACTCTACAGTTTTGCTCTGAGGGGACGCTGGCTGAAGGCCAATCCCCGCCTGTTTTCTGGATCCAACCGCGTCACCTTGAGTGTGTCTGCACATCCTTCTGCTTGTAGGCCCTCAGCCAAAGCAGGTCACGTGGGCACACCTGGCGCCAAAGAGATTGGGAGAGAGCACTGCTCCTGGGAGCTCAGAAAGAAGACGACTAGAACATGTGGACGCCTGTAGTAACCGCCATAGCCAGAAACGTGCTGAAACAAGCTAAAGCTAGCCCCTTCCCTCAGGTACAAAAGTATATTCTAGGTGCATTAAAAACAAACACGAAAAATCGGACCATACAACTTTTAGAAAATATAGCAGCGTGTCTTTATGGCATTAGGTTAAGTGATAATTTCCTTAAAGAGGGAGAACTAACCCAGACTGCTAACAAACAATACTGGTAGATATTATTATATTAAAATAAAATACCTTCACATGACAAAAGTATGTTTTAAAAAGGTGAAAAATGTAAGCCACACAGCAGGACACAGACCGCCCATCTGGTCAACAATAAATTAATCTCCAGTGTACACAGACACTCCTAAATATCAAGAAGAAGACATCCCAATACATAGATAATAAATAAGAACAGATAATCCACGAGAGAGAAATGAGGAGTGATCCATAATTACATATAAGTTGCTGAACTCACGTGTAATCAGGAAAACGCAAATAAGATACCATTACACATCCATCCAGAGGCAAAAGTTACGAAGTTTGAAAAGACCAAGTGTAGCGAGACTGTGAAGCCGTGGGAGCTGTTTATACCCTGGTGTGTGTGTGTAAAATTAACATAACAGTTTTGATTTACCCAACAATTTGTGTTATGGTGTCAGATCGAAGGTGTGCCCAACCTACAAAACCAATATCCCACCCCTTTTATGTCTCCTTTCAAACAAATGCACAACTAATAATGGTTATGGTTGGTCATTGTGGCGCTGCTTGTAACAATAAAAACTTGAAGACATCCCTAAAAGAAAGGATGCATGCACTGGAATCTGTTCCCTAGGAAAGAAGCTTTTAAACAGCCACCATTGTGTCCTTTTAGTTGACTGCTATGGCCTTATCACCCAGACTGGCGTCTGGAATGTAGTAGATGCTCAATAAATAGTTAATTATTAACTGAAAGATGAGTAAAGACAGGGATACCATAAAGAATCTAAAATAAATGATCCAGAGTTATGTATATCAATATTGACAATCTCAAAATTAATGCTGAATGAAAAAAAGCAGGTTGTAGGACATGTAACTATAAAATCATTAGTATAAATTACAAAACACATAAAATACTATATATTGTTGATGGAGAATACAAAAATATACACAAATATCAAAACATGGACGAATAGGACAGGCAAATTCAGGAAAGCACTTACCCCTTAAGGGGAGGGATTAAGTAACCAGAAAACACAGAGGCCGCTGTGATCATATCTGTATTGCTCTACTTAAAAAAAAGCAGATAGGGGCTTCCCTGGTGGCGCAGTGGTTGAGAAACTGCCTGCCAATGCAGGAGACACGGGTTCGAGCCCTGGTCTGGGAAGATCCCACATGCCGCGGAGCAACTAGCCCTGTGAGCCACAATTACTGAGCCTGCGCGTCTGGAGCCTGTGCTCCGCAACAAGAGAGGCCGCGATAGTGAGAGGCCCGCGCACCGTGATGAGGAGCGGCCCCCACTTGCCGCAACTAGAGAAAGCCCTCGCACAGAAACGAAGACCCAACACAGCACAAATAATTAATTAATTAATTAATTAATTAATTAATTAATAATAAAAATAAATCTAAAAAAATTTTTAAAAAAGCAGATATAGCAAAATCTTAGTGTTTTTAAAACCTCGATGTTGCACTTGAACCTGAGTTTCTAAAATATCAATCCCTGTACACTCTTTGTATGAAATTTTTCATGATCAAATTATTTAATGAACGATTCAACGTGCCTATATTAAATTGACGGAGCAACTCAGTAGGCGAATTTACTTTTTAATGAAGTATGATAATTTATTACACTTTGATTTTCAGTGGCTTAGTACCTTATTGATACATTTACCCAGTTTAACTACTTTATTCAAATTCTACCCATTTAAAGTATCAGTATAATTTTGTGGTTAAAGATCTCTGAACTTTATGTATAAGTTCATTATAGTCTTCTAGAATCTCACAGTGGCTATTATGTTTACGTCAGATAGTAAATAATAAGCACCCAGGGTACCAATGCCACTGTACCATACAAAGTCATAGTACAAATGACAAACTCTTCTAAGTCCTTTCCCTGCCTTTTGGGAGCTTACTGTTTAAAGAGTCTTTAGATAGAGAAAAGTCTTTGTAATGCACCGAAGGAAACAGCTACATTAGTTCAGGCCGTTATCTCTTAGGGTTTCTGTGGCTTGACACGTGCTTTTTGTTCTGCTGCATTTGTAGCTCAGTTCTTCTGGGCAAAGGTAGAACCTTCTTCACTCTCCTCTTCACTCCCAAGCATATTGTTCACACTTCATCAATAATGAAAAAAATAACCACGATATTTAACCTTTCATTATAGTTGCTCTCAGCTATTCCATTCATCTCTTTATGATTTGCCTCTAATTCATCTTAAGGTCTTTAGTGACGATTTTAATTAAACAAAGCAATTCTGCATGACTGCAGTTATGGATTAGGCTAAGTGGAATATACATGTGTAACAAAATGACATATATTTGTGACTTTAAGACAATCAAGGCTGTTTAATCCTTATCAGTGACATCATTGCAGACCCAATTAGCACAGTTTGCAGCCACTTCATAATTCAAAAGAATGTGATCATTCGGCTGGAAGCACATTTGACAGAAACTCCATAGTCATGAGGATGAAAGCTTGTGAGATCACCCACTAGGATGGAGAAGCTGTCACTCTTCCTTCAGTGCTGTTGAATACTAATGTCAAGGTCAGAATGGTGTAATTTTAGGCTGCCAAAATATTGCTGGAATTGATATATCAGAAGATGTTTAAAGAAAGTTTTAAGAAATAGAACTTTGGGAAACTTTTGTAAGGTGTACTTTGATAGGGCGCTTTACTGCCTGGAGACAAGTCTCCATTTTACACGGTTTTACAGCAGGCTCTTCTCCTAGCTCTCCTGCATAAAGGTTCAGATATTCTTCCTTTCTTTTGTCCCCTATATTATTAAATTCATATCTTCACTAAGAATTATGACTACTGTAAAAATCTATTCCTTTGAGATTCTAATTTTAAGAGAAAGCCTGCTTTTGACCAGCTTAACATTCACCCGTTTCTGCCATAAGATACATCTAATTTCAGTACGGTTTTCTAAAAACGTCCTTTCAAACATGCATTTCTCTTTCCAGAGTGTAGACACTAAGAATATGATAAATGGAGAAGCATTTCCAAGACAATAACTTGTTTTAATTAATAATTACAATTGTTACATTGTTACTAAATATTTATCTATAGAACACTTTTTTTTAAGTGATTTTGTGTATCCTGTTTGTACCATTGGATCCTTATAACCATTCTAGGAAGTGGAGAGCTGCACTTCTTGCCATTGCTTTAGAAGAGACACCTGAGGTTCTGCTAGCTCTGGACTTCCCGACAGTTTATGGCACGTAGGGTGAAAACCTGGCCTTGGAAACCAGTTTCTAAAGTGTGTATCAGTATATTTGTATTGTAGCAGGTTGGCCATTTATTCCAGTCTTTTTGAACATGATAACCTAAATCATTCTCTAGATTTCTCTCCTTAAAAAAAAAAAGAAAAATAAGGATAAAGTAATAGACCAAATGCATTACATGTTTCTTTTATTTTTGTTTTTAGTAAAACATTTTAGACTCCATTCACTCAAACAAGGAAAAAATAAAAAACCAAAGCAGTCCTCATAGTTGCTTTGATGTGATTGACTTTACAAACATAAACATGTCAATGAGCTGTGACACACAATACCTCCGTAGGACTGCTTTCCATATTCCAGATACCTTGTGAAAGATGTCTGAAGTGACATGTTTGGAGGAAAATATACATGGCCGGGTGAGCATTCTTAGTCTTATCTTGCGCCTCAGTAACTCTAAAGAGAAAGTGAAATCAGACATATTTTTAAAATATTTAAATACTGCTCTCAAATATGCCTTAGCCTTCATAAACGTACTGCCTACTTTTAACAATTTCTCATTTTAACCTCCTACTAAGGGCAGCTATTCAGGGCTTTAGGGCCAGAACACAATCACCTTTTCAAGTGTTTCATGGTGGATGTTTTAACTGAATCAATTCAGTCTACATTAGACCATGCCTTTGCTTAGCTTTAAAAACAATTTATCAGCTTCCTATGGTGCTTCAAATCTTCTGAGATGATTATGTAGACAGCATGACGCACTTGCTCCAAGTTAAGCCATCTTTTATGATTTGGGTGTAAAACAAAAATAGATGCCTGATTTTAAATGACTAACGAGTTGGCCTTTGAATCATGGAATAAAGGCTGCAGTGAGCCACGCTAGCCACTGGAATACCCAATGCCAACGTGTCAAGGACAGATCTAACTCAAAGTTCACCCTCTTGGAGTCTGAATCATAGGAGGCAGCATCAGAGAAAGTGGGGAGAAAAGTAGGTGGAAGGTTCAACTCCCAAGGCATGCACCAAAATGTCTGAGGACATAGTATTCTTTCTAGCATGTCTTGGCTGTTACTCAAATAGCGGTTCTCGGTCTTCTCATATATGCGGTATTTCTGTTAAACCTGAGTGGTGTTAGATCATCCAGCAAACACTTATGGGGTCGACCAGGCCCTGTGAAGAGTCCTGGGGATTCATCAGTACATAAAATAAGCCCCTGCCCTTGAGATGCTTGAAGTCCAGGGAAAGCAGTTAAACTAAGTAGCCAAAGGCGGTGTGATACATTCGTATTCTGTGACTCTCTTTACGTTCCACTGACCGCTCCCTATGTTCCTTAAGGGAAGAGAGGGACATCTTAAATTGTTAAGATGGGTACAAAGATAACAATTTTAAAATAAACAACACGGATAGAGGCGAAGGAGACTGCAATTATGTCATGCATTACGAGTCAGCATGGGGAGATGGAGCCGGTCAGCAAAGCGAAGCAAAACCAGTGGTTTGGTTCTTGCACAATAATTTATCATATGATGGGCAGCTACCTGCTTCTAGGAATGCTGTGTCCCACTAGGCAAAAGGTTCATCTTCTCCCTGTTGCTCATCCTCAGCCCAGGGTCTCGAGAAACCAGCCGTGACCCCGCTCTTCTGGATGGTCTGTGGCTCAGCTTGTTTGCACAGGTGTCAGGCCATGGCAGCATGGGTCTGCCTGGCCTGTGAACTTGAGGATTTGAATGTGGGTTTCCAGTGTTTGACAGCTCACTTGCAGGTCATACTGACTTGCCAGAATTACTTAACCTTGCCAAGCGTCAATGTTCTTATTTTTAACATGGGAAAAATAAATATACCTAACTTGAAAGTTACAGAGAAAATTAAGAGAAATGAAGCCCGAGTCCTCTCACCTAGGAGGCAAAACAGTAAATTAGTTTTCTTCCTTCTTTCTTCTCCCCTTCCCTCCTTCTTTAATTTCTTTTTCGTTTCCTTCTCTTTAGTCATCTCATTTTCAAGTTGCAGTCCGAGATGCATCAGATTTACATGAGGTAGAGAAGCGAAGACAAGGGACCGTGGTCTCCCAGTAACTTACAGTGAGCTAAAATAATCTATGATTACAAGACCATAGGGTTGCTGCAAAGATTAAATGAGATAGTGCAAGTAACACACTTAGCACAAAGTAAGTACTCAATAAATATCAGCCACTGAGAGCTGGCGTCTAGCCTGCTTTCCCTGTGGAAGTGGAGTGGAGTTGCTAATTGTGCAAGGATTAGGGGAAATAATACAAGCCAAGCGTTTAGCGTATAGAAAGTGCTCAATAACGATTAGCTACTCCTAGTGGCTCCTAGCTGGGATTTACTGCCTGAGTGGGAGTAGAATTGGCAAAATGATCCTAGGATAAGGCTTCTGCTGTTATCCCATACCCTGCAGACAGCCTTTGATGGTAACTGAGGAAATTGTTTTATCTTGTACCTTCCATGAAGCAAGCTACTGACATGATCAGAATACTTGCCAAGGACTGGGGGCTGGTAGAGGAAAAAGAGTGATTCATCCCTCGTCTCTTAGCTTAGCAGAGCTGATTGTCACATTTGCCAGAACCAGAAAGAGAAAACAAGGCAGAACAGTATTTAAATTTTATACTCGATCTGAAACTTAATGACCATGATTTCAGCTTGCAAGCTCTCCTAAAATCCACTGATTTAGCCAGAGTTCCACAGGTTTGCATTAATGAACATTAAAAGTAATATTATTAAAATTCATAATGCCTTCCAAAATATTTTTGCACATATCAGTTTTACAGTAAGTAAACATTTATTTGGTGCATTACACGTGTCACATTATAGCTTTAAAAAATTGTGTAAGAAATTGCAAGGGAAATGTCAAATGTAGCGGGATGCTGATGGTTTTATTTAAAATATTTGTTACCAGGGCTATGACTTAAAAATATTAACCTCAAATTCTAAAGGCCAAGGTTCATATCAGGCTTTCAGGAAACACATAAGAAATGGTCACTGTGAATAACAATAAACTAAATATCACTTTGAGTTTTGGCTTTTATATTCAACTCAAAACCCTAAGCACACTTTTTTTTTTTTTTTTTTTTTTTTTTTTTGCGGTACGCGGGCCTCTCACTGTTGTGGCCTCTCCCATTGCGGAGCACAGGCTGCGGACGCGCAGGCTCAGCGGCCATGGCTCACGGGCCCAGCCGCTCCGCGGCATGTGGGATCTTCCCGGACCAGGGCACGAACCCGTGTCCCCTGCATCGGCGCAGGTTGACTCTCAGCCACTGCGCCACCAGGGAAGCCTCCTAAGCACACGTTTTAAGGTCGCTTATAAATGCTAAAATATTCCATAGAAAAGTTTGCAGAAAGCTGGTATGTGAGCCTGAGTGTCCTGGTTATCTTCCTAACAAAGAAATTCAGTTGAACAGCTCAGCACAAAAGCCTTTCGGAAGCAACAAAAAAGACTGTTAAGTCCAAAAAAAAAAAAAAGTCTCTAATACTACATTATTTGATTTGGGATCCAGATACATTAAGAACAAGGCCCTCTTTCATTAAAGCAGTGACCCATTTTGTGGCAGTGGATTGTAGCTTGTTCACCTCTTTATCCGAATGTGACTTCTGCTAAGTAATGGCAGCACAAGTGCAGCAGTTGGAAGACCGAGCTGGGGGTTTTCCATTCAAGCCTGACGTTTCCTCCTTGAATCATAAAACTTGAGAAATACATGTTGACATTCTGTATTCGCACTGTGGGCATTGGCGGGGTGTCACCATAATTGTCAGTGACAGACATTCTTTTACAAAGATAAGTTCTCACCTAATTTGTGGGAAGCAGTCCCCAAAGAATGTCACGTTAACAGCCAGCACATGTGCAGTACTGCTTTCACATAGCATGCGTGTGCCAGATGCCAAAATGAGAATTTGTGGAAATGACATCTGCAATTGAAAACAATACGCCTCATCAAAACCATGGGGGATTCTGCTTTTGGGGGAGTTGTTTTGTTCAGTACCCTTTTAATCTAAAATGACTCCTTTATCACTCTTTTTGTGTGCTGCCTGGTGCACTTCAGCAGTGAGGTATGAGAAGGGTTGGGTCATACCAGGGGCACTGCCAAAAGCAGCAATTTCAGTGCCACTGTGACCGTGCAGGCAAAGGAGAGATGCAGAAACTCTTGGTGTCTCAAAACTTCCCACACCTAATTTGATTTGCTTCTTTTCTGCCGAGCAACATTTAGCAAATTCATTGATGGGACTTCTGTCAAGGAATGGTGAACACTCCTTATGTGGTGCTTGCTGTATGCCAGGTACCGTCCTAAGCGCTTTCCGTGTATTAACTCATTTAATCTTCACAAGAACCCTATGAGGTATGTAGAATTGTTATTCCCATTTTACAGATGAGGAAGTTGAGGCAGAGAGATTAAGTAAGTTTGGAGCTTGGATGGGACCATCAACTGTCTGATTCCAGTGCCTGTGTGCTTAACCCCTATGTGATACTAGAAAAGGATGTTTACGCAATTCAACTTTATGAGGTTAAAGCATTCGATATAGTGAGTATTCAAGCCATGTGACCTGTTATCATTGTTTTCGTTATTATATTTGCAATGTGGACTCTGCAAGTCAGTCCCCTCGTAAAACGGTTATGTGGATAATCTGAGGAGTATACACAGCAGCTTTGATAATTGGAACACCCCGCCGGATACCACTCGTTTCAATCACAAGTGATTCAGAGATAATTTATATATACAATTTCTTTAATAACCAGCTTACCTTTTCCCACTGCACATTATTAGTATCTGGTAAACTGTTAGTAATTGCGTAATTGTGTCAATGGCACAGAGTTGTTTATTTTTTTTTCTTTTTCTTTTTTTTTTTTTTTTTTTTTTGCGGTACGCGGGCCTCTCACTGTTGTGGCCTCTCCCATTGCGGAGCACAGGCTCCGGACGCGCAGGCTCAACGGCCATGGCTCACGGGCCCAGCCGCTCCGCGGCATGTGGGATCTTCCCGGACCGGAGCACGAACCCGTGTCCCCTGCATCGGCAGGCGGACTCTCAACCACTGCGCCACCAGGGAAGCCCCCAGAGTTGTTTATTTTTTAAGCTGCCCCTTACGAGCATCACTTCCCTTTTCCCATCATGCTTAATTCGTTTTGACAGCTTTCCTGAAAATGTAAAACTTACAAGTGCCCCCTTTTCTGACTTTCCCCCTCAGGGAGTGGGAGGTGTCGACACCGCCTCTCACGCTCAGCGGAACTCCCCTTGACCGGTACCTGCATCTGTGCACGTGATGACAATTCCTGAGCTGCCTCTTCTCTTTTTGTTGACATCTTTATTGGAGTATAGTTGCTTCACGATGGCGTCTTAGTTTCTGCCGTATAACACAGTGAATCAGCTGCACGTGTGCATACACCCCCATGTCCCCTCCCTCTTGCGTCTCCCCCCGCAGGTGGTCACAGAGCACCGAGCTGATCTCCCTGTGCTATGCGGCTGCTTCCTACTAGCTAGTGAGCAGGATCTTCCAATTCCTCCATGTGCATAGCAGCGAGAGGAAGCCTTTGCAGGACCCAGGGGTAGAGGACACTGTCCCCTGTGCGGTGCAGGAGGGAACAGGGGCTCTGCTCACAGGAGGGGCAGCACCTCATCTGCAGTGGGCACTGCTCAGGCCTCCGCTGGGCACTGGCCACGCTGCCTACCAACATGGTCTCCAGGAGGGGGTCCACACATGTTCATTATGTCCGTCTTATTCAGCTACCTCTTACTAAGAGTACTGGGATTTTTTTTTTTTTCAATCTCCTACTTTAAGGAACTTAATGTTTTCACTGAGAAAATCTGTGCCTAGACTTAGCAGGAACTGATTATTGTAACTCCAATGTAAATATACTCGGGAAACATAAATAAGATACAGGCACAATGGTAGAATTGCTGTGATGCTTATGAAAAAATTCTTCAAAAGAGATTGATGAAACTCTAAGGCATAGGTTATTTTAAAACGATTTTTTGAAATGAAATTCATATAACATATCATTAACCACTTTAAAATGAACAATTGAGCGGCATTTACTAGAGTCCCAATGTTATGCAACGTCCATATCTATCTAGTTTCAAGTGTTTCCATCACTCCAAAGTAAACCCCGTACCTATTAAGCAGTTTCTGTCCATTCTTGGAAGCCCCTGGTAACCACCCATCTGTGTTATTTTCCTGTGGATTGATCCTTCTGCATCTTTCATATAAGTGGAATCTACAATATATGACCTTTTGTGTCTGGCTTATTTCACTCAACGTTATGTTTTCAAGTTTTCATCCATGTTATAGTATGCAGCAGTACTTGATTCTTTTCTATGGCTGTAAGTATTCCATTATATATGTATGGAATATACCACATGTTCATACCATGATTTGATCCATTTATTCTTTCATGACCATTTGGGTTATTTCCACCTTTTGGCTCTTGTGAATAATGTTGCTGTAAACACACATGTACGCATACTTGTTTGAATACCTGTTTTCCGTTTGTGAGGGAGGGGAGATTTACCTACGAGTGGAATTGTAGGGTCATTAGATGATCTTTTTACTTAACTTTGCAGATCCTGTGTCTTCCTAGGGTCAACTAGTATGGTCTTCACTGGTCCACGTCCCATGCTTGGCTGATTTTTTACAACCTGTTTCATCCACAGAATCATCTTCTTTCCTTCTCCCCTCCTATTCATTCTTTCAAATTCAGCTTAGGCATCACTTTTTAAGCATCAGAATGTTCGTGTTACGCTTCTGTACTCTCATATTCTCTTTTGATGCCAATCTGCAGAACAGAGAGAGACAGGATGGATTCCAGCATCAAATATTACATTAAGTGGTATGAATTCCATCATTCAACAAACATTACTAAGTTTCTTTAACCTAAACTCTGTGTTAAGCGTCAGGAATACAGAGGTGAATGAAATAGAAGTGACTACTCTGCCCTCATAGAGTTTTCAATCTTAAGAGTGAATAAGGGAAGTGAGTTTTTCTTATCTAGAGTGCAATTTGATTTCCAAAAGCTATAAATTGTATTGTAACAGTTTTCAAATGTGACTTGTTTATATTTACTTCCGGACATGATCACGCCTCTTCTTCCTCAGTCTTGTTCCCTCCCCGATTCATTCCAGCTTTCACTTGTGGGCTTGTAGTAACCAGAAGAGCCCTCAGAGAAGGCTCACGGTTTCATAACTGTCCTATGGGATACTTACTGATACAGCAAACGTCAAAAACACTGTCTTGCAAAGCTACACTTCAGTCATACAACGAGCTATATGTGTACTTCTAGCATTTCCATATTCATTCAAAATTTTACCTAGCAAGAGTGCATTTCAATTTTAAAATAATAGAGTATTCATTTGCATTTGAGGTACCCAAGTCTCTAAAAATTAGAACCAATTTAATGGTTCATATTAAGTGCTTTAAAATGAATTCCTAATCAAAGTGAGCATTTTATAAATTATAAAATAAAGAGTAAGATTTTTGAAGTTGGAAAATACTAGAAAGAGTTAAATGGATGATGATGATATAGAAGTATGTACTAGGTTATAGACTAAGTAGATCCCAAAACAGACTGATTTGAGTAAGAGTTCATCAGTCTCTCGTGTAGCAAGCAAGAGCCAGTAAGAACGTAAGGCTTTTGCCTCTGTGCTCAAGATGGCTGTCACAGGTTCAGACAAAGCATCTGCGTCCCAGCCAGTGGGAACGAGCCAGTTCAGGCCAAGCCCGTTCTGTTTAGGGGTGCAGCCAGTGGGACCAGACCACTTCCACTCGTATCCCAGGAACCATAACTTTGTCATGTGTCCACATTATCAAGGGAGGTTTAGAAATGCCGTGATGTAATCTAAAACTCTGGAGCTCTAATATAATGGGGAAAAAAATTGTGTATGAATCTGCCATAGGTGAATTCTCTGACATGAAGAATGCGCCAATTGATTGACTTGGATTCCAAGCTAATAAAAATGTAATCTGACATTCTGGATTCTGCAATGAATCCTTAACTATTTTTTCAATAATAGATAAAAATCTAGAGGAGCGGTCTAGAAATAAGTATGATTCAGAGGATCAGCCTGCAAATAAGAATTTAGTGACCATACTCTTAGTACCTGTTTCTCTGTTTATTGGCTTTGGTTTCAAGTGTGTGAAAAATGATAGCGAAGTTTGGATAAAACTCAACTTCTCTTCAGTAATCAGCTCTTTTTTTTTTTTTTTTTTTTTTTTTAGTTTTACAGATTATTGTGGGTAGAAAATACCCAATACAGATGTGTATCTATTCTTCACTTTTGGGCCATCTCCCACTTCTGCAAAACTAATGGTGCAGCAACATAGTTTTTTGTGTGTATGTAAATTATTAAATAATTTTGATTCAACTAACAAATCTAACTTAATGTGAAAGCACAAAATCTGTTTCTTTGAGAAATCTGCCATAAAGACACATTTTACACTTGAAGTTAAACTCTTCAATAATTTATTCCCTCTCTAGGCTGCCTGAAATTCTAAATTGCTCAAATTACTGCTGGGGTGCACGAATGACCTCGTACCAGGGCACACCTGATGGCAGTTGTTTATATATAGAACACAATTCTGATCAATCTCTGACACTCCTGACTTCCTGCTGCTCAAAAATGTGAACCTTAATAGCATTTGTATGTTTTCCTTTACCGTCAAGGTTTCAGATTCTTTCTCTACAAGAACATGGGAAATTAGAAGGAACATTACAGACAGAACATAACAGAAGTAGCCCAAGCAATATAATTGTATTCTAAGATACTCTATAGTATTTACTAAATAAAAATGATTTACCTGTATATAAAAATATATCTGCATAGATATAGGTATATAGAAAGACTAACTTATGCATCTATCTTTTGCTTATTTCCAAATTATAAGAATTCTAATCATTATGAATCTCTAATATGCAACATGTTTTCAAGATTTCAACCTAGAATAATTTTTTAAAAGAGTTAAAATAAGTAACTCAGAACAAATTACTAAAAGTTGACAGATGTTAAAAAATATATAGAACCCTTTGGAGAACTACTTCTCCAGACATCTGGTATTTCCATAAATAACAACTCTAATATTATTAAATTCAAGGGGTTCAACTGATTAATCAGCAATTAAATGTATGCTGAGCTCTTATTCAGTTTCTTTAAAAAAGGAAGTAGATAATGAAACCAATCTGTTTTAAACCCGAATCTGTTTCAACAAACAGCTTTTAGAAGGATTTGTGTGGCGTGATAGAGAATTATTCAATTTACGTTATTCTTTTGATTTTTATTTAAGGCTAATAGGTGCCCCTTCTGTTACTGCGGCAGAAGGTGGCAAAACATCCTCTGAGGGAGGGATCACTGACCCTAGTAGTTTCATTGCCATGACACTGAGGGGTTTCATGTAGACCAAAACTCTTGAGAATATAGGCGTGTTTAAAAAACCTTTTGAATCTTCAAAAAAGAGAGAGATCAAGCAAGATGATAAAGAGAGTGGTAGGAAATCTCACTCAAAGATGAGGGTATCTGTGGTTCTTTCCCTGACGGTTGGCACCTTGTGCTCAAGTGACCTGAGATTTCTTCTCCTCCAACACGCCTTTCCTGTCCACTGGATCTAAAGGCGTTTCCTGCTGCCCCACTTGACGGCTGTACCTGAAATTATTCTGTCTGTACAGTCATTTGTTTATCATCTGTGCACTCGCCAAAATACAAGTTCCAGAAGATCAGGGATCTTGTTTATCTGGCTTCAGCCGTGTCCTGCATGCCTTGGCCATAATCGCTGCTGAGTAAATATGTGTTGTAAAGGTGAAGGAAGCAATGAATACCCGAGTGGGAAGGGTTTGAATGTTTTCACAAATACACAGTAGATACTTAAATTGGTAATAGGTGTTTTACAATTTCTGTTTTACCTTCTAAATCTCTCTCAGATCCGTCCATTTCTCCTCCACGGCCATCACCTAATCCACACTACCCTCTCCTCTTGCTTGAACGAGCACCAGAGGCTCCTGTCGCAGTATCTACGCAAATACCAACCCACATACACGTTCCCCAGTCCACAGGCCTTCCTGAAGCAGAGTGATTTTTATTTTGAAACTCAAACTTTCTCATATTAAAAGCCTACCTAAATCACTTCGAATTTTCTCATCCCTCCTAGACCCATATTTTCAACTTACTCTCCAAGGTCTTGCAGAGCCTGGGGTCTGGCTCCTTTTCCAGGTTCTCCGTGACTGTCTTCTTCTCTGTTCTCTGCAGTCCAGCCAGGCTCCTTTTCTCAGAAGACTTTTTATTTGCTGTTGGGACTGCCTGGCATGTTCGCCGCCCCCCACCCCCCCGCCTTCCTCTTTAGCTCGTTATTAGTTATCCGGCTCTAAATCCAGTGCTTAACTCACTGCCTGGGAGCTGCCTGTTAGTCTAGGAAGAAGCTGCGGTGCTAAGCAGAGGAATACTAAGGTTGCAGTTCCTTGGCATTGCACCTCCCACTCGTTACTTGTCCAAAAGGAAAAAGCGTGAGATTTCGTTGGAGGACGTCCATCTAACATGTCCAGTCGTGGGAACTGTGGCAGAGGAGCTCCAGCTTAATCACCCCTTTGAGCAGTGTGCCGTCAGCCACGGTTATGCCCTCTTCTTCTCCTAAATGCCCATACTTTAAACCATAAAAGAATAGTACGTTTGTAGCCAATTCTTTGAATATTTAGTCATTCATAGTCATTCACTCAAAAATATTTATTGCAATTGAACATGTGCCAGGGACTGAGCCGTGAACTTTGATGGACCCCTGTTCATGCTGACCCTTCTACCTGTTATATATATACCTTTCCTCCTTCCCTTCTATCCCTTAGATATCCTTAAGTCCCTGTTGAAGTCCTACTGTTCTTTCAAGGCCTGGTTGAAACGTGACCTCTTATCTGAAGCTTCCCTGAACTCCTTCAGGCTGAATTAATTGCTCCTTTATCTGTGCTCCCAGAGGAGTTAGTTCATACATTTGTAACAGCACCTGTCACGTTGCATTGTAACTATGTGCATATCTGTGTCCTTTCTGGACTTTTTTCTTCGTGGCAGGAACCATATCCTGCACATACTTAAACCGCTCGCTCCCTTCTCTTCACAGCCCTGGCTCTCCTCACAATGCTTGGCACAGGACAGGCGTTATTTAAATGTCAGTTGTTGCTTTAATGCCTAGAGTTCCTCACACATCCATGGACACTGTCATGAACAGCAAGATGTAAACGATCATAAGATATATTTTATGATATTTTCCAGATGACTTGTTAAATAAATCCTTATGGCATTGTTGCTTTTTTAAGGGAAACTTTTACTATAGCCAAAATTCCTGAAGCGTAGAAAAGACTAAAACAATAGAAAAATACAAACTTTGCAAAAATCAGGGCAATATGAAATCTGAAAAGCAAGTGGGAATGCAACTATCCTTGGAAATTAGGCTAGGTCACCAAGGAAAGATCCAAAGAAGTAGCACAAGAGGGTAGGGACGTATGTAAGGGGACAAAAACACAAAAGAAACAGAAATGTTGTTAGAAAGGCAACATAAATATATATATCTATATCTATCTATATCTATATATATATATATAAAGTAAATGTTTTCCATAACAAAAGAATCAAGCAAGTCTATGAAAAATAATGATTAAAAGGAAAGATTTGGACATCACCCCAATTGCATTGTGTCATGATACCTCCTTTGAGGTTAGTCGCATTACCTTTGAGGTTTAGCTAAATTTGTGGCTTGCTCATACCTGAGGGATATTTAAGAATAGACAGTCTTAAGTCTACTACAAAATACTAAGTCTCTTAGGGGAACATTGCAATTATCTAGATTTTGATCTGAGACCCGTGAATTATAAGAAAACTCTGTGGAACTCTCAGATTCAGACATCCTGCCGAACATTCTTGGAAGAAGTAAGCCAGCCCGAGCCTGGAACCGTCTAGACATCTCCAGTCAGTTTTGGACTGGAGCATGGTTACTGGTTTTGAGTTATGCAGTAGTGGCAACTTTGATTATACTTCCCAGACTCCATGATGTTTCTGTTTTAGGCTGATCTTTGGCAGACACGTATGCTGCCTGGTGCACGGGGTTGGCTACAATGTCCCCAGACCTCGGCTGGGTAACCAGAGGCAGTATTGTGTTGACAGTTTGTTGTTGATCATCTTTAAGGGTGATCGTGGGTTTACCAAGTTTTGTTCCCTGCTCTCCCTGTTAATGCTGCTTTTGATTCATTTTCATGTGCTCTTCACCCAGCCTCTTTGGGTGAAAAGCAAATAAAAATAGATTGCATCCAATCCATTTGGCCCTATGGAAGGTTTAAGACTCAAAGTAAACCATTGAGGGAGGTGATTACTTTGTCAATAAAAAATATATATAAATAGATATAGTCTAAGTAGTATGTAAATAGTATATGCAAGTCAACAGGACCAGATGATGGAGATCTTTGTTGATTTAAGGGGGAGGCAGATTGCATTTCAGTGCTATTTGTAATTATAGTATTCAGTCTGTTTGAATGGTGAAAAGATGTTTGGACTCTAAATAAGAGAAAATATTGTATTCGTTTTTAAAGAGAGGAGAGGGAAAAGAATGAACCTTTTGAATAGATCAGCTAGCTTAACCCTAGTATTTAGCTAGTTATGGAAATATGATATTAATCTGTGAAAATCTCCAGGAGAGTAGCAGATGCTGGTAGTGAGCACAATGCCTAGAAATGTCAGAGCAGTTTGCTTATGTAGCAGATTGTATATTTAACAAGGAAGCAACGGATGAAAGACTTCTGACTCTGATTTTTCTAGGGCTCTCTCTGCCTGGACTCCATGCTCCCTCCCTCCCTCCCTCCCTCCCTCCGTCCCCCACCCCATATTCACTGCCTCTTTGGAAATCTACTCATCCTGCAAGACTCCACCATTATCAGCTCATGTGAAATCTTCCCAGGTCACCTTAATCTCCTCTGACACTGTGGTAGACAGTATAATGCCCCCAGCCCCAAAGATGTCCACATCCAGTGCCTCGAACCTGTGAATATGTTACTTTACAAAGGGACCAAGTGGCTACACATAATTTAACTCAATTTAATTGGATGTGACTAGATTAAGGACCTTTACTCGAGGAGATTATTCTAGATTATCTTCTTGGACCCACTGCAATCACAAGGGTCCTTATGAGTGAAAGGGGGAGGTGGGAGTTTCTTAGAGTGATGTGACATTAGAAGGCCTCGAGTAGCCATTGCTGGCATAGCCGATGATGGAAACAAACCAAGGCCTGGACACAGACTGTCTCTGAGAGGCTCCAGAAACAATGCAGCCCTGTTAGCGCACTTACTTTAGCACAAGACGACACATTTCTGATCTAAACTTCAGAACTGTAAGATAAAAAAAAAAAAAAAAAATTGGTGTTGTTTTAGGCCTCTAAATATGTGGTAATTTGTTACAGCATCAGTAGGAGACTCATACAGACCCCTGGGCACAATTTTTCACTTTTCTTCTGTGCGTCTGTATTATTGTACTGCATCTACAGGCACTTACTTCAGTGATCCCAGTGATCTGCTATGGACTGTCTCCCCATGGGATCCTCCCTCGACCACGAAACAGTAGGCAGTGTCTTATTCATGTTTGTTTCCCTAGTGGCCAACTCAGAGCCTTTAAATGGATCCAGTGCCTCACCAGCCTGCCCCAGGAGCACGGGAAAGGCCCACCTCAGGTTTATTTGTCTGTGGATTTGCTCACATATCCTTCTCTTTGCTGTTACAAGCCACTCTTCCATTGATTTCCAACCCCTTGACTCCTGGCTCAGTATCCCAGTTCCACTTGAAGTCTTTGCTGAGATGTGGAGACACAAGTCTCTGGCTCTGACCTTGGACACTGTCTTGCTCTTCCAAAGCCCAAGCAGGTCCCCTGAGATCCATATCAGTAGGGGTAGTTTCCCTCACTTTCCCAGTCACTCTCCTATTTCTCAATTCCTGGGAGTAAATTAGGCACTTGACATGAGTAGATACTAAGCAGATTTTTAAAAATAAACAGGCAAATGCATAATGCTTTACAGATGACTTCTTTTGTTAGGGAATGGAGAAATAGTCAAAGGGATCCAAAGATCTCCATCACCACATGAGACTGGAATATATAAGGTACAGCCCCAGGGCCCTCAATGACTTAGTCATTGATGTGGGTGGGTTTGGGTGCTAAGCAAGTTTGTAGATGTTGTTAGTTTACTAAAATCTGTAAGAAGTTAGGCATGGTGATTACAGTTCTATATTCCTTTTGGTTTTCATTGAATGCTAATGGTAAAGACCTACTTTCTTTTGATCACTTTCAAATATTTCAGAGAAATGGCTTTGACTGCGTCAGGAAAAACGTTAACAGAGGGCACCTCACCTCTCCCCTAGCACATGGGAAGAATATTTGCTTAATGGAAACGCAATTTCATAAACAGATTACCCAATGATAAAAAAATATATGCTGCCTTTATTTGAAATGTTGCCATAAATGTGGGTGTCATATCACAGAAGAAACGGGACCTGGAATTCTAGAACTCCTCATTGTATTCTCAGGTCTGTCAGTTGCTCCCGAAACATCGCTTAGTCCCTTTCAGCATCAGTTTCCTCCTCTCAACATGAAATATTTAGAATTTACTCCCAATTTCAACATTCTTTACCTTTAGTAACATGCAGGATATAACATGCCACAATTGGAAAATTATTTGCACTGTTGTTCATGTCGGCCCAAGAGCTGAGCTTATGTTTCCATGCAGAAACAATTTGAAAACCTGGAAAGAACCCAGAAAGCAAATGTTATAAAAAACTGAATTATTGGAAAATAAGCTTTATAAAGGAGACTGAAAAAAATCCATGTTACTTTGTTATTGGAATATGTTTAGAGTAGGCTTAGTAACAAATTTCAGTCCCATAAGAACTCAAGAAAGAGGAAAGGAAGGAAGATCCTCATAAATACGAGAAAGCAACAGCAAAGTTAGGAATCCACTAACTTTGGCCTTCTTTATAAGGTCTAATCTTGAGGGTGGTTCTTCACTACTTTTATTTTTCTCATAGTACCCACCACAGTGCTGGGCAAACCTCAGGAGCAAATGATTTGATCTCTCTTTATTATCATTCATATACTTATTTGACACAGCGTGTGTGTGTGTGTGTGTGTAGCAAATGTATCAAAGGAAGACATTTCTTTTTGAAACCTGAGAATTCTCCTTGTGGAGTCAGAGGTGACTTCTCTGTAGAAGTTAGAGAAAGGACCCTAAAGTTGTATTTCAGCCGGGAGCCTCGCCTCTCTCAAATACCCCAGTCCATATTTGTATACAGATTTCAATCACTTTTTACCTTTTAGTCAATCTGGGAAAAAAAAAATGTTGTTTGAACATGAGTTTCCCACAAAATCTTGCACTAGAGATGTATTTTGTACTTCTGGTAAACTAAGAGTGTATCTCAGTGCCTGTCTGGGAGCGTTCAGTGTATAAGAGTGGTGTTGAATGTCGAAACTAAAATTCAATAGCATTTGGGGAGAGATTGTGTTCTTTACCTATGAATGGAAATATTGAATAAAATCTAGTACCTACGAATGGAAATAGTGAATAAAATTCAGTTCACTTCTGTATTTAAGATTTTTTTTCTCGCAAGTAAACACTTTGATTGTTCTCTTCTAACTAGTAATTTAAACTGAAAACTGAGACTATTTTAAAGTGTAGGTTAAATGGGAGCCCGTGTAGAAGAACAGAGCACAGGTTGGCTTTTGCTTCTGGAGGCTATAATGAGGTTACTTTTACATTTGAGCCTAAAGTAGATCTGTTCTCTATTGTAATAGGCCTGGTGGCTGTAATATTTTACTCATTTTCAGCTGTAATAAGCTTTTGAGTATCTGAAGCTACAAGATTTATGTTTTTCGTCCAATTTGTTTTATTCCAAGGGCACTCTGATGGGGTAAGGTGTAAAACAGTTCACGGGAGACTTTCAATATTAGTTTCCTCACACCTGCAGTTTTTGGAAAATAATCTCTTTTTTCTAAAAATAAAAGTGAAATGTTTACAAGTACCTAAGGAACTGATTTTTTTTCCCTACCTCAACCAATTTATAAGATTGAGCTGAGTACTTTGGAAGCAGGGGGTAAAGCAAAAACTTGCTTTAGGGGATTTAACAAGCTTTTGCCAGTGGAAATATATTTTTGTACATTTTCCCCCTCTTGAATGGTTTACTGAAAAGCCCGTTGGGTTGAGTATATAAATGCTTACAGTGAATCATTTTTCTTTGCAATTTATATTCTGTTTCTCCAAGCTTAATCATGGCTTTTAACACTTTCTCCAGCTCTGTGCTTGCTTGAGATTTAATCCTCAAGTTTTTATCGTTTTCTTCACATCTGGTGGCACCGGACATCACTGACTAGAGGGATGTCACTTGGCTTTCCTGTCCCCCCTTCATACAGAGGCCATACTTTAGTCTCCTCTAATCTCGGAATCTACAATCTGGGTACATGCCAGAGGGTTGTCAGCCTAAGACTTATAGCATCCATCCTGCAGTCTATTTTGTGGTTGCTTAAAAAAAAAAATCTGCTCTGGTACCCTGGAATTCTGGATCACATGAGGTCCAGTTCCCTAACCCTATATGCATCCATGTAGTTCAATATTACTAGGATTATTGACATGCCACTTACCTGTCAAAAATTCTCGGGATCCCAGGAAGAAGTTGAGTTATGTCTCAGTGCTTGATCTGTTTGAGAATCCCTGTGTTTATTTCATCCTACAGTGAAACAGAAGCAAAACACTCTAGAAGCCCCTCAAGAATACTTATTTCTGACTGCCTGTGTGCTATCTTTAATAAGTATGATTTTGTTATTTTTCTGTATGTATTTTCAGTTGATCTAGAAGTGACATGAAATTACTAGCGTTACTAGAAATTGTGAAGCGGGTAGCTGTCATAGGTGATGCTCAGTGCATAGACGCTGAGCACGACGGGGCAGAAAAGAGCATGAATCAGCTCCTCAAAAATTCACAGTCTAATGGGAAATTTAAAAACTGCATATGCAAAACATGTGAAGTAGCTTTGCTTAGCTTTCTACTTTCTTGGTTTGGACAATTCCTCAATTACATTACTGAACCAATTTAAACTTACCTTCGTATAAAAGAGCAAGAGCCATACGTTTTTTTACTACCTACCTATTACAGTCTCAATAATAGATGTCCAGATAACTGCAGGAAATGTATTTGCCTTTAGAGCAAAACCAGAGGCATGTTACATTATTTTGGTGAATGAAACTTAAAAATTCCCCAAATCGTAATGTAATGGATTTCTGCAAACTGTATATTTTGTTGTAATGTATGACCAAAACAAAAAAAGAAAAAGAAGCACGTTATAGAACTCTAACTTAATAATTATGGCCAATTACTGATGCTTAGTGATAAGATAATTTGCAAATAGCCAAACATAAGATAATTACACAAATATTATGGTGATGTTCTTGAGTTTGTGTCATTAAAGAATTTCTGATATGGCTTTTATATCAGTGACTGAAAGGGAAAAGAAAGAATAAAAGGAAAAGCGTACAAATAATTATAGTAAAGCGAAGAGGAGGAAGAGGTGGACGAATTCCCCATGGCTGGAAGCATGTAAGGGTGAGAAATTGTCGTATGTGGAGTGTTAGGTAGTTTGGAATTTGCTATCCTAGTAACTGCACCTTCTATGGTTAGGATTTACCCACTATTAAATGAAATATTTCATTGAAAGTTGCTGTCTCCTGCTTTATTTAACCAGTGTTTTGCACTGACACAAAGTTATTGTCATTGTAACCTTTGTGCTCCTCTGGTTTTTTGCATTTCTGACAGGACTGTTTTCTAAGTTGTAGGCCCCGGGGTGGGGGGTGGTGTGTGTGCAAATTGAACCGAGATGTCCAAATACAACTTTACACGTGAGGCCTAGCTTCCGAATTCCTCCTGGATTTGCCCACTGTCGCAGAGAGAGACTTTGTAATTACCAAGAGATTATAGCACAATATGAAAGGGCCTGAAAGCAGGTTTCTTGCAAAGCAAGAATGTATTCAGCACAAACTTAGGAAGAATCGGCAGAGAACTGAGGCAGAGGTATCTGAAAACGTTAAGGCTTCAAGCAGAAGGTCCTGCCTGAAACTCCTAATTAAAGAAGTAAAAAATGCGTTTAAAAAATGCCAAGGGCCGTCATTTGTATTCTCTACCAAGAAAAGGGTCTTCTGAGGATTGTAAATGAAGTGATGGCTCTGCCCAAATACCCTGGGTTTGGCCTTTTTTTTGTACTCCAAACGTAATGAAAATGGAGCTTAATGGTACATAAATAAAAATAATTAAATGGAAGATAGTAGTAGCGGTGCATTACCTGAATTAATATACAAGATTAAGGGGCCAATAACCCAGAAACAACTTCACTATTTCAGTGTTTCGTATAAATGAGACAACTCTCTCAGACTAGAATAAAACGTAGCTTCAACGCTACCATTTTGCTTTCAGATTTAAAAACAAAACATTTCTCACGGATTGTGTTTCTGATGTTCTCTTTGACATATGGTTTCAGCACGTGTTCTTATTGAAACAAGCCAGATTATCAGTTATACCTCTTCTGGGTATGTCTTTTTAAATTGAAGCTTAAAATTTGACTTATTTTTAGTATTGATTTCATAGCCAAAACTAGAATCTGTGATTAATTTACATGTGTTAATTTTTATGTCCTTAGGTTATCTCTCTACTTGCAGAAATTTTGACAAATGCATAGAGCAATGAGCCGCGTAACATTGAAAGCTTGTAATCATTTGTAAAGCTGTTTCAGAATGGGTGATTTTGTAGAAATAAAGGGGCAAATTGAATTTATTTATTTATTTTTTTTATTTTGGGGGGGAATATAGCAGTTCTTTAATAACCACTTTAAAAAGAGTATAATATATAAAACTTTTGAATCACTTGTTATAAACCTGAACTGATACAATATTGTAACTCGCCTATACTTTGAGAAAAAATTGGGCAAATTGAATTTAGAAAAGAGAAAGAGACAGAGAAAACTCCAGTTGTGACTACCAAACGTTATTTCTTTTAAGGAACAAAAAAATCATGTATCAGATGGCTTCCTAAAATGTTATGTGTTTGACTTGCCAACATTGGATTAATAGAGAGTTTAAGAAAAAATCAGAAAAAAAATACCTATACCTCCTTTCTTATTAGTGATTATTCATTCTCTGCTCATGAAGAAGTCAGGGTTTTCATTGTCCTCTGCCATCTTTTAATCTCTCTTCCTTTCCTTCGCTGGACATGGACAGTGACATTGTCCTACCTGTTTTCCTCATCAAGCTCATCCAAAGAATCTCTTGCAACCCTTAACATCAGACCTTCCCCATGTATTGTAGACCACACTGATTTTCCCCTTCTTTGAACTTTCTCAGAGATGCTGTGTTCTTTTTCCAATCACTTGTTACTTAAACAGATATGCCCTTCCACCTCTGTTTCATATCCATAAGCCTTGTCTCATCCTCTAGCAAGGACAGCAGTCCTTGTCTTTAGGAATCTCCACTATGCTCTGGACCAACATTGTCCTGTAGAAATATACTCTAAGTCCCATGTGTAGATTTCAATGATCTCTAGTAGCCACTTTTTGAAAAACAAGAAGGAACAAGTGAAATTAATTTTCATAATGCATATTACTTAATACATCTAAAATATCATTTCAATATGTAATCAATATAAAAGTGATTAATGAGATATTTCACGTTCTTCTTTTGTATGAAGTCTTCAAATCTGGTGTACGTTTTACATTCCCAGCACATCCCGGTTCACACAGGCCACATTTCAAGTGCTTAATAGGAACTTGTGTTTTCTGACTCCCATATTGGACAGTGTAGCTCTAGAATATCATGCTCTAAATCAGTGTATCCAGAAAATTCAGATGCAGATGTCGTAACGATATATCCAGGTATCATACACAAAGTAAGAATCCACTTGCTTAAGCCGTCTGAGTCTTTGCTGCAATTAAAGTTCACTTGTGTTGAGCTGTGCTGAGAGTAATCTTATCCCTCATGCCTTCATAAGATGTCTGACTTCATTAATTTTAGAGATAGGCACTTAACGTATTCAGAAAATGTTCTTAATAGTTCAGAGTTTTTAAAAGACTCAGTGTTGTGTATCTTTGGACAGGTTAATTTCTCTGTGTTCTGATATTGGGATTTGAGGCCATTTTTAAATGAATTATAAGATCAAAGCTGTGGCCTACATGACATAGCATCGCTCCACCGTAGGAAACTTGCACATGCAGAAGTGCTGGGAAAAAAGGCACAGAGCCGCAATGAACAGCGGTGAGGTGGTGACACATAAGTGTGAGAAGGTTAAGACACGTGATTTGCAGCCCGGTTCCAACTCGGCTACTCATTTCGTGTCTGTTTAGCCAAATCACTTAGACTCGCTGAGTCTCTACAGCCTCCCTTGCAAACTGAGGAAAAGAACTCCAAGACTGTTGTGAAGACCAAGTATGATAATATATACAGAGGCAGCTTATAACAGAAAGCATAAGACACATGGAATATGTCATGACTACATTTAGATTGTAATATTTTCAAATATGAGGAATAGGTCATCAAGTTTGGATGATAACAGGCCCTTCTTGTCTACCCGTTTTTGAAGGGCACATTTTTAAACTTTCCCAAGATTAAAGGGAAAGTGATTCTCTTTTTCTGAACTGTTGTATTCAGATTTATTCTACCACAGCACCAAGCAGTGTTCATTAACGTATAGAATAGTACAGATAAAAAAATACAGGCAAACTATAAAAATCACATATTAATTAGCAAATTATGATGCACTTTTTGAAATTTGAAAAAGGGAACTTCTGAGTTCATAGTAAAAACTGTCTGTAAAGGTCTTTTGAAAGCTCTGTTCAAACATTACCAACCCCATTTCTGTTTTTTTGGCTTTTCTTCAAAAAAACAAACTTGTCAGAACTTATTTGGAAGATTTACAGCATTATTAATAACTTTACTTTGACAGAAAGGCATCCCGATTAGAAATCATTTTTGATGGTGTAAAGCTCTGTGGTTCCCATCACAAGGCTAGTCCTGGGCTCAGTACACGTCTCACTTAGAAAGCGATGCTGGGCTTTGTGCACCTCCATAGTGATGCTGGATTAAGCACCTTGCTCTCCCTTGGAAGAAATCCAGAAGTGACAGCTAGGACAGAACCAGGGGTCGATGGGCTACTGTGTGCATTGAGCTGCAGGGGACGTCTTCCATCAGAGCGCTGAAGTCAGTACTGCCTGCCTCTCTGCTTCTGAGTGCAATTGTCTGTGGTCTGTAAAGCACTAAATGGTTGGGCCTTCACTGCTTAGAGATCAGCCTTCCTCACTGGGCAACTTCGGGGCAGTTGAGATCAGCTGGGGTGCTACTGCCAGCATCTCCCAGCACCCATCCACTGGGAACCAGAGGCAGGGAGTCTTCCAAAGCAGGCCCTTGCTTATGGACTGCCTTGCCTTCCATTAGCCAACATAGAGCTAATCCGGCGATCTTTGGGGCATGGCAGAAAGCCCATCTTTTAATCAGGGTTGAAAAGCAGGAATTTCTAGTCTTTACAACGAACAGTGCATTCAGTGAGGACAATCTCAGATTCTTTAAAGCTTTATGTTAAAATAAGATAAACTGTACACTCTCTCCTTTCTTGCCTTTGGTCTTAGCATTTATTGGCTTAACACTTTAGCTCCTTGTTTGATGTTTTTCTCACCTTGTCCCCATTGAGAGGGTGAAAGATTGAATGAGGAAGAGATTTTAATGCTAGATTTTGTTTCTGAATTTTTCAATCTGAGATTTGACCTAATATCTGTACCCTTATACATATTCATGTATTTATATATTCACCCAATAAATAGGAATTGGATGCCTGTTGTATGCCAGAACTTATTTAAATGAGTCATAAAGTAGAAAAAGAAGTCCCTACCTTGATGGAGTTTGTGACCTGTTTAGAAGACAGAAAATAAACACATACACATAAAGTTACATCAGAAATGAATAAGTGCTATGTAGAAAAACAAAGCAGGAGAGGAAGTGAGAGATTTAACTTCTAGATAGAATGATTTGACGTGGGCTCTCTGAAGAGGTGATATTTGACCAAAGAAGTAAACCAAGTCAAAGGTGTGAGCTGTGCAAACGCAAGGGGCATTACGGAGAGCAGAGGCACCAAGGCTGCCCCTTGCTTTCTGTGCTCGCTTCACCCCGGCTTGCCTGTCGTGGAGGAAAAGGAAGGAAGTTTGAGAGAAATGAGGCCGGGGTCAGGTCAGGTAAAACCTTGTAAACAATAGTAATCACTTTTTTACTGTACGCTAAACGTGGTGGTTTCAAGTAGGAATGTTGCTGTGACCTGTGATTAAAATAATCTCTGAAGAATGGTCTGCAGGTGAGGCAGAATATACACTACTGGAGTAGACAAGGTGAGAAGTAAAGATACCTTGGTCTTGGATTTTACCATAAGTAAAGTCCACTTTGATTAAGCATGGGAGGCAGTAGCAGAAGGCACACTCTCCCCTGCCATCTAAGGTCAGGTAGTTACGGTAACCATACGTAACTGTTGAGCCCAGGACAGGATGTCTGTTGCCCTGGTACAAGTGACGCTAATACCCCTTGGCGCTCTTAGAATGAAGAGGCAGCCTGTGGAATAGGAGAAAATTTTTGCAATGTCAGATAAGGGTTAATATCCAAAATATATAAATAACTCATACACCTCAATACCAAGTCAAATGAAACAAAACAAAGCAAAAACAATCCACTTAAAAAATGGGCAGAGGACCTGAATAGACATTTTTCCAAAGAAGACATATGAATGACAAATAGGTACATGAACAGGTGCTCAGCATCACTCCTCATAAGGGAAATGCAAACCAAAACCCAACTGAGATCTCGCCTCACACCTGTTAGAATGGCCATTATAAAAAAGATAAGAAATAGCAAGCGCCGGTGAGGATGTAAAGAAAAAAGAACCTTTGTGCCCTCTTGGTGGGAGTGTACAGTGGTCCAGCCACTATGGAAAACAGTATGGAGTTTCCTCAAAAATTAAAAGTAGAACTACCGTGTGATCCAGCAATCTCACTTCTGGGTATATAACCAAAGGAAATGAAATCACTATCTTGAAAAGATATCTGCACTCCCATGTTCATTGCAGCATTATTCACAGGAGCCAAGACAACATGGAAACAATCTGAGTGTCCATCAATGAAGGAAAAGAAAATGTGATATATATATATGTGTGTGTGTGTGTGTGTGCGCATATATGTATGTATATATGTGTGTATAAATACATGTGCATATACATACATATATACCTATATATATATTAGTGTGTGTATATAATACATTTTATATATGTGTGTGTGTGTGTGTATATATATATATATATATATATATATATAATGGAATATTACTGAGCCATAAACAAGAAGGAAATCCTGCCATTTGTGACAATATGGTTGGACCTTAAGGGCATTATGTTAAGTGAAGTAAGTCAGAGAAAGACAAATACTATCGATGTCACTTATATGTGGAATCTAAAACATCGAACTCATAGAAACAGAGAGTAGGATGGTGGTTGCCAGAGTGTGGGAGAAATTGGGGAGACGTTGGTCAAAGGGCAGAAACTTCTAGTTATAAGATGAATAAGTTCTAGAGGGTCTAATATACAGCATGGTGATTATAGTTAGTAATATAGCCTTATATTCTCGAAAGTTGCTAAGACAGTAGATGTGCAGTGTTTTCACCTCACACATGAGTGCACACACCAAAACTGTTAGTTATCTGAGGTGATGGATACATGTGTTAACTAACTTTACTGTGATAATCATTTTGCAATAGGTACATGTGTATCAAATCAACACGCTGTACATGTTAAACTTACACAATGTTTTATGTCAACTGTATCTCAAACTGGAAAAATACAAATGAATACATTAATGAATATCAGAACTAAACAGAGTGGCTTAAAGTATTGCTCATGCCAAAAGGTAGAAAACATGGAGACATTAAAAAGGACTTAAAGGAAAACCATCCCTCTCTGCATGGCCTAGTCCTACCGACAAGACAGAGGTGGCAAAGCATGTCATCACTCGTCCACGTGCGTTTATTCTTGCAAGTGTCATGAAATGTACGAGGTGCTGGATGTTCAAATATGAATCTATGGAAGATGATTTGTGTCCCTGATGATTGTAGAACATTGCTCCAAAATACCACGGTCCCACCAGAGCTCTTTTCAACTGGATACTACCAAATCTTAAATAAGATCATTCTATTCAGTAAGAATAGACTTTATTAGCAAGGGCGGGAAACTTAAACCTCCTGCGGATTCTATATAAAGGGGAAGGATCATCAAGATAGGCGTCTTGCACCCCAAGTTGTTAAAAAATAATAGACAGACAATAAATTACTGCCCTGTGTCTGTGATGGTTTCTGACCTCTGCCTAAGTACTCTGTGACTTTCCAACTCCTAATCTTACTATCTGTGTTCCACCTTTGGATCCTGGCATCTTTAAATGGAGTCAACTTTAATGCTAACTTAATTTTTGATGCTGACCTGTGCCTTGAACCCAATCAGTAAACCATGAATGACACCCTCTTGTTTAATAATTCCCAGAAAGATGAATGGTGTATTTGCCATGATCTAGACAATTAGAGTATCACTATTATTACTACTATAGCCAGTTGTAGTATTACCATCATCAACAGCAACGATTTTCAGAGTATATGCTGTGGAAGAAGAAAAGAGAAATGAGTGACTCACTTCTTGGCCCTAAAGAACTTACAATGTGCACATAGTCGTTGCTCATTATAATTGATTGATTCACATTCCTGGCTATAAGGGAATTTAAATTTATAATTAAGGCTTACAAAAGGTCTCATTTTTAGACAAGTAATATTGCATGACATTTTCTCTTTCAGCTAGGGATTTTAGGGCAGTTTATAAATATTACCTTGATAAACTTCACAAAACCCCTCAGGTTGTATGTATAAAACTCATTTGCAGAGAGTTAATAAAGAAAAAACATACATTCAGATCAAGTGATCTGCCCCGAGTCAAAAATAGCTCTTAATACTGTCCCTTCCAGTTGGGTATACCAGTGAAGCCCACCCCTGCAGTATCACACTCTAGGAATTTTTTTTAAAGTATTATTTCTCTCAATATGAGCTGGTAAAGCAATTAGAATATGTTCTTATAACCTCATCTCTCAGGTTAGGATAGTAAGGCAAATATATAAGCATGGAAAGGACAGGGTTGGTCAAACGCTTTGCTGTGTTTGTAACTGCCTGTTACAGTGTGTATTATGGTACAGTAGGTAAAGGAGACGCAGATTATAAATGCCTTGTGGCCAACTTCTTTCCCATGTCATTTGTCTAGAATAAGAAACTACCACTTCTAGCAATGCTGACTTGTGAGGACAGCTGACACTGTCCATTAGGATGACGCCAACCCAAACCCAGCTTTTTATGAGGCGTGTAATCCACGGGTCTTGGGACCGCTTTCTGCACCTGCCCAAACCTTGGCCTCCCCTGCTGGGCCCACTCCCGAGACTAGACCACTCGCCCCACTTCCAGGCCACAGTTGCTCAGCGCAGGCTTCTGAACATCCTGCCCACTTGTTGCCATCTCCTTCCTAATGGCCAGCCTCCCCCGAGGCCGGGGCCCAGCTCTGTCAAGACGACCGATGTGCCCTCTGCGTCGGAAGGTGTGGTGGTTCCTGAACCCAGATGAAGCCGGCAGCAGAACCCTCATCCCTGGTCTGAACGTCTGTGGATTGATAGCGTCCTTCTTAGGGAAGAATCTTCCCCTGTTAGTGCTTTATGCCAAGTATATAAAGTGAGAAAGCACAAAGGCATTACCAAAACACTGAGGCATTGGAGAGGTGTGTCTCTCCACAGGAATTTCACAAGTAGAGGTGGGTGGGGAGAAAGAAAGGTTAGTCTGTATAAAATAACATGCAGCTCAGATCCTGGATCGTGTCATTCTAATGATTTTAGAGAAATAAAAGAACAGAATTGACTAAATGCAGGAGGTGCGTCTGGTTGGGTTTGAGTGAAGCAAGGCGGAGAGAAGAAACACTATATGAGTTGTGTGTAATTGTGAAACGTTTGCTATGTGTAGGCGTCTTAAGTTACATACACAAATATTGTCATTTAATTGTCATTCCCTGCCCAGATAGTTACTACTATTGTACCTATTTTGAAGATGAGGAAATTAAAGCAGAGAGGAGTTAAATAACACCCTAGGGATAGCTGAAGCCTGCGTCTGAACTGGTAGCCTGACACCCAGGTGTGGTTTCGCCACCATCCATGAATCCTCTTCAGGGAAGAGCAGGAAAAAAAGCAGAGGGTGGTGAGTCACTTTGGCACTTTGCAGGGCACAAAGACATGGAAAAGAGGCTAGAACGGGTGATGCGGGAAAAGAGGTTTTAAAGGCAAAATGAGGCCATACCATTGCTCATTAAGACACTCCCTTCACTGGGCTTCCAGGGCTCCACGGGGCGTGGTCTCCCTCCTGCTTCTCCAGAAGATCTTTCTTAGACCGTTTCGCTTCTTCCTCCTCGTTTTTCTCACCCTCAGATGCTGAAATGCTCACTCGGCTCCATCTCTGGATCTCCGTTCTTTTCAGTCTACATTCCCTCTCTCGTTGATTTTGTCCAGTATCATGGGTTCTACAGCTGATGATTCCCAGATGTTTCAATCCTGAGTCTCTTCTCGTAATCCACACTAGTATGTCCAGCTGCCTAGTTGGCACCTTCACTGGGATATCTAGTTAACACACTACGTGGCAAAGAAGTTGAAAAACCCTCACCCCTGCCTCGTTAGAGACATTCCCACCTGTCTGGTTTTCTACTTACTTAGGCCAGAAATGTTGGCTTCCTCCTCAGTACCTCTCTTTCTCTCATCCTGTATCCAATCGGTCAGTCAAATATTTAGGTTTTCCCTTCAAAATACCCCCCAAATCTGAAAGCATCTAATCATTCCATGGCTGCCACCCTACTCCGGGCTGCCGTCGGCTCGTTCCTGGACCAACAGCGCAGCCTCCGGCTGGTCCTCTTGCTTCCGTCCTTCCTTGCCCTCTGTCAGGTTATTCCTAACACACCGTGCAGAGCAGTCCTGTCAAGATGGGCGTCAGGTCACGTCACTTTTCTGCCTAAAGCCCTCCAGAGACATCTGGTTTTGAGTAAAAGCCCTCATCCTTACTATGGCCCACAGGTCCCTTCATGACCTTGGCCCCAGTACTCTCCAACCTCATCTTCTACTGGTCTCCCCTTTGCTCAACATCTAGGTTTCTTATTTTAACACTCCAGACATGCCCAGCTCAAGGTCTTTTTGTGCTCTTACCCCTGATATTCACATGACTCACTCTCTCACTTTGTACAGGTCTTTATTCAAATCTTGTCTTCTCCGTGAGAACCTTTGTAGCCATTTCATCTGAAATGGAAAGTTCTCCCTCACCTGCATTATTTGTTCTTTTTATTTCCCTCAACTGCATTACTTTTTTCTTCAGCATTCATTGATATCTAACATGCGTGTCTCCCTCCAACTGAAAACTGTATGTAGTCTAGTCTTTCTTTTTTTAATAACTTTAGCATTCCCAGCATTAGTACAGTGCCTGATATAGCATGCATTGAATGAACGAATGAATGAATTACTGTAAATCACAATGACCCCTACCTTCTCTTAACTTTTACAGCTCTATATTGTTCATTTGGAATTCAATTATAGTCTGCTATGATTTTTTAAAAGCTTTTCATGAGAAAACATCCTGGGATTAACAATTTGATTGTAACCTCATTATATATTATGAAAGGAGAGTATGAATATGCTTTTTTATCAGCCCGCCCCCATGCCTAATTCAGAAGTGCACAGTAAGGTGAGTGAATAAGTGAACAGGAAATTTGCCAGATGGGTACAGTGCAGTTGGTGAAGGATGGGCCATGGAGGCCAAGAGTGGGGAGGGCTAGCAGAGGAGACTGGAATCTGAGAAAGATAACTGAAAATTGAAGATTAAGGCAGAGAAGGTATAGGCACCTAACGTGGGGAGTCAAGCTGGTAAGGGCATCCTGCCACCGAAGTGAAACAGAGTCACCCCTGATGAATTCAGTATTTGACCCACATGCCAGCTTCTCTTAGTCAGGTCTTCCTGTTTGTCAGAGCTGTATTCGGCAGATGCCAGACACTGTTCTGTTAATTTTAAAAAATGGAAACAATCTAAGCAGTTGAGACAAATAACAGACCCCAGAGAGATTGTGCTCTTTTCTGTATTTCCCAAGCGTTCACACTGAATCAGTTCTTACATGCCGAAAGGTTAGACAATATAATTCTGGAACCAAATACAAACTTAGAGTAATTTCCAAGCGCCTCATTCTAGAATAATAAAAATTTAAAGTGCAATTCTGGCATATTTTAGACTCAAGGAATATATACGTACATGTATATGTAGCTATATGGCTCAGCAAACTGGTCGGGGGAGATGAGATGTATGTATATACGGTGTGCGGTGGAGAAGGGGGTGGTGAGAGGATTCGGGGGAGTGAGAAGGAATGAACCAAATCAGGACACAGTGCCTGACTTTGTAGCACACAGAAGGAGAGAATTCAGTGAGCAGAGCTAAGGCTTATTCTAACAGGGCTCATCAGCCCGACTATGTCCACAGGCTGGTAGAAACGTCTACAGAAGTCACGGCACAGGGGAAGCCAGGAAGAGAGAGGCCCTGAGGGGAGGTGATGAGAAATCAGAAGTACACTTGGTGAGAATGCGAAACCCAAGGACAGGTCGTGGAGGGGCTGGTGGTGTGTCCTGCACGTAGCTGAGAGTCTTGTGGCTGTCATCCCGTCCTAGCTCCTGCCAGGCGCCAGACTGCGGGGAGCGGCCTCGGTGTGTATAGCAATGCCCCCTGTCACCTGCGTCTTACGTTGGGTTACTGCTTCGGAACATGGTTATGCTTGACTGTGAAAGCAAAGATTTTGGTATCAAAAGTGATTCCATAGGGGCTTCCCTGGTGGCGCAGTGGTTGAGAGTCCGCCTGCCGATGCAGGGGACACGGGTTCGTGCCCCGGTCCGGGAGGATCCCACATGCCGCGGAGCGGCTGGGCCCGTGAGCCATGGCCGCTGAGCCTGCGCGTCCGGAGCCTGTGCTCCGCAACGGGAGAGGCCACGGCAGTGAGAGGCCCGCGTACCGCAAAAAAAAAAAAAAAAGAAAAAAAGGGATTCCACAGAGACACACATTCACTTCCTACCTGATGTTTGTTAGAACATAGGCTGTCACTAAATAAGCACCATTTCCTTATTTCTGTAATACTTGCAAATGAGCTAAACCTTGACGTTCTTTTATCGATCTTCTCCCTCTCTCAGGGACTTTTTAATTGACCTCTTTGCAAAATACGGAGCTATATCCAGCTGCCTTCCCCTAAAGACAGGTGACAGTGTTATCCGCACATTTGAATGTTGCTATTGAGTCTGATTTGTGGCGTGTTTCCATTGCTTTCAGGGTTCTCTTGAAATTCCATCGCTTGGATGTATCCCTCAGACTTCGAAATTCCCCTCTTGCCTCAGTTGTACTACATAGCTTCTGAGACTGTGTCGTGTGGACTTTTCTCGATGGGGGTGAGGAGTGGCTCTGTTTCTGTAGAAATTATGGCATGTGTCATTCTCAGAGTTTCTGGCTCCACCTTTAGCTCAGCATTTCCAAGAATCAGACTCCTTATTGAATGCGCTGTTCAACACCATGATTGTGCCTCTGTTCTTTGTAAATCAATGTCTCTTCAGCTCCTGTTAACTGGAGAGGGTTTTTACGTCTCCTGCTCAGATGAGTCTCCTCCTCCTCCTCCTCACAGATCTCATCTGAAAACACGAATTTTCTATCATTTCTTGGCCCCTTAATGCCTCTCCCTTCTGTTATTTAACTTTCAATTGTATCACTTAACTCTGTCAAGTATCCTGACATGCAGCTTGCACAAAAGCCGCTATCCATGCTGAAACTCGTCTTATTGTTGGAGACTCCTCCCAGATTAAAGATCTGTGCTTGTGCTTTGTGTATCAGCTTCATAGGAACTTCCCTGGATAAAAGAGACAAGGAATTTAACAAAACCCAGTGTTAAATCTTCTGATAATATATGTAGGTCAACCTAAGGCTGTTAACATTATACATATAAGCACCGACGCATTGAAGCACCTAACAGACAGCATCCCGATAGATTATCTGCTGTAGAAAATACAGATCCTTCCGTCGAGTTTATATCTTTTATCATAAAATTATTGTACACTGAGCCATCATGGTGTAGAAGAGAAATGATGAGGAAAGCAAGAAAGAGAAACACTTGAACTCATATCTGTCCCGTTTTGCCGTTAGACATATGAGTGACCAGTCAGGATCACTGTGCTGTTTTCACACCAGTTTTAGGATTGCAAATCAGTGCAGGTGATGCTGGTTCACTGCACCTCTAACCCTGCCTTAGCCATAACTCTTTTTACCCGTGCTTTGAGGATTCAGGCTCAGCTCTGAGTGCACTGAAGCAGAATTGGAGCATCTGGGTAGAGTGTCAGAACAGCAGAGCTAACATCAGTGCAGCACCCCATTGGCTTCCTGCAACCCAGACTACAAATGCTGCATCAGTGGTGGTTGAGAGGCTGTAGATTAGCTCGTATTCATATCTAGATGCAATGATTTGTGAAAACTTGTTGGAAAACCTCAGTGACATAGAAAATCATTTTTTTCCTGTGATCTTAATTGGGTTTGTGAATATATGTTGGTGCTAGTTCAGAGTACAATTCCACTGTTTTATTCTCAATTATTGTATTAATCTTCTGGTTGTTTTCCTTAGCATGCATGTAAACAAACTAACAGCTTGACCTACTTAGCATGTGGAAGAATAGCACTTAAAAAAAAACGATTTATGGTATATGCTCCAGTTTAATCTTTGGAGAAAAGGCTTGTGACATTACTGTTACTGTTACCATTATTATTTACTGTGGCCAAAGCTCTGAATTTATGTCATTGAATCATAAATCATATAATCATGTTTTTTTGTTTTTCTATCTTGTTCAATTAAATGACCTGAGTAAAGTAATATTGTCTTAGGTTTTGTTGTTGTTCATTTGCAGGCTGGTGATGGAACTTCCTTCTTTTGACTTCTAGATTCCTTGTAAGTAAATTTACGACCTTTTCCTAAAATTGAGAGCCTCTAAAAAGTTCCACTGTTTAGTTTTTACCTCTTTACATACAACATAAAAATAATTCTAAGGGGAATATATTTTTCCTAAGCAATTCTTTATATTTGCTGAGACTTTCTTGGTGATTTTACGAATTTGGTATATACATATGTTCTCTGAGCATCAGTGTCAAGAAAGTAACCCTCTAAACTTTCTTGACAATCATACTCGTAAAAACCTTTCAATAAATAACATAATGTATTATGAATACTCTTATTATAAGTTAAATACTAAGTGAACTCAGGTGAGAAAACTTCAAATAGTGAGAAACACATTTTCTTCTTTGATCTGCCTGCCAATGACGTTAATTTACTTGGTTTTCACTGAAACCGTGCTGATCATAAAAAAATTTCTTTGATATTTATGTGGACAATAGATGCCCTTTTATGAACATTATTATACTTTGGTAATAATTAATATGCATACCTAATTAACTATTTAGAACCCAGTGAGAACAATATTTCAAACAAACACAAAAACTATGCTATGTTCAGGTGAATCATTGAGGTTGCTGTTTATTCAATGCACCCCCCCCAATTAAAATTCAATACTTGAAATATTACACAAACTGCTTTAAGGTTTAATGTTGAAGGTCATGTGTTAACATGATGTGGCTATAATCAGCTGGGCCTTGATGTTGTGCTAACTGATGACGTGGCTGCTTCTTGGTGCCGTCTGCTAAGACACACTTGCAGAAAAGATCGGAGACTATACCAGCCGCCATTCCCAGGAAACATTTCTGAGGATGGGAAGGAGAAGCACATCATTCCAACCTCATGGCTTCCCACCCTTTCCTTTGGCCATGTTCTCCTTCCCAGTGGTGATCCTGGAAGGAGGTAAAGAAGGTATCTTAGATTCTAGAAAAAATAAGGAGTCCACTAAGAGATAATTGTGTTTTCTAAACTTGCTGGGAATTTCTGACTTGCACAGACTAATTGTATTTCAGCCAGGCTTCTGTTAGCCTCAGCATTTAGGATACTCTTGTCCACTCTCCTTGAGGTTGCTGTCGGTCATTATTTGTGTGCCAGGAGCTACTTGAATCTGTATCTCATTGGCTATATTTGCTCCTTCAGATTCAGTGGGGAGAGTGCTGGGGAGGGTGAGCTCTTCTGAGAGGCGTGCGTGGCGGAGGAGCACGGCCAGAGGGCCTCAGCCGTGGTGGGGCTGTGTGGTCGTAACATGTAGCTCTTTCACTCTTCCTGTGCTTTCTAATTTCATAAAATAAATGTCCACGGGAATGACACGACTTTAATATCTGAATAAAGTTTGATATTTTTCTGGCAAAACAGCCCATAATGAAGCGTGGATATTTGTTTACACATTTTTAAGAAGTGTTGCACTTGGGTGATGTTGACACATCACAGTTAGACCAGACTGTACTGGCTTCCTCAGACACACGGGAGCGTCCCTGTTGCACAATAATCTACACTCACATCTACAGCCATGTTTGGACGATGAAGAAGAGGACAAAGTAGGCTGGAAAAAAGTCAGCACATGCTCTTAAAGTGATGCAGCGATTGGGAGTGACGGGGGTAGAAATGGAACATGCTTTAAAACAAGTGGGTTCTTTTTTAGAAGGGGGGAAACAAGAAACATACAGTTTGACACGTTATTATCGCGAATTAATTTTCTAGTCGTTATAGGTGTGCTGTTAACGGTTCTGATTGTGATAAATTTGTTTGGAATCCATGTAGTGCAAACATTTATTTTTAGAACTGTTTGTCACTTTAAACTAAGTAAGCCATTTCCTGGTTTTAATGAATTTACTGCTTGGAAGCACTAACCGTAAATTTGCAAGACCAAGTGAGTGAAGCTGCCCCCTGGAGGCTAGTGCTAACCTCCCCTGTGAGCATTTCCTGGTGGGAGTTTGTGTTTTGAACGCCTGACTGCCTTCAGTCAGTAATGCGTTATTTTGAATGCTGTGCTTGAATATCAAAGCCTGTTCTATCTTCACTGAAACTGTCCCTTGTCAATCTAGTGCTTTAAGGTGCAACTCCAAAATATTTCAGACATGTTTGTCTTCTAGCCGATCTGCACCCCTACCCCCAAGTTTAGGGAGCGTCACTACAGATCACGTGCAGTGAATTTTCTTTCAGTCACCAGTTATGGTCGATCGCTCCAAGGTGAATCGTATGCTGTGATGCTCTCGGTATACTTTGCAGTATTTCTCACTTGGCGCCAGATTGACGTCCCTGGTGTTACCACACCTCTGGCATTTCTTCTCCTCTTTTTCTTGCCTCTTCCCGAGAAGCCTGCTCTCCTACTAATACCGAATCTGAATCCGGCCTCTGTACCGCGACACCGAATTAAATCTCAGAGACAGAGTTCTTAACCGCTGTGCCACCAGGGAAGTCCTAAGTGTTTATTTATGTGAGTAGTTCAGCTGCTGTTCTAACAGTTTTAGAACTCCCCTTACATAATAGAATAAATTCCAAAAGATTTAGAGAAGGCCCGTGTTTTCATTCTAAATACTCACTGGTATTTCTGCATGTGGATTTGATATTTGTTTCTTTGATCTTGTATTGCCTTTTGATACTTTCATCTATCACAGGTACTTCAGAAAAAATGTAATAATGTTTAATTTGGACCGTGATAAAATGGCTTACATCCAAGTGTTCACACACACATTCATTCATTCTGGGAATACTGATATAAATCTGATCAAGAGCCTGTATTCTTCTGCAGCAGACCTGTGATGTGGTATATGGTGTGGCATATTCCATGATGACAAAAGAAATCATACGCTTTAAGACCCCAGATAAGGAAGCAGTTACTCTTTTAGGGATGGTTGCAGTAAGCTTCACTGAGATGTTGCATATTTGTTTGGTGTCAAAAGAGATTTAACAGTTTTTCAGGTAAAGAAAAAATACGATATATATATGATTATAAAATAACATTTATTGATCACTTACTAAACATCAGATACATGTGTATGTGCTTCACATATGTTAACTCATTTAATCTTCTTAACTATTATTAGTATTCTACTCTACCAATCAAGATAGGCACAGAGTAGGTACATTATTTGCCCAAGGCTACGTAGCAAGACAGTAGCAGAGTCAGGATTCAAACCTAGGCGATCTGGTTCAAAAGCCCAAGCTCATGCTTAGTTTTCTGGTATGCGAGCTCTGATGACTTCGTAGAGCGTGGGTTAGAGCAGGGAGCCTCCCGAGGGGCAAGAAGGAAAGCTCATGCCATTTCCTAGATGAGCCATTGTTCAGGGGGACATTAAGGACGTAGTAACACCCACCGAAAGAAAGAAGTAGCAAGTTTGAGAGAGCTTTCTGGGGTTGGAGCAAGTGTGGTGATAGGATTTAGGGATTCATTGGTTGTGTGAAGGAGAGAAAGAGGTGGAGAATATTCTGTTCTGTATTCTACTGTTCTGTAGTCTACTATTCTGTATTCTACTATTCTTTATTCTACTATTCTTTATTCTACTATTCTATATTCTACTATTCTGTATTCTATTCTGCTGTATTCTGTATTCTAATCTTCTGGCTTCGAAGAATGTAGACATATTGTTCATCAGATCAAAAGTAAAAGAGTTGGAACACATCTTAGGGAGAAAATACTGGATCTAACTGCAGGCGTGCTGACTTGAAGTTCTCATCACAGTGGAAATACTCAGGGAGTCGTTGGGAGGGTGGGTCTGGAGCCTGGGAGGACAGGTGAGCTGGAGAGACGCAGGTCTGGGAGCCGCCAGAGGAGGGCGGTGTAGGACCTCCGGGAGGCAACGGAGAGCACGTGGGAAGATGCCTCACATGTAGGCAGAGGGGAGGACCAAGCAGAGACCTCAGTGTTAGCAAGGCAAGCTGCAGAGGCAGAGGAAGTTACTGAGGACATGAGAAAATGCAGGGGAAAAAAGGGAGTTTGAGAACAGGTGGGAGAAGAAAACTTCAAACATTGAAGTGGTCATGCAGGCAGGTACAAGCTTGACTAGGACTGAAAGAAGACATTGAATTTTGCAGTGAACAGGTCTTTGAGTAAGGTTGTAGGATGGAAACCAAGAAATGAGTATGATTTTAGTAAGTGAAGACTAAGCGTGGACCACCTTGCAAAATTTCTGCAAGGTGATAGCTGTGTCACAGGAAGCGATTTCTTTTTGTTTGTATTGATTTGTTATTTCAGGGTGAAAGAGCCTTGAATGTTGTGTGTACAGAGAGGAAAGACATTGTGAAGACTGGAGATGAACAGTATTAGGGACGAAGGGATGATGGAGAACCGGGACTTGGACAAAAGAGAAAGATAGAGACAGTGTGGAAATTACACCCCAACTTCACGTGTGCAGGAAAAGAGACAGTTGTTCCTTTGGAACTGGAGGTGAGACAGTTAGAGTAGGGTCCCTGCAGGTAGGTTTGGAGGTGCAAGTCATGCCTTTAATGGATTTCATTTTCTTCAAAGAGATTAAGTGCTCAGCAGAGAATCACAGGAGAGAACTAAGACGAGTTGAAGCTTGAAGTTAGAAGACATTTCATGATAAAAGGTTGCTGAATAAAGACAAAGCCAACCAACAAACAAACCAACAGCACTGTGGGCAGCTCCAAGGCTTTACTGAGGCTGGAAACCATCTACTGGTCACTTAATCACTTTACCTGACTATATGATTTGCTTTGGCAATTGTTTGTCTCTTTTAGGAAACAATTAGAGCCTTGTTTGACTTAACCTTAAGGAACAGGGGGTTACTGTAGATAAAGTTGTGTGGGGATATAATGAATCTTCGTGGAGTCCGCAGTGAAACTGAAAGTCATTCAGAATTATTCAGGATACCTCAAATCTCAAGCAATGCTTTATCACCACCGAGCACCAAGCACCTATCGTTGGCATCCAGATCTGTTTTTATTATGCTTTTTTCCTCACCTACAAACATGAGTAAATTAATGGGCTTCCCTATCAACTTATAACACAGCTCTGTGTGTCAGGGTCCCCCAGACCAACCCCAAGTTCAGTGTTTCACTGGAACTCACAAGACTCAACCAAAGTCATACCCATAGCCTCGTAGCCATGATTTATTATAGCAGAGGATACAGTGCAAAAGCAGCAAAGGCAGAGTACAGGGTGAAGTCTGAAGGAAACTGGGCACAAGCTTCCAGGGATTCCCTCATGGCGGAGTCACACAGGACACTCTGGACGATCCCAGCAAGGAGTCCCAACAGCACGTGTGAAACCCTGTCTGCCAGGGAAGCTCGGGGAGACTTAGTGCCGTGGCTTTCCTTGGAGCAGGCTCCCATGGACAGCTACTGCCTGGAACATTCCAAGGATCCTGACTCCCATAAGGAAAGCAGGTGTTCAGCATATCCTAGAACGTTTGCACAAACAGTTCAGGCCCAATGGGCCACTCCATGAGTTTGGCTGGTGGGCGCCCTCTCAAAATCCAAGTTCTTCGGTGCCAACCAAGGGCTAAACTTGTGAGCAGTCTCGCAGAGGGCGGCAGTCAGGCCTGCTGGGTTACCCTTCTCTTCACACTCGGCCTCTGTTCTCTTCCTGTCTCTCTTCTCTTCTCTTCGCCTCGTGATTTCTGCTTATGTAGATACCCTGCCCCTTCCTCAGTTCTGCCGACACCTTCTCTCTTTTCTGGCTTCTCTCCTCTCGGCTGTCCATTATCTGTGAGTCTCCTTTGGAAACGGGTTGAGGAGAGAGCTTCATCAGTCCATCCGGTCCGTCTGGACCCTGCGAGGCGGAGCTCTAACTGCTGGCCGCTCAGAGTCCCTGGGGCAGGCCTGTGAACGCGCTGTGCTTGCTCCAGTCAGCTGTGAGTGCCAAGGCGGAAGCAAGTGTTGAGTTTTGCTCAGAATGTTCTTTGAGCAGCTGAGACTCTCAGGTAATTAAATAGACTCCTTTCCAAAGCAACGATATCCCTTTTGCAGGGACCCGGAACAGAGAGAGATCATAGTTGGGTTTACCCAGGATTGGGGAGTGATTAGGATTGACAGAATGACACAGGATTATTAAAAGTTATCAGTCCCAGAGCACAGACTTAAGAACAGAAATGTCATATTCACCCTGCTAATTCGTCTTTTAAAAAATCTTCTTAGAGCACATGCTTTATTGGTTTTTAGTTACCTATTAAATAGAACCCAAATTTGTTATCCTTTCGTTATCCATCTCTGCAGTGTCATCAACCTAACTTCCAGTCTTCTTTTCTAAAACAACTCTACCGGAGTCGAATAGAACTCTTCCTTATTCCCCAGAGAACACTTTGGAGTTCTTGACTTTATGCAGTTCCACCTGACTGGAGTGCCATTTTCTGGGATCATTATGCATCTCTCGTGGTCTAGTTCAAATGGCACCTCTTCCAAGAAGCCTTCTACAATCATTCCAGAAACTGAAGTTACCTTTCCCTCTTCAGTGGACTAACGTGTGATGTGAAATAGGACACTAAGCAAACATTCCTTGGAATATTTTTAGCTCCTTAGACTCAACCAGTAGCTCTTTTTGAGTGTAAATAAAGCTTTAGCCCCTGTTTTATCTACCTTAGCAACTCAACGGTATTTTGCGTAGAGAGTTGATAAATATATCTGAATGAGTGAATCAATGAATCTGTCAGTATGGCATGCACCAGCATTATTAGGCAGATACCCCTTTCTTTCAATTATAGTGGCTCCACTGGACCAATTTTACTTTTTTTTTTAATCACTTGAAACTGGATGTCAAAGAAATTTGTGAGTTAAATACTAATTAGGTGGAAACGTTTACGGTGAAAACATTAGCTCCTACTCTCGCCCGCACAGTACCTGCTATGTATTCAAGTTTCATTGTCATCCTGGGTGTTTTTGACAGAAGCTCCATTACTTTTACAAGTACCATCAAAATGTGTTATTCTTGAACCAGTTCTGTCACTTGAAGGTCACATTAATAGAGGGATGAGAAATGCCCAGCTCTGTACAGCGCTCCTAGAGATCCTGGCAGACGTTCGTGCTGCTGCTTGATTTGCAAAATGGGAAAATGCCTTTCTGCCCCGTAGGTTTTGTTTTAGTAGATCATCATATTTCAGAGGTGAAATATGAAACAAAAATTGAGGCGTTTGACTGTAAAAAGCCCAATTTTATTGAACTTTACTCTTAAGGAGTGACGTGCAAATTAGAAAGCCCTATAGAATGGAACTTATTGATTATACTGCTAAAATATTTGTATGCCATCATATTTAGAAAACCTTTCAACATCCTCCCCATAGAGGTGATGTGGGCTTGCCTGACTTAATTACTTTAGTGATTGGTGTGGATGTGTGTGTGTACAGAAAGCAAAGGAGAGGGCAATTAGCCAGATGTCAAAGTGGTGAAAATGATGAAATACGACACGTGCTCTGAGAGGCCAGTGTGCTTCGGTGTCCTATTTCCTCTTCTAATCTTGAACGGAATTTTAGTATAACAGGAAAAAATTTAACTTCTTAACACACAGTAAAGTTCTTCCTTCTTTAAAGAAAATGAAATCTATTGTCTGAGAAAATGAAGTCTCTGTCTCAATGATGTCATTAGGGCAACACGTACTTTCTCATTTCTTTCTTTAGAGTTCTTATCAGTGCCTGGTGCAGTGAGTTCTCAACTCGTGTTGATCTGCTGATTATCCATCAGTCTCCTATCTCAGTTGAACTAAGTGGAAAGATAGTGAAATAAATAGAGTCAGTTTCAGTCATTCTTTCTTTTACTCTAGAATTTAGACATTGAACTGAATATCACTAGTGAAAATCATTTAAGAGTTTCTCCTTCCTTGCAGATCAAAGTAAAACTTATAAACCCACGGATTTGAGAGCTTAAAGATATTTGAGATTGTCCAAACCATTGGTTCTCAGCCCTATTGGAGTCAAAGCTCCCTTTCACACCAAATAGTTTATTATAAAAACTCTGTGAAATGAAATTCACGGAAAATATAACTTGCGTATAATCATCATTTTAAAAAATAACATTATGCAGTTATATAAAGAAGAGATAAAAGTAATTTGTAATAGAAGAATACATATGTCCACATGCACATAAATACTCCTGTGTCTCTATAATAGAAGACATTGTAAACTCATTTCGTCTTGCACCTACACATAGGGGCACAGTGAATGCACAGTTATAAATGCAACCTTATAAGTGTATTAACACAAATTGCCATTGGTGATGTGATTTTCTATAATGAGGAATAAGTTTTAGTAAAATTCTAAACAGAAGAGAGTGCAGTCTTTCATTATGTGGTTTTGCACTGCTGGAAAAATGTATGACTATTAAAACTTAGCCAAAAATATCTTGTGTTCATAATTAAAGGGAGTTAGGTGATAGGGCTCGATAGTTGCAAACAGGCGTTCCCTGCCGAAGCTTTACACTCCAAAGCTCTACACGATGGGAGGCTTCTCTTCCCTCCATCTGCCATGTCCTGTGCATTGCCGGGTGTTATCATTCCTGGCTTTCACCCAGTGGGTGATTGTAGCGCATTCAAACATGGTAGCACCAAAAGTTGCTTATCCACACATTTTTAAAAGTCCCTTGGGGCATTACTGCTTCTGCTGAGAACCTCTGTCTGATCCTACACCTTCATTTATGGATGAAGAGACTGAAGCCTGGAGAATTGAAGTAACTTACCTGAAGTCGCACAGCTAGTACAGAATATAGCTGAACTAAGTGATAATCTTGGGTTTTGGACTGTACTGAATCAGCCCTTATGCCATCGCAGAAGCTCTGATATAGGCAATGCCGAATGGAACAGTGCTCCTGGGAACAATGGCTGTAACCTTGCCAAGGATACCATACGCATATGTTAAAGAACCCAGACAGACACCCCAAAGGGTCAGTTTATTTCCTGAATGCAAATAAACCAAATCTTCACCTTCTTTTCCCAGTAATCTCATCCATCATCTTGTTGTCTGCTTATACAATCTTCCTTCCCACTCTTGGAAATGTCTTCCAAGTCTTTCCAAGAGCGTCACATAAATTCCCCCTTCTGTCTGACACACATCATTTCCTCTCTGTACAGCTCCCAAGCGTCGTCTTCTTTACTTTTCCCACAAATATTTCCCATTGTTCATGGTGCTTACAGAATTGCATGTTCACCTCCCCGATAATTGCACTTCTCTGTATGTACTAGTTTTGCCTGTTACGTCAATGAAGAGTTTATTTTCACTGGTTTTATCTGTCCTACTAATGGATCAACCCTGAAGGAGCAACTAATTCCAGGCATCTAATGCCTTGTCAAACACCCTGTGGCCACTCCATGAATAGTTGACTGATTTATATCCAGCTAAGGGACTGGGATAGGTACAATTCTAATGGTAACTTAATACAGGCTATAAAAATAATGAGATTATATAAAATGTAAGCAGTTCCAGATCCTTCAAATATTTGTGATAAGTAACAAACTCTTCTTTGGAATGCATTTCATGACATGATTATTGAAGTTTCTGGACGGATGACTATTTTGTCCTAGTTGCTATGGGCCATCTCCAGGGAGACTTCCTGTAGCACTCTTCACGGTGGAAACTGATCAGTAGAAGGGTCATCCAATTAGTTTCCATTGCTCCAGGCAGAACTCTACTTAAACTGTCATCAATTCTTAACAATCTTCAGAGAAAGAGATCCTACAGCACCACACAGTAACCAGACCCTTATGTCAAGAATTCATCCTCTCTCTCTCTCTCTCTCTCTCTCTCTCTCTCTCTCTCTCAGAAAAACAAAACAAAAACCCCACTTATTTAAACTTACTTATTTTTCTTTTAACATGTTGGAGAATAGCAACGTTGAGTCAAGATGATTAGTATGAAACAACTAATAAACTTGAAGATGTTAAGCCATATGTTTGTTCACTTGCATTGTGCTGAAGAAAAGAGCAGTGACTTTTTTTGTTTCTAACATCACTCCCACCCCTGCATATTTAACCAACTGTGCATTGAGTCACTGTGGGTTTTTAATATGTGCAACTGCCTTCTCTTCTGCCTGTTGCCATTTATTAACAGATATTTAGTGAGCAGCCCCTGTGAAGTAAATTCAGTGCTAATCTCTGGGAAGTTAGAGATACAAAAAAGTCACTTAAGGGCCATGTCAAATATGTATGAGAATTTCTTGTCACATTAAACCCACAGCACTCAGTAATATTTAATATATACATTAAATGGCACAGGGTTCCATCAGCATGTAGTAATCGACATCAACCTACTCGTGTCATTTCATCCATTCATTCATCCAACAAATACCTATCTCCATATTTTGCACCAGGCCTAGACCCTGGGGTCACAATAGTGAATAAAATATTTATAGCCTCCCTATTCATAGAATTTACATTTTAATGAGTTAGGAAGATATTGATCAAAAATACCACATACCTTCGTAACTGTATATCGAAAGGTGCCCTGGACTAGTCAAGGATATCTGACCTAGTTTGGAGAGCAGGATACCAAAGAGTGGATAGATAAGTTTCAAATGACAATGTTAAACCTTAACTTAGTAGGAGTTAATTAGGGAAAGGTGGGAGGAGGGAAATAATCCAGATGAGGAAACAACAGGTACAAAGCCCAGGAGACAGAAAACAGAAGAAACAATTGGAGGACCAAAGGCCTGTCTTCCAGCAAGTGGAAAATAAGAGGGAAAGGGCTCTTTCTGATGTTGAAATGGGAGTCAGGAGCTAGATCACTGAGTGCCCATGGGCCATGTAAAGAATATAGTTCTCTGTACTAAGAAAAATTGGTAGCCAGTGAAGGCTATCTTTTGTATTTTGAAAATATCTGTTCACCTGCATTGTGGAAAATTCATTAAAAACATGCCACCGTAAATGCATGTAGACCTCATAAAAGGATTACAGTAGACAAAGCATATTAGGGATACAGTTAGGATTGGGGATTATTGGTGACCATGGAAAGAGGGGGCATGGGTTTGAGAGGCATTTAGGAGATAAAATTAACAGTTATTTTTGATGGGTTGGATTTGGGTGTGTGTGTTGGCTTCTACTTTTGCAGCGTCTAAGTAGAAGGAGTAGCTTCACTGAGAGAAGAATTGCTGCAGGACTGGTGTGGGTGAGAAGATCATCAGGACCGCCGTGGACAGGCTGGTTCTGAGGTTTGTTTTTAATATGAAAGCGGACATGACAGATAGACAGGGATGGACATGGATTTGGAACTCAGAGGAAAAGCTGTGTATGCAATTTAAGTTTGGCATCATCTGGGTACAGAAGGCACTTGAAGCCACGGGCAAGCGTGTAGTTGCCCAAAGAGAATACATTTTAAAGATGTTTATGTGTACTTAGAACTACACATTTGAGGAGCATAATCCATAGGGAGAAAAATAAGCCAATAAGTGAGAATGAGAAATACAGGCCAAGAAAGAAGAAGAAAGCACGATTCCAGATGCGAAAGGGTCCAAGAAAGACAATGGTCAACGCTGTCCAACAGCTGAGAGTCTAAATAAGATGAAGACTGAGGCACCACTGTTGATTGTAGTAATAGAATTTCTGGATCACTTTGTAACAGCCTATAATGATGTGATGAAGGCAGAAGCTGGATTGAATAAGTGGAAGGTGACACAACGGAACTAGTGAGTATATGTATAAACAACTTTCTAGACAAGCATTGCCATGAATGGGAAGAAGAAAGAGGGCAATAGCTGGAGTTGGAGGAGAGTGAGGTGCAGGGAGAGAGAAGCATTTTCACGTGTTGATGGGAAGCTCCGTGCATTAAAAAAAGGTTCAGCCGCAGGGGGACGGAGCAGATACTAATAACAAGCTCCTGAGGAGTGAAGTAGAGGGAAGTCAGAGGAGACGTGACTTTAACCTGAAGGATGTGCATCTGTTCTGTTGTTACGGAAGAAAATGAGTGAAAAAACGGTTACAAATGCAAGTATAGTTTTGATACTGAGAACTTGAGTGAGTTCCCGTCTGATGTTTCCTATTTTCTCCAAGAATTCAGTGGCCTGACATCTGCTGAGGGTAATGAGAGAATAAGATGATGTAATCAGAGCTTTGCAAAGAGTCCGAAAGATCAGACATAGGAGTTGAATAACATCCTCAGGAAGCGATGAGCGTCTAGTTAGGTTTGGTTTTCCTGACTTCATTTTAGTGCCAATCCAGGCCCTGACTTCATTTTCGTGCCAATCCAGGTGAGTTCGGTTATCCTGACCTATTAATAAGTTATTAATAATTCATTTTTATTTCTGTAGTTGAACTCAGCTGCCTGGAGGCAAGTATGGAGAAAAAGGATATTTGGGTTCATCCAAGTTTGAGGAATGGCCAGACAGAGATAAGAGGATCAAGGCAGGTTAGGTCAGTGGCAAAAGACTTACTGACTAGACCATGGGATGTAATCTGGACAGAGAGACCTGTGAATTCAGGAGGGCAGGCAGTACACAGGGTGAAGGTAGTGATATTTGCCTCCTGGATCCTTGAATACACTGAAGAATGGTCATGGTGGGAGTAGTTGAATAAATAAACTGTAAAGTCGAGGAAACTGTGATCAGAAAATGGGATGCTTGACTTAGTGATTTTATTGATGGAACAATTTCAGTAAAAACAAGATTCTGGCTAGATCCATGTGAGAGAGGAATAGAGTAGTGGTTAAAAATTCACTGGATGTGTATACTTATTGCTGAACTGTAATATGATTGAGAGAAAGAACCATATCCTGTACTCTGTTTGGCACATGGCACATGGCTGAAAAGGTTTTCTTTCCAGTGTCAACTAACATAGAATTTACTTGCACAACAGTGAACGCTGAACAGACCTGCTCTTGTGGCTTTTCTCTTTATGCCTTTCAAAGTTTACATGAACACTTTAATAGGCCTCTTTCTTTGTTTCAGATATGAAAACCAGAAGCACAGGGTGAATAATGTACGTAACAGCTTATAGCATTCAAGACAGTTAATTGTAGTTATGGGTCACATGTGTGTGGGGCAGGTGTGTAATGATTATCTTTTCTCCTGATTCTTCAGTCCGTATCTTTAAGTCTATTCCTCATATTATACAACACAATAATAGAAGAAGATCATGGACAATACAGGGAAAAATGTTAAGGAAACATTTTCTCAGGCCATGTGCAAGAACCATTCAGCCAATATCCTGTGAGGTCCTAAGTGGCCATTTGCAAGTCAGCAAAAATACACAGGCCCAGTCACACTGCAGTCAGCAAGCAGAAGGTGGATGGATGCTTCTCACCAGCCTCTGCTGGTGATTCCACATAGTCATGAAGGCTGTGGGTACTTCTGCTGGTGCTATTGCTTTTATAAGCAAAACAAAAGCAGTGATTAAACGTACAAAAGCTCCTTCCTAAAGGGCTTTCTTTCAAAGAGATACCTGGGAGAGGATGTACCACCCCCAAGCCAATGTTTAAAACCTCCTGGAAGCAGTATTTGTGGCAAAATCAAAAGTATCCCTGTGGTACCAGTGAGGACAGCTCTGGCAAGAATCGTGTGACAGACACGGTTTTCAGGGAAGACATTGTAATTTTTGTGATACGATGACAGCCCAAGCCTTTTAACATCATAACGTTCTGATCATTTTTCCTGTCTGGAATATCGTCATGCCTGGGTGGGCAAGGGGTTATGAACTGTACAAATTAGAAAGTTCTTTCATCCACTCGGCACAGAAATAGTGGTCTCCATCCTACCATAAGTGCGGATTTATGAGTATTCAACAAAAACAACCATCAGATTTAAATTAAGGATTTTTTAATTGTTCAAATAATCGGCTGAGTCATTTAAATTGTTTTTCTTTCTCCACTTTGTTAGCCAAAGTTGTTCATTCTGGCTGTAGGGAATTAAGATACATGGTAAATGTGTGTTGATTGATAAATATTAAAGAGGCAGGAAAGAAGACAGCTCAGTGGAACTTGAGGAAAGGGGCATAATTGGATATTTATTCTTTCTCCAGCAGTGGCACATATTCCTGAGAAAGTTTTTAAACTTTAAAATCATTTTAAAAGTTACTTCTCAAATTGGTTTCAGAAATATTTGACATTTTCAAGAGTTTGGGGTATTTATTTATTTATTTATTTAAGGGTACTTTAATTAATTAATTTATTTATTTTTGGCTGTGTTGGGTCTTCGTTTCCGTGCGAGGGCTTTTCTAGTTGCGGCGAGCGGGGGCCACTCCTCATCACGGTGTGCAGGCCTCTCACTGTCGTGGCCTCTCTTGTTGCGGAGCACAGGCTCCAGATGTGCAGGCTCAGTAGTTGTGGCTCACGGGCCTAGTTGCTCTGCGGCATGTGGGATCTTCCCAGACCAGGGCTCGAACCCGTGTCCCCTGCATTAGCAGGCAGATTCTCAACCACTGCGCCACCAGGGAAGCCCCTATTTATTTATTTTTAATTGAAGTATAGTTGATTTACAATGTTGTGTTAGTTTCAGGTATACAGCGAAGTGATTCAGTTATATGTATATATACATATATATTAGTTTTCAGATTCTTTTCCCATGTAGGTTATTAAAAAGTATTGACTGTAGTTCCCTGTGCTATGTAGCAGGTCCTTGTTGTTTATTCTACGTATAGTAGTGTGTGTACATTACTTCCAGTTTCCTAATTTATCCCTTCTCCCCACCTTTTTCCCTTTGGTAAGCATAAGTTTTGTTTTCAATGTCTGTGAGTCTGTTTTTGTTTTGTAAATAAGTTCATTTGTATCATTTTTTTAGATTCCACATATAAGTGATATCATGGTATTTGTCTTTCTCTGTCGGACTTCACTCGGTATGATAATCTCTAGATCCAATCCATGTTGCTGCAGTAGGTTTTATCAGTGTTTCCTTTTCTACCATGCTTGCTTATACATTTTATATTAGTAGCTAAATGGTTACTTATTCATATTATAGTACATATGACAATTAGTATATTTTTCTTTTTTAAAGATATGTTGCAGGAACACACATAGACACACATAGTTAGTAATGTTCTAGAAATGATTTGTCCTTAAATATATGCTGCCCCAGAAATGTGCAGTTGTTTTAAATCTTCTGTGAATTCATTTCCTTGCAGTCCCTTGGAAAACAACTGAAGTTACATGTATTTGAATGTTGCTCTCTTAGAGTTATTTCCTACTAAAATGTTCTAAGAAATTATAAATTGCTTCACAAAAATACATGACTCCACCAGCTCTAAAATATAGGACAATTAAACTACCATTACCTTTATTTTTTTTTTGATTCATGGATTTATCAGACAGTAACTGGAGGGCTGGTGCCATTAACATACCTTTACTAAAAACACTAAAATCAAGGAGAATGTACAAAAAAGTCATTAACGCAGTTATGCTTCCATCTCAAAATTTTGTGATTAAGTTCACAAACAGAAAAAATAACCATCCTGCCTGTCTTTAATATCCCTGCCTAATGAAGTGCATCAAAAGTAGACTTTTAATTCTCCGGTTTATTTAATTTAGGGACCCAAACACGCCCACTTTTAAACACACCCATTTCTAGTCCTGGTGATTCATCACTGACCCCCCGGTTGCCAAGTCTGTGTGGAATTTAGCATTTGGTTGTGCTTTAGCAGCAGCAGGGCACACAGCACGCTTTCATACCGTCTCTGAGCCTGTGCGCTGGGTATTCTGTGGGCAAGACCGTTGCTCTCTGCACACACGGTCTGAAAGGCTCAGCTCAAGCATAAGCCCCCAGGACCAGGCCGGAGGTTTCCTGTGTGCCTCTATATTAATTTATATCAGACCATTCTATCAGTTTCCACAGTTTATCAAAATGGTTTAAGTATTTCTCTCTCCTGCTAAGCTCTAAGGTCCTCAATGTCTGGGACTATGTCTTATCCATCTTTTATCCCCTAGACCTTGGCTAGCACATAGGTTAGACCAGTGTCTGGTTCCCAGTAGGTCCTCAATTAATGTTTTTTATTATACAATAAACCCCTTTTCAGCCTCAGAGAGATAAGGCACGTGCATATTTCACTCACCCTACCTACTTACGTCTTCCTTCTCAGAGTCTTTAGTATTACTGAATTGTTCCTTTAGTGTCACAAGCCTTACCTCATTTGATTCCCTCAGTACTTCTGTGCAGTAAATCAGATCTTTACTACAGATAGCAGAACCAGAGCAAAGAGAAAAGGGAAGTGATTTGCTTGGCTCCCAGGTGGCACAGAGCTCGAGGAGACCTTAGGTCCGCCTTGCTTCTCTGCTCCCCAGGCCCTCCCCTCTGCCCTCCCTCCATCTCCTCCTCCCCTTCTCGCCCCCCCTTTGCTTTCTCCCCAAATCACAGAGAAGAAGGGATCCTGAAGTTGCTTGAGTCTGCTGGGACCCTGCTAAGTCTCCCTTGAAGGATGACAGAGGCCGCATCCACACAGACCCCACCCGCTTCCCTCCACGCACGCAGACTCGCACCCTCCCCAGCACGCCAGGATTACACTCCCCGGCAGCTGCAGTTTGGAAACTACGCCTACCTAGAAACATTTTGAAATGCCAAGTTGTTTTAAACTTGTATGATTAATTCAAATAATAACCTTTCACTAATACCATCAGCTCTTGGTTGTTCACAAGCCGTTATGAAAGGTGTGAGTTCCCCTCTTGTCATCCCTTCCTCCACGCCTCCTTGGGGCTCTCTGGCCGCTCCGCCAGAGGGAAGGCCCTGGAGAACAAAGAGCTGCAACTTAAAATCAATCCATTGTCACACACGTTATCTGCTCTGAAAAAGATTTTGCAGAGAAAAAATGTTGCAACTACAGTCTGAAGTATGGTTTGGGAATTCCAGTGGAGTTTGTCTACACTTTCCCTGTTGCTGATCCCGGCATGCAGTCAAGAGAGGAATGCAAAGGTAATGTTAAAAACCACAACAAAGACGACAAAAACAAAAGCAGCTCTTGTCAGTAGCCAATAACAGCTCTTTACTTGTTTTAACAATTGATCTATTTGTATTTCTAAGCAATTTGTACAAGTCTCTTTTAAATTTCTTTAAAACGTTTATTATCTAAAGAGACTACATTCCTGTGGCCCAGAATTCTCTGACTTTTGAAGCCCCTTACTGATTTAGGCCCAGAGTTTCTTAAATGACTGATCCCTTACCTACCAAAATAATCAAGTGTTAAAACAAAAGAAGACCTCAGACCGTATCTTGGCTTTTTCTCTCGCTTTTAAAATAAAGAAACATATCCAGGGAGATAATGGAACCTGCCTCAGCTCATACTTTCTCTCCTTGATGCTAAGTCATACCCGATGGGCAGTTACTGGCGGGGCTGGAATGGGAACCAGGGGATTTTCTGGTTTTTACATTGTTTGAATATTGCGGAATGTGCTGTATTTTCGTGTTCTGACCAGTGTCATCTTATCCATAACTGTCTCTCCATTCTTATGAGCATCTAAACACTATCTTTCCTTGGGAAAAATGTTGCGTATTTATTCAGGGCTTTTACACAAAATGGATTGTACAGGTGCAGTTTGGGCAATTATTGCAGGTCTTTTCTGCTTTACTCATCATGCTCACTAGGAAACAGTCATTCCTTTTTCACCGTTTCTGTTACACCCAGGCTTCCATATATTATCTTGGAATTGTAAGTAGGTTCCAAGACTCCCCACGTGTCCAGCTCATCAGGCCTTAGAGCAAATCTTAATGTCAGTAGCCTCGTTCTTTTGGAGAAATGATGATGTCCCAAAATGCTAGCAAGTTGAAAGTGCTTAGATATGCAGAACAAAATATTTTTGCAAGGGTGGCTCTCTCTTTAAATCTTATCCATAGCACTTTTATTTCCTACATCTATCCAGCAGTAATTTTCCAGGAGAAATATAAATCCCAAAATGAATTCGTTTGGTACATTGGTGGTTCTAAAACAAAAATCAAGACCCAATGGAGACAGAAATGATTTGTAAAGTTCTGTTTCACCTTATGAAAGAATCTTTTCCCAAATCATCGTTAGCATGGAATACCTTACTGATGAGCAGTAGCCGTAATTAGCCTTTTTAAAAATTATGGAGGTACAATTTACTTTTTTTTTCTTTTATACAATTCCTTCAGTCAGTTCAGTGGGCAAAATACAAATTTAGCTTTCATTTTTTCTATTAGATACTATGAAAGATGGTAAAGGTGATCCTTAAATTAATATATATTATAAATGGAATTACTGTTAATTTTAGTAGCAAAAGTCTCTCTCTCAGGCTAAGCTAGTTACAGCTGTGGTAGGAGCTTTTCCTCTGTAAAGTGTCAGATCCCTGCTCACCAAGGTTAACAGAGGCAAGGTGCTGGCTCTCCTGGGCTTAACATTACTTTTACTCCTGGGTCTGTCACTGTGCTAAGCCCAACAGAAATGAAGAATCTGGCATATTCTGTGGGCAGGATTTGCCCTGCTGGGGGACTATTACTAGGGAAATATCAAGAAATACAGTTTTTGGTCCTCAGCTGTAAAGAAATCATGGTCAGTTGGAATGTCCAAACCTTTCTGTTGGCCTGATTTTATGGCAATGCATCTAGAAAACAGTTCTTCTGCAGCTGACTGATTCACAGCAGAGTTAAAATGCTGACAACCATCATTCAAGACTTGGTACCAGGAGACTGGATGACCACTATTTAAGCTCTTTACTTTTAAGTGATTGTATTTGAAGTTTATAAACAAAACCTAAAGTTCTATTTTCAGTAGGTCTGATCTATCAGATGGAGGTGTAGTAGGTTTTTTATTCACTAAAAACTTCTGTTTATATATCAAGTGCTTATTACAGTGATTTCAGTATCTATATACATAGTGGCTTAGAGAAAGAATGATTTTTCGTATGTTTGGATACTACAGGAATATTCAGGACAAGCATTTTCAGGTAATGATGTATCACAGGCCTCCAGTGCCTTCTTTTTCTAAATATGGCAAGAAGGCGGTTAAAGACAGGGAAACAATTTGATTGGTCCACGGAGAGCCAATCAGAAGTCTTTGGAAAACTATAGTCAGCATGCCAAACTATATGGCAGGCTAGCAAATGTCATAAAATCCATCTTTACTTCCCAGTTTCATTTTTAACAAGATGATAAAAAAACAGAAGCAGAGAAAAATCTAACTCTGATCTTACATGATGGAACTTCAGGGAAATATTTCCCCCCATCCATTTCTGAGGATGAATACAGCACAACCATTTGTGACAATGGGTTTAGAAAACAAACAAACAAACAAGCAAAAAAACAAAAACAAAAAAAACGGTCCTCACCCTCTAACATACTGTCTGTAACTAAGACTTACTTACATGAATTTTTGAAGGATGAACAAAATGCATTCTTTTTAACGTTTCCCTACTGCTGAAAATCAATGACTCTGCCACAGTTTGCAGTGGTGCCTCCACACCCCAGTGATAGGTGCTTTGTTGAACTGCCTCGCCTGCTGGCATAATCTCCAGAAGTTAAGCTTCTAAGCGTAAAATATTCTATGTTTGTCCTGAATATTTTGCGTGTGAGACAAGCTGGGTACGATTTATGCTTCGGTGTGTGTTACAGCAACTGGGATATCACATTGCACGATATTGAAGGTATATCTGCACTAATTTATCGTATACCTTTAGAGCAGGTTACTTTTACCTTTAATGTCGTTAAATGATTCTGTTACCTCTGAGGGATTATTTGCATATATTGAACAGAATGCAGACCTGGCCACATTTGTTTCTAATGCCTAATTAGATGTGAAGGAACCTTGACTTTAATATTATGCTTTAAATTTAACTCTGGTGAACTGTGACCGAAAACGATATTACAGTCTATTAGGTATGATCTGGAAAAATAAGCATGTAATTTGTAGCATTATTATTACAACCCCTTTTACTGCATATGTTTCAAACACTATTATAAAATGAATGTCACTACCATTACAATTTTGACATTTTAAATGAAACCGGATGAGGAGTCATGAAATTTAACAAAAAGAATATTCCATACTATTAAAGTTAAGGCCTATTCATTTCTGATAAACATGAAAATCTGTATTTAATCTGTTTAGCTAGTTAACTAATCGGTTTTTGTTAATGCTATGACAGATAATTTTGCATGGTATATGAAGCACTTCTTATTTAGTGAAGATTAACCATTAAACTTTAATTGGCATTCACCATTTAACAGTCATCTCCTGCACAAGAGACTTGCATTTGCGAATTTTAAGTGTTAAAGAAAGTATGCAAACATCGTATTTTGAAGGTCCTCCCAAACTTCTTAGGTTGTAGTTGCCCCAGGGGAAAAAAAAATCTATTTTCAGTTTCATCTTCAACTTTTATAGTAAAGTTCTCACCTGAGTTTCTAGAAATGTCCTGAGGTGATGGTTGGGGGATGGTGGTGTTTTTGTGCAGGAAGTATAGAAACAATAAATGAAAAAAGACTCTAAGTAGCTGGCCAAAGTGTGCTTGGTGGTTCCGGCATTTGTAGAAATAGGACTGACCCTGGTTCCTATGTTACGATGACACGAGGAAGGGAGAGAAGAAAGGAATTGAGAACATTTCAGCCTGTGTTAATAAATTCATTCAAGAGGTGTGTTTCTGAGCCCCTAGTATATTCTGGGAATATGATAGGTGCTCAAAAAACATTTCATTCTGTCATGAATGTGGATTGATATTTTTATTTACAATAATGAGTAAGAGGAAACTGATATAACAGAGACGCGTGTTGGAACTTTACTCTTCCATCAGCTATGTGAGCCACTTATTTGCTGAAGCAGATAATGGTTTCCAAATATTGGAAGACTAATTCCTGAATTTCTTTGTTGTTGTTATTTAAAATATAGGGGCTACAGACTCAACACACTTTTAAGCATAATCTACATTATTAATATTTCCTCCATTAGTTTTGTTAGGTCTAGATGATGAACAGAATAGTAGGTCAACTCCTGATTTGTAGCATCTGCCAATTTCTATGACATGACTTCCCTCATCATGGCCGACTTGAAGCTATCAGTGTGACGTCACTGAATGTGGATTTGGGGACGCACAGTAGCCCACCACTCTAAGTGATTTACACCGTGCAGGCAGAGTAAATATAAATAATCTTGAGAGCTTAAATGATAGGAAAATACACTACTACATGAATGAAGTGATGAGTGATTACTCTTGTTTTTAATATACATTGTATATATAATTTAACGTTTAATAATTGCCATGATTAACAACTGGCTGACACAATCCCTCGTGATAGGGATAATTTAACAGCCTACCTTCACAAGCTAGGATGAGTCCACTCTCACCCCTCTGTTATGTGGAGAGTGGCTTTTGAGGCAAGAGTAGGAACAAGAAGCTCTGGTAATCATCTGGGTGAAAAATGATGGTGGTGTGAGCTATGTTGGAGGTGGTAGAGGTCACGTGGGACACAAGTTCATGTGCCTAAACAAACCAAAACATCAGAGTTCAGAGCAGAGAAAGGTTTATCGCAGGGCCAAGCAAGGAGAAAGAGCAGTTCGTGTTCAAAGAGCCCGAACTCCCAGATTGTTTTCAGGGAAGAGTTTTTATAAGCAAAATTTGGGGGGAGAGCTGCAGGGTGCGTGACTTTCTTCTGATTGGTTGGTGGGGAGGTAACAGGGTGGTGTTCCAGGAATCTCAATCATCTGCCTTCTGGTTCCAGCCAGTCTGGGGTAGTGTGCTGGTGCTCAGCCTGAAATTACCATCTTTCACCTGGTGAGGTGGGGATGGGGTGGGGGGGCGGGGCTTAGTTCCTATAGAGAACCTCAGAGATCTGTATCAGATTGTTTTGTATATTCCTTGAGCAGGAACCTGGACCCTGCTCCAAGGCTGCACTATTGTTTCTCGACAGTCTTTCCTTTATTTCTACTTTCCCTCACTTCCCTAATTAGTAACCATTTAAATCTGCCGTTTGGAACTCAGGGACGGTCTAGGAGGCTGAAAGCCTTTTTCCTACAAACAGGAAATGTGGGACATGGAAAGGCTTTTTTTGTATCCCACAGAGGTCCACAGGGTCCTGCTCAGTTTCAGTAGTGAGGAGTAGTTGGAATTGGGATCTTTTGGAGAAAAAAATGGAGGAACTTTCTGATGAATTAGATATGAAGGTTGCACTTAATGCCTTAACATCCTCCTGTTTGTTTGACTTCAGAGCATTTTGTTTTTTGACAAAACTTTTGTCTGTATCTGTAATTCTGTTTCTGTCACTTGTAAGCAATACAAATAAATATCAAACAGGTGAGCTTAAACAACATTAATTTTATAACACAATTAACACAACATTATTAAAACTGGAGATAAATAAGCCCAATTAAAGCAGCATAAGGGATTTGCAGAAATGTAGATACTTCTGTTTCCTAACCACTTCAAAATCCAAATGTTCTTTCTTTTGCTCTTTTTTAGGTACACGCTGATGTTAGTACATTAATAGTTATGTATATTAAAAGAAACGTGGTTAATCAGTTATTTGGATTGATGCATCATTTCTATAAATTTGGTGAAAGTACACCTCTATATGAATAATGTTAGTGCCTACAAACAGGATATAGTCTTGAGAACTCTGATTTCTTCTTACTTGGTCTGATTTTTCTTTCCTTCAGCTATAATTCATATAGTAGCACATGGATGCACGATTTCTTTCAGGAGAGATTGAACGTTTACTACTTATCAACATTCTGTAAAGATAGAAAAGTTGACAAAGCCCACATTTATTTTAAGGGAGTACTTTAATCACAGATTTGTTCTTTAGCTTTTATCCTAGTTCAGTGTTAGGAATATAGACCAGGTCTTTTCAGTAATTAAAGAAATTCCGATCATCACTGATGCTTTGTCAACATGCCCCACGGTGTCTAGGTGAGTGTTAGAGAATTTCAATAAGTGATGACTAGATTAGCCTGTAAATTTCAATTCAAATTAGAAATATTATTAATAATTGTGTTCATTATTGCTTCTGAAACGAATCAGCTTATTTTTCCCCCATTTGTGATTAAAGTTAAGCTTAGAATTGATCCCTCCTGTTTTGTGAACATTTTTTAAGAATTAAGATAGAAATTGGCTCCCTGATTTAACTGAATAATGTTTTCACACCATCAGTGCCTTATTGAATGTCTGAGACCTAAGAAAGGCTCAGACAGCAGATCCATGCTTCTTTCCTTTTCATTCGGAGTGGAGAGGTGAATTTGAAAAGAGTGATCACTTTCCAGAAAGAAGTTACAGTTCTCTACTCGTGCACTTTGTTTTATCAAATGTATTTTGTTGTCTCCTTGATAAGGTCAGATGACCATTAATTACTTGGTATCAGTAGTAAAATGGAAATAACCCTGTACAGTGGAGCGAGGAGACCCAGGCTTCAGCCTCGTGCACTCAGCCAACTGCATGGTAGTTGTTAGGCCCTGGTTCTCAGTCCACATCTTCTTACCAGTAAAAATAAAGAGAGTGAACTTGAGTTCTAAGAACTTGAGTTTGTTAGATTTCTAAGATAATCCCAGGGTTTTCCATTTATTATCATTTTGGCTTTCATATCTTATATATGAAGAGTCTGAAAAATAGCAAGATTTGTTATATCTATATGAAGTGCATCAAAATGTGCTTTTCTTTACTGTACAGCATCGATTGTTTGCAAAAAGCCTTACCTTAATTGTATGAAGTCAGTTCCAGTAACAAAGGTAGAATGTGAGGCCGTTGAAGTCATACCCAGCACATGTGTCTGAGTTAACTATTTTATTCAAATAAGGGTTCATTTAACTTTAGAAATAAACGTTTCCAATATAGTATTTTTATTGTTGTTCTTAGATTTTGTCACTTTGCTTCATTTTTTATCAAAACTTAACTGAGAGATTCATTCACCATCTTTCTGTAGGGCCCTAATTCATTGATATTATTTAGATTATTTGAAAACATTTATCATCTCCATTTAACTTCTACTGCTACTAAATACATCATTATTTTTTATTAAAAGTCTCATTTCTATTAAGTGTCCTAAGAAGAAAATAACTATAAAATCCTGCAAAAATGTTTCTGAAAGTTGCGATGGCTTAGGAGAAAAAAGAACCTTTGGGCTTAAAGGGATTCAGAAGACTTAAGCAAGTAGGATGAAGCAAAGGTGAAAGTACAGCACATTCTTCTGCTCCCAGGCCCCTTTCTGAGCTCAGCTTCCCTCTGAAGTCTGCCCCTCCAGAGACAGGTGGTTGAGCTGCTGCGCCTGGTCTTTCAGGGGTCCCATATCTGTCTTAGCTGCAGCCACCGTGAGGAATCAGGAGGTGAGAGTGCCGGTCTGTTCCCTCTCAATCTCTGGGTCACTTCTGCCTTCCACTCCAGCACATCTGCTCCTGGGTGCTGCCCTGCTCATTGTGGGCCACTTAGGAAATTGCAGTTTCATTTCCACCCTCTCCATGGACACCCCATTCATTAAAGTGAGCCCTGAAGTCCCCCCACCAGTGCTGTAGACATTCAGGTCTTCATTGACCCAAAGCTCTAGACTGCCTCCAGACAACTTAGGACATTTCACACTCACAGTAGCGTCAGCAGTGCTAATGTGGCCCCAGGAACACAGCCCAACACAAAGAAGAGCAAGCCTTTCTGTCCCATCACATATCTATACTTTTTCCTTTCTTCGCCTCCGACTCATCTCCCTCTCCCTCTCCCTCTCTTCTCTCTCTCTTTTCTTTGGTTACTGCCCTCCCTATATAACCTCTTCTTTTTGCCTCCACCCGAGCACCTGATTTAAAAGACTTGGATATTTTTCTTTCAGAAATAAAAAGCCATTAACATTTGAAGATTCCACTGTGACTTCTGATAGTAACGTAATGCTCAGTGTGGTTTCAACCAGACAGTTGCACACAATGTAATAAGAGATGTACGCGTTTTTTAAAAATCTTATGTTGAAGGTGGTCTTGTCGATTCTTTTTTCTTCACATGCCTGAGTCCTGACTTTCCTCTACTTCTGTCCTCGCAGCCCCTCCAGTGTAAGCAGATTAAGGGCATGTTCTTTGCTTCCCACTGCTGCCCCCAGCTTCGCTACCTGAGATCCATATCGACTGTTTATTACAGATTAGAGGAGTAGAAAGGCAGGAGAACTTAGAGCTTCTCACCGCTCGCAGGCAGGTTCCTCCCAGAATTCAGTGTTCCATTCTCCTTCTCTAATCACAACCCTCTGTGCCTGCACTTCTCAGACTCCCTTACCCACAGCCTGATCTGTACCTTTACCACAGTCTTTATTTGGGCCTCCATCTGTTACCACACCATCATTTTTGCCCTGCGTACCCTTGACCTCTTCCATAGTCTGCGACCTGTGGGCAGGCATCACAACAATGCATTAAACACCATCCTAAACCTCTTGCCTCCTTGGCTTACCCAGTGGGCCAATCCCTGGAACTGGGAAAATCCCACTACCAAATCGCTGTTTTACTTCCAAGTGGCCAAAGGTTGTCAAAGAAAGTAAAAAAAAAAAAAAATCTATTAGAAAATCATGCCATCTAATGTCAGCTGGGCCATCACTGCTACTTGCAATCCTTTTATCCTTATATATTGATTAAACATCAAAATTCTGAAAAACCCATTTGGGCAGTCACAGAAGTTAAGAGGTCTGCATGTACAAGCCGATGGAGTCAGAGGTTGGACAAAGGGAAACCCTGGGGCAGGCTGGTCTGAGACAGGAGTGGCAGACAGGGCCCAGGAGAGTCAGGTCAGAGGAGAGCCCAGAGCAGCCTGCTTGGCAGGAGGGGTGCTGCTATTTGCACATGCTCAAATGTCCGCGCCCAGAGCCAACAAAGGTAAATTCCACTGTGGTTGAACAAATAGACTTTCCTCTTCCTCAGCCAATAAATATCCCCTATTCTGAATAGGTTCCCAGTTGACTTCTTGGTACAATTTGAGTTGATGGTCTGCACAGCTGTGTAGAAATGAGGGCTTGGGTTACATCACAGGCAACCTCTCTGCCTGTAATTGCCCCATTACGGGAGTGATCAACTGAGAGACACCTTTGCCAAACGTCTCTCACTGTGAACTCCCTGAGACCGGATACAGACTGTTTTTGGTGGAAGGCCAATTGCTTAGGGATTTACTGCCGTTAGTGGCTCTATAGAAGGCAGTGAGGCTTGCTTTCAGGGCACAAGGAAGAAACAATCTGTTTGCTCAAACCTTCGCCTGAGTGCAAGCCTCATAGTCTCCGGGGGCTTTGTTGATGTTGTTGTTATTGTTATTCTTCATTATTTATTGATCCGCAGAAATACATAATGTACTGAGAGACGATAATGTTCATGGGAAATAGCGTTTTTATGTGTATGAAAAATGTTCAGTCTAATGCACTATACATAATGTTTGGAAGATCGTGCTTCTTATCTGGTAACTGATGGAGTTGACTCTTTAGGGGTAGTAGAATTATTTTGTTTTTCCTTTAGGTAAGAGTGAGTGTTAAAAAAAAAAAAAAAAGTAAACCCCTCCAACTACTGGAATCTTTGTCCAAATCATCTCAAGGGTGATTGGCTCACAGAACTTACGTGATCTAGACATTTGGATTCCGTATTTAATCCCTCACTTATTTATTTCCCTTCCTTTCCATTCCTTTTTCTCTTCTTCATTCATTCACTCATTTATTCAGGAAATATTTATAAGCATGTCTTATGTGTCAGCCATTATGGAATCAAAGATTAATGAACTACTGTCATTATCTCAAAAGCTTATCTTTAAAAAAAAAAAAGCCAAGGCAATTTACCTCATATCACCTCCCATCTTGGTAGAAATACATAGATGTTGCCTTTAAGATTAATAACCTCGTAATTAGTTATTGCGGTTAAGATCCTTAATAGTGCAATTACAAGAATATTTGTTATTTATTATATGGATGACATTAAAGGGAAATTGTTTTTAAAATGTGCTTAGATTGATGATATTGTAAATATAAATTTAGGGATTTAGAGTGTGGGAGACTTTTATTTTAGTAGTATTTCCTCTCCCCAAGTGATGCATTTTTTCTCAATTTTTGTCTAATTCTAACCTCTTTCTACGATAATGTCTTTGTCTAAATTTCTCACAATGGAATTTCCCAACATTCAAGAATAGGTGAATATTTACAAATTAATCATCAACTAAAATAAAATCAAACAGGTTTTGGAATATTAAGCTCTTATAAAATAACATTAGCAATAATTTCATCTATTTTCCTTAATTAAAAATGCTATTAATATGCTACTGTAAATGTGGTAACATATTTTAACATTTAGTTATATAGAAAGTTTTCTAAGTTTGCAT